>NC_056522.1:200637741-200743767 GCF_019175285.1 Sceloporus undulatus
GTGTCATGTTACTTTCAAATACATTCATATACATATTATATTTCTTGTGACTATCCCATGTGGCTTTTTCCTGACACGCGTGCCAGAGGTGGCACTCAGAGCCTTCTCTGTGGGCACATGTGCCATCGCCCCAGCACAGAGTTTGCCAGAGTTTGTTACTGGAAAGCCAGAGGGACATGGCACTTTGCAATAAGTAAATGGGTTTGGGGTTGCAATTTGGGCACTCAGCTTCTGAAAGGTTCACCATCACTGGTTTAGGGGGTGAAGAGCTGAACAATTGCAAGTGGCTGGTTACAAAATATGTGCAATACTTGAGGGTCCAGGAGATAAACTAAATTATTTCATTTAAAAAGACATAGTTGGGGGAACAAAATGATTGCTGTAAGCACATGCATTCCAAAGACCTTTTAGAATGCCACAGGAGACAATCCTGTACACTTTAACCTTGGCAAAAGTTCCATTGAACTTACCTCTAAGCAAATATATGTATAATACTCTGCTGGAAAGAAATGAAGAAAGGCTTTCCAAGTAAGTAGACAGGAAAACCTCTTGTTAAGTTCAGCTTCCACAACTTACAATTTCTTGCCAGTGGCTTTGTGCATCCTTAGCAAACACAGAGGATTAGTAAATCCAAAAAAGGAGCTGAGAAGAAAATCAGCAGTACTAAGCCCTAACATACAAAGTTTTTTCAGATCTCAAAAACAAAAAACAGAATTGCAGTCTGGAGACAGTAAATCAGGTCAGGAATGCTTCTCCACAATATGCTCCTATTTTAAGGAAACAGAAGTGGGGAAAATCTTTGTGTGTGAGACACAGAAACTGAGAAAGCTTCTGTTGGACAGTTCCAGGGTGGCCTTGTAAAAATCCTCTCTTAGCTAGCAGGGTGGTTCTCACTTTCCCCTGTTTTGCACAGGATGTTCTGTTCCAAAGCTAGGATAGTATGCAGAAGTTTGCTTTTGCCTACTGGGAAAGGCAAGACTCCACTGGTTCTGGCCTCTCCTTCCTCATGAGATAACTGAACTAAAAAAAATGCAGCATTTTAAGTAAACAGAGGACAAAGCAACACAAAGAGAGAGAAACAGGGACATTTTTAAAACAGTTGAGAAAATGGGCAAGCAGAGAATTAACTGCAATTGTCTCTGTGAAACCTATAGAACTGAAATCCATGTGGCCAGTGAATTCTGTGATACAGACTAGAGTTTTAGCCAGGTGTTTCCCTCTTTTTTTTTTTGCTTTATGTCATTCTCTAAGTATCTGGTCCACCAATCCAGTCCAGAAGAATGCCAGTAGAGAATTTTTAATAAGGTTTTAGTGCTCTGTGACATTTTTAAAAGTGCTAGTGGAGGGATGGATATAAATTCTTTTAAAAGGAACAAATACATACACAATCCATCATGTTCAAGTTTTCAGATTAAGACGCAGAATGTTCTTTTGTTATGTAACACAAGATGCCACACAAGCATTCTTTTTCAGTAGGAATGTACAGAAATGCTCTTTTCTTGTTTCTTATTATTGAGTGTTTATGCACCCCTCACTCTCAGCCCCATCCCATTTTATCTGCATTGGCACAGAAATTAAAACAGTCTCTCTGGTAAAGTTCTGGAAGTTATAAAATATGTCTTTTCTGATTTCCACAATGCCAAGAAATTCTTGGATTGGAAACTGGCAGACTCCCAGGAACAGGAAGCAGGTGATTTATGGAAGGAGGTAGCTATAAAAAGCTCTTATTTGCTTGGTTTTAATTAACTGTCATGCTATTGGCCTCCCCTGTTAAGGTACAGAAGGGGGTTGCTTTGCTTTTCATGACTGCAAATTAATAACTTTAATGTATTTATTTTAACACTTTCCTCCTACATAGCAATCTTGATGACAGTGATTATACAAATATGGAAACAGCATTCTTATTCTTCCGCCCAGCAATTTTTTTTCCTGTAAGTGGGTGATCTCGGCTAGAACAAAGTGTTATAAATATAGAAACTATGGGCTTTTCCAGCTGAGAGGAGAAAGGGAGGGCTAGGTTTCATTCTTACACTGCAATCTGCTACATGTTTACTCAGAATTGCATCCCACTGAATTCTGTTGGAATTACTCTCATGTAAGAAGGTTTATGAGCCACCAAAGAGACCTGAATCCAACAATTCAGCATCTTTTCTCTCCACAACAGAAGTGCTGTGTTGTAGAACATACTCTTTTTCAGATATCCAAAGATGGCAAAGCACTCCTGTCTGGGACTTAAATCAATCCAGCTACATCTTTAGGAGTACAAGATCAGCTAGGTCCAAAAATGTCTCCCAAAGGGGTGTGTGTGTGTGTGTGTGTGTGTCACAGAAATCTTCTCAGTTGTTTTTAAATGACACACAAACATTTTATCCTCATTTTTCTATAGCGGTTGCCACCTCTCCTTCTCTCCCTCCCCCCACACAATGCTCCAGAACCAGGGCATTGTGGCGGACATAATACAAAGATTTGGTTGCCAGCAGATTTTCTGCTTTTGTCATTTACAGTAGTGACTAAGAGTGAATTCTTGAAAGTCTGGATTTGAAGCCCTGTGTATTCAGCCTTCTTATGCCAATGCTTTTTCCCCCTGAGTGATCTGTCAGTTTTAACAGCAAACAGGAGAGGAACATATAATATTGTCCTCTCCATGCTGTGACCAACTGAATTTGGCTTGCCTATGTGGGGGAGAATTTCAGTTGCATTGATTCTGAAGACTGCATTCAGATTTGCTTGTTGCTAGTGTTCCATGGTTGGAGCCAGAAGGATCACAGCAGGTTTCTGAGACAGCGAGTCCCAAGTGCCACTGGAATGTACTGTTATGAAAAAAGTGTTATAGAGATTGAGTATCCCTTATCCAAAACGTTTGACAGGTGTTTCAGATTTTGGAGGGGTATGTGTGTGTGTGTTGATTTTGAAATAGTTGAATATACATAAAAAGATTTCTTAGAGATGGGACCCAGTCTAAACACCAAGATAGATAGATAGATAGATAGATAGATAGATAGAGATAAGAGATATTCAGCCTCTTTCAATAACATCCACAATCCAAGATCCAAAATTCTTCTCCTGATGTTGGTGGTACTGCTTGTTTGCTTTTGACTCTCATAGTAGAAAAACACAGGGTGAATATTTTATTTTAAAAATTAGCAAAAGTTAGCATCATAAAATTGGTGAATGCAGCACTAAAAAGTGCTTTTTAGTGTGTATTAAAGTGTATTACAGAAGGGGGAAACAAAGTTTTTGAATGTTCTTTCTAAAAGACCTTTTGTCCCAAACAGATGTACTTTTTAAAGAAAACTATTGACAATAGTTTCTTTCTTCCTTAGTATGCTCTTGGAGCTATATTCATTGAGTTTTGTTTACTGCTATGAATGTCAAAAAAGAGGATCAATACAGTAATAATATAGCTCAACCTTCTATTCGTATATAGCATCTAATGAAGGCATCCTACAGATCTGAAATACAGACTGTAGTGGGAACAATATTTCACACTTTTTGAAGGACAAAAACAGAATTGTTACAGGAAAATGGGCAATAAAAATAATAGCTGAGGTAAACATGACAGGATAAAATGGGGGTAGCAAACATCAGTGTGGCTTAGGTAACTTTCTGGCATAAAATATGTCAAACTTAGTTGCTTTCTTTCTGGAAAGGAAGCTGCTCACAACTGCTTCTCTCAAAACATTTTTGTGGCTGAAAGGGTATAATCTAAACTTCTATCCTGAGCAAATTGTCCTTCAGAAAACAATGGAGTGACTGACCATTACCAAGCAAGTAGATTATCTGTCAATTTTTTCCTGTGTAAGTTCCACTGTATGTCATGCTGCCTGATTAGTCCTAGGCCTTGCAAGCAGTTCCCTGCTAATGATTAGCTGCTTGTACTTAAGTCTGGTTTCCAGTAATAAGGTATAACTACATATAGGTCTAATTTGCACTGCAGAAATAATGCAGTTTGACATTGCTTTAACGTCCCTGGTTCAATGCTATAGAATTCTAGGTTTTTGTGGCACCAGAGGTCTCTAATAGAGAAAGCTAAATATTTCACAAAAGTACAAATCCTAGAATTCCATAGCATTGAGCCATGGCAATTAAAGTGGTGTCAAACTGTATTAATTCTGCAGGGCAAATTAGACCTTAATGAAAGACAATGGACATTATTGCACCTGCAAATCCTGCTGGGATAGACACGGGGTTGAAGAGTCTAAACCTGATGTTATCGCACACAGCCAAGGCCGGGTGAGTGCAACCCATCTGCAGTCTGGACCCCAGCTGTACTTATCCAGAAGCTCTTGAAAAACTGGAGCTTGCCATTTTAAAAAAGCTTTTGGATAATCGCATTTGGTATTAATGGGAGTTTCCGTTAAACTCCAATTAATACCAAAGGACAGGTCTATTACTTTTTATGGATGGGAGAATAGGATAAGCATGTGAGGATGTGATAATCTTCCCCTCCAAGCATGCAAATACCACGGGTTAAGGATGGGAGCCTTCCGCTTTGCTTTATGGAGAAGCAAAGGAGAAGAATGGGATAAGTGTACGGGGATGTGATAATCTTCCCCCCAGTTGCATGAGTACCACAGCTTTGCTCCCATATGATAATCTCCTGAGATTTGTGACACCAGTGTGGTGAATGAAAAAAGAGTATGTTTTGTTCCATAGGCCAGTGGTTTGTAGCACTCAGATATTACTGAGTAACTAAAATTTAAGTATGTAGTGGTCGGCATCAACTGAACACTTTTATCAAATCTTGTACACCTGTATTCAGTTCAAGGTTGCAAAATCAGATGCCATTCTGTATGCAGATTACAGTAGCAATAGCAATAGCATTTCCATTTCCTTACCACTAAATAGTGAACTAAGCACTCTCTAAGCAGTTTACAATCTGTAAACCACTTGCCTCCAACAAGCTGGGTACTCATTTTACTGACCTACAACAGTGTGGAAGGCTGAGTCAGCCTGGAGCCTTCTGGGATTGAACTCACAACATTGTGGCTGCAGTACCAGCATTTAACCACTGTATCACCAGGGCTCCTAAAAACCAAATCAGTACAATCACTTCAATCAATGCATGCAAATTTGTCATAAAAGCCAGCTATGTACAATCCATTTACTGTTAAGGGATAATAATGTAAAGTGTTATTTTTTAAAGTGCAATTACAGTGTTAAGCAACAATGTGTTGGGGCCTTGCAACTGGAACTGATTACCTTCTAAAAGTATTTTGCTGAAATGTGTTAAATATAATGTTTCTAACTGCATCTGAATGTTGCCCACATGTGTTTCTCACACTTTGGGAGTAGACATGGTGCCTCTAGTCACTCAGGTTCATTTAAGCCTGGGGCAGATATGGAAAGACAGAGGAGCAGACAACCAAGGAAAGAGTTTTAGCAAGCCTGAAAGGTTTTTTGAATGCCCTCCTCCAGCACCCAAACTCACTATGTTTGATCTGCCGGTTCTAGCTGCAGGTGCTGTATATGTCCTGGAGTGAATAAAGCAATCCAGAGACTGCTGGAAAGAGAGGCATTAAATATGACCTCTTAGCAAAAGAGTTGAGTTCTTTCTGTCTGGAATTAATCCAGATCTCTTCTCCCCACCCCCTTTTCAAATCAAAACAAGGAAAGACATCAGTTTGCTTCTATTTTCCCAAACCCCAACACTCATGACACAGAAGGTGAGCAGCACTAAAGCTGTAATGAGAAATTGCAGTGTTCCCAATAGGAATCCTCCTAGATCTTCATTTTCTCCTTTATCTGGAATGCATTGACATTTTAGGTTATGTTTCTTAGAATCAGCTTCAAGTTCTCCAACTCTCTCCTGTTTATTTAAGCTGAATTTACATTGATATTCTTTACTACTTAAATCCTCTGGCCTTTTCTCTACTTTGTAAAATATTGCTGTATATGTTTTTGTTTCCTTTTAACTCCTTATAGAATTTTGTGTTGGGTATTTCATTTAATTTTTAATTTTCATTTCTTCTATACTTTTTTTTTTTTTTGCAATTCTTCCTCCATTTCTTCACCTGTCTGCTAAAAGTTTGTTATATCTCATTTTCTTCTAAAAGATTCTTATCCCTTTTATTTCTAGTGGAGAAGAGAAGAGCTGTGTATGCCACCACCTTCATATACTTGGAGGAAAAGTGAAATATAAATGTAGGCTGGCATTCTGTACTGCAGTTATGGATTTGTAACCTAGAGTTATGAAGCCATAACTGCTCTGTATTCAGTAAGACTATGTTGTTTTATCATAAGACTACATAAATGCTCCCAGCCCACCTTCCAACCACTAGCCCATTAAGCAAAGGTGTCTGTTCACTCACCAATTGGGAGGTAAGGAAGATAATGTTTCCTGCTCCCTCTGACCAGTGAGTGAGACAGTGACAGTCAGAAGCAGGACCCACATAACAATTCCTTATTCAGCCTTCCCCATTGGTGGGAGGGGGCTGGAAATGCCATCCTCCTTTCTCCCCAGTCAGTAGTCTTCCTTCTGTTGATGTGGCTCCTGGTTGTTAAAATGGGCTGAGGGAGTTGAGACAGGATACGTTACTTATTTATACATATGTAACTAGAGCCCTGTTTGCATAGGCCAAAAAGTCCACCCACCCCCCATTCTGGTGTCATCCTTTTCAGACAACTCACATCTCAAACCCCACATTCCAGACAATGTTCAAACCATTCTGCGCTAGGATATGAATCTCCCCAGAAGATCCAGATCACTTCATTCCTTCACTGCAGTGGCTGTCTCCACAAGTATCCTGCTGAGCTGCTTGATGTATCTGGCCTGGTTTACTTGGTCTGAGGTCAGAATGAGGCATGCACCATGTGATCATTTCTGGACACCTCATTCTGACTTCAGAAGGGTGCAACCTGCAGCAGCTGTGGATGTGCTCAGCAACTCAGTGGGATGACCACACAGCCAACCACCATGATGGTGGAATGAAGAGCCAGGTATAATGGGGGATAATTGGAACACTTCAAGGTGCAGAAAGGACCTAAGTAGCTGGAGTAGAATGTCAGCAAACAGTAATAAAATTAATGAATAAACATGACTGTGATTTCTGTCACATTAAAACTGGGACACGTTTGTAAAGACTTAGGTCCCAATGATTTTAGTGGGAACTGAGCTCAAGGAGCTAGGTCAGGACTCAACTCTTTACCCATCTCTGTCCTTATCAATTTATTCCTATAAATACATAGTCATGAAAACATATGAGTGGCTAGTCTTTGAATAATTATTTTCCTGCCACAGTTCACATCTCTTGAGTAAATGTCTTAATCTTTAAATGAAGTTGACTAACTATTTCATTGTGATTATTATTTTCTTCCTAGAATTTGTATGTGGCTGTTTTTCAACTGCAGATGAGACTGCACCAACATTTCTTCTCTGTGTAGGTAGTGTTTAGCACAACTATTTAGCCATTTGGGGGAACTAATGTGTGTTGGGACTAAGTCAACAACTTTTTCTCCTCCATTCTACCATTTACCAATTCCATTCTATCAATTACTGCCTTGGACTGTCCAGAGAAGTGTAGCTTGATGGCAGTATTTCAGTCTGGCTTCAGACCTGGCTATGGGACAGAGACAGCTTTGGTCGCCTTGATGGATGATCTCCTCAAGGAACTGGACAGGGGAGTGTGTCCCTGTTGGTCCTGCTAGTCCTCTCAGTGGCTTTTGATACCACCGACTACGGTATCCTTCTGAGCCACCTTTCTGGGGTGGGGCTTAAGGGCACTGTTATGCAGTAGTTCCGGTCTTTCTTGGAGAGCCAAACTCAGAAGGTGGTGTTGGGGGACTCCTGTTCGGCCCCCTGGTCATTGGCCTGTGAGATCCCTCAGGGTTTTGTACTGTCCACCATGTTATTTAACATCTATATGAAACAGCTGGGAGTGGTCATCTGGAGTTTTGGGGTGAGGTATCACCAGTATGCTGTACATACCCAACTCTATCTCTCCTTCCCATCTGATTCCAAGGAAGTTGTCTCTGTACCAGTGTCTGCTGTCAGTAATAGACTGGGTGAGGGCAAATCAATTGAAACTTAATCAGGGAAGATCAGGGAATAGAGAGACCTTGCCTGTGCTGAATGGGGTTACACTCTCCCTGAAATCTCAGGCTCATAGCTTGGATGTGCTCCTGGACTCCATTCTGAGCCTTGATGCCCAGGTTTCAGCAGTGGCAGTGCACAGCTAAAACTTGTGTGCCAGCTGCACCCATTCCTTGAGAAGTCAGATCTGGCTACAGTGACAGACACCTTGATTATGTCCCATTTGGCCTACTGCAATGCACTCTATGTGGGGCTGCCTTTGGAAACTGTTCAGAAACTTCAGCAGATTCAAAATACCACAGCCAAAATGCTGACTGGGGCCAGCTACAGGGAGCATATAACTCCCTTGTTGAAACAGTTTCACTGGCCACTGGTTCATTTCCAGGCACAAGAATCCAGATTACAGCTCCCCCACTTCCCATTCACTTCTATAAGAAACCTAAAGATATAGAACCTTCATGTTTTTTCACACATTTCAGTGATATATGTGTAGTCATTCTGCATTCCCTGCCAATTTGCAGACAGTTTTTTGTATCAATTTTAAACTTCATTGTTGCCTTTTATTTATTTAGTCACTACGGCGGGATACAAACCGCCATATAGTACGTATAGGATACGTACTAGGGTTAGGAAGGGGCGGTGCTTCCACACCCCCCTAACCCTAGTACGTATCCTATACGTACAAGATAGCGGCGCCCCTTCTACATGGGCGCCGCCATCTTTACGTACTGGATGCATAGCGTCCAGACGTGTCGCGGTGCCTATGACGTCGCGAGTCCGTGCCAGGCGCCTTGTGACATCATAGAGGCGCCGCAAGAAGAAGCTCCGAAATGGAGCTTCTTTTTTGCTCCGCACAGGAGTCGTGCGGTTTGGCTGCTGCGGCTCCCGCGCAGAGCAAATGGCGGCGGCGGGGGAGCGCCGCAAAGCGGCGGTTTGTACCCCGCCTATATTTCTCAATTAAAAACAGACCCCAGAATAATGGTGGAGAGATAATGTATAATGATTAGAAGGCTTTTCCCATGCCACATGCCCCAATATACAGTGCACTGATGAAATTTAAATCTATTGTTTAAAGTGGTTCCTAATAATAACACGTATGCACCACAATTAACTTCCTAGATGGTAGTCCCTCTCAGTCAAATATAGATTTCCCCACCACCAAAATAACTTATTGTTTAATTTAAGCCTAAGAAAAATGAGGGGGAGCTCACCTATCTCACAAATACATCCATATACACAGCTCCAGGACAGTTAAATTAAATTTAAGCTTTAAAAAAATAGAGGAAAAACTCTCCTAAGCATTGTTTCACAAATGTGCGCAGTATGTTGTCCAGAAGAGAAAAATGAGGAAAATGCTTTTCCTTCCTAAGTTAACACTCACACATACACACAGATCAAATCTTCTCAATTGCTCCCTCTAGTCTAATTAGCCTCAAACATAACCACAAGGCTAAGTAAGATGGAAGCAAGAAATAGGGAGATCTAATATCAGTAACAGCATACACAACCCCTCACTACAAATGCCATGACTGGAAGATTCAAGAAATGCTAATGAGATTTTTTAGTTACTGTTTTAGTTACACTAAAATTAAATCCATCAACCAGTTTGGCGTCCCATTATCCATTCCTAGGAAATGACATCCAGCCTTTTTTACCTGACAAGATAGCCCACCACTTGGGGCTAGATTTTAGGTACTGTATAAGTATTGGTTTCAAGAACCTAGCCTATGGGTGCTCACAGTATGCATACATTTGTCCCAGGTTGCCCTCCACATGTACAACTGTGCCACTCTCAGACTTCGCAGTCTGAGCTACTCCAGCTTTCCATGGTCTATTCATCAGACAAGTAATTATCACCTTGCTTCAAAGTCCCGTGCTGTGTCATTGTGAATTGCTGTTGTGTGTGTGGTTGTATTCTGCATTTTTCTAAATAAAACTCTCTTAATTCACTCCAAGCCTGGAGTCCTCCTCGGTTATTACTGGCATATACAGGTGCAAATGATCTTAATGGTTACACAGTGTCGTATAAAAGCTAATTTTCTTGCAAATTAAAATAATACTTGGTGGGGTCCTTCTCCCATAGCTCCTACCTTTCTTTGGGTAACAAATGTGCAGAAGAGACTGACCAACAAAGCAGCAGAAGAATGTGATAAAATTCTGGGATTCTAAAGGGCAGTGGTATCTCTTTGGCTCTTCCCCTCAAAGGAGCACTGAGAGGTGAGGGGAGCAGCAGAAATGCAGTAGTAGTACTGGCACCCTAGACCTATCCATGAGTTGTATCATAATCCGTTATTTTGGGCCCAAAACCTATCCTTGACTTATACATGAGGTTGCCCAATATATAAGTATATGCAGAACATCAAAGGGAAACAAAACAGTAGCTATAACAGGGATAGGCATGTAAGACTAGGCGAACCTATTTTTAAAGATGGAAATAATAACAACAACAACAACAACAACAACAACAACACTAAATAGGATTTATTTATATGCCACCCAATCACTGGGAATCTGGGTGCCTTACAACAGCAGGGATAATACAAGACAATAGCAATAAACATGGATTAAAAAACAAATGTAACATGGCAATGCATTAAACAATAACAATAAAATAAAATAGCGATCAGCCAATAGCAGTAAATAACAAAAATACATAGCAATTATAGCAACAAAAATACATAGTAATTATAGCAACAATAAAATTAACAAAGCAAAATACATAACAATTAATAGAGCAAAACAAGTAAAAATAAAATAAAATACTGGAGGGTGTTAAATGGGAAACAGGTCTGCCATAGTGAATTGTGTGTGTTTGTCTATATACATATCCTTATACAAAGGGAAACAGAATTTTCAGGGAGCCAAAGGCCCATGTTCCTGCTGGCCTCACATTGTCTGATGTCGATGACAGTGACCAAAACCCAAACTTGGCAGATCAGACATATCCAGTGGATATAGCCTAGTCCTGGGGTAAATAGCCCTTACCCCAGGTTAATTTGACTCCTGGTTTGCTGCAGAGTTTCCAGGAAACTCTGCGGCAAACCCTGCTTGTTCAAACAACCATTGCACACACCTTTCCTTTCTGCGGCATTGCATTAGGCAGCTGGACTTCTGCCACAGCTTTTCAAGAGCGAGAAAATCCTATTCATGAAAAGATGCAAGAGAAGCCTGGAGAAGCCTGGGTTGCAAATGGGCTGCTTACTGCCCAGCAATGGGTGAATATGATAAGATCTGTCTTCTTAAAGTTACATCCCGTGTCTATGCCAGGAGCAAAGCTAATGCAACAATCTTCTGTGTCTGATGCACTCGGCCCAATGCTTTATTTCATGATTATTATTGTATATAACTTTGCTTGAAAGGGCATGTTAAAAAAATGATCTGCACTGCAAACACTGGGGTTGTTTCTAGGGTGTAATTATACTATAGAAATAATGCCATTTGATACCACTTTAAGTGCTGTAACTCCATCCTATGGAATCCTGGGATTTGCAGTTTTATGAGGTCTTTAATCTTCTGTTCTGAAGAGTGCTGTGCCTTATAAAGCTACAAATCCCAATAATCTGTAGGATGGGGCCATGGCAGTTAAAGTGGTGTCAAACTGCATTATTTCTACAGTGTAGAAACATTATAACCCAATGGTCACAATCACAGCTTGGAAATGTTAGCTTTTTGGATTATAGCTCCCAGACCCCTATAGCCAGCATGCCTACTAGGTGGTATAGTCCAAAAAATTAACATTTCTGAGCTTGGTTCATCATGTAACACAAATGGGAGCAGAAGTAATTCTAGCCTATGCATTTTGCCTAGAGATTAGGTGTGGTACTGGTATTTTCCCCCTTCTTTCCTCTGTGTTGCTTTAAAACATAAATACACATTTTCCTTTCATTCAGATGATGCAAATACAACCAGCAAAATTCACCCTGGATGTATTACTAGTAGAAATGCAGAAACTTTCCTCTGTTAGCATACATTAATAAGATAGCAGGAAGCCGTAAGTTGAAATACAATGGTACTTGGCTTTCTGGCTTCCTAATGTAAAAAATATGTAATGCTGGCACATAAATGGAAGGAACAGGAGCTGTGTGCACATTACGAATCCTACCAAGCACAAAGCAGATATGAAATGGGTATAATGAAATATCTGTTGTTATACTGAGATATGGATTTTTTTCCAAATCGAAAGTTATAAATAAAAGGCAATGCATATCCTTGTTCCACCTTCTGCCTAAACATTTTGTATGCATATAAATAGCTGCTCCCATATTCCCCTGGATGATTTTAGGATTATAGAAACAGTGATAAAGGCTCCTAACCTGTCTTAAACCATCTCTTTAAGAGAAGAGGCAGAAAAAATTGAAATGGAGGATTAGAGATACTCTTTCCCAGAGGGAGAAGTTTTATTTCTGTACCACAATGAAAAATTTCTTTGTTCATATATCCCAAAGGCCAGGTGCAGACATCTAAACAGAAAATCTAGATAATTTCCATATCATCTCTGAATGGCATACTCCATTCAATTCAGCTATTTGTTCAATAGCAAATGCAGCTAAGGGGAACTTATAGTGTCACACTTATCTCCCTTCTAGTGCATGTAAATATTTCTTTCAAAGGAAACAGTACTACTGGTGCTTACAAGAAAAGATGTGCGCCATCACCATGGACCACTCAGCTGACATGGTTAATAACAACCCATGAAAATGGATGAAGAATCCAGCAGGAGGTTCTATACATACCCTGACTTCAAAGCATCCACCCCGACGTTACCTTTGAGGAAAGGCAAGTGTTTTCTTCATGGTCCCTGGGGTTTCATATTTCCTAGAGCTTCTCTGTACCAGAAGTGCTGCTCCTTTTTCTTGCTGGGAGCAAACCATGACACCAGAAATCATTTCATCCTCAGTTTGTCTCCATGGACACATCTTCTTATGATTGGAGGGGGGGGGTCTCCAAGTTGTTATTTTCAGATAAAGCTCAAGGGAGGGAATTACATTGAAACAGGCCATAGAGTCATGCGAAGCGGTGGGTTCAGAATAGTACAATTGTTTTCATGACTAAAACAACAATGTGTGAAAAAAATATGCCTTGATTCAGTACTGGGCACCATGTTTGCTGCCTCATTTCCTAGAACATCTACCACCTTTTGAAAAAGTAGAAACATATACTGAGAAAGCTGCCCATTGTTTCACATATTCCAGTACTGTTTACCTATTATGCATCTGTCATTACCCCCTGTTCTATAGGGTACTTCCAAAGGGTACCTATGGACATTTAGGCACAGCACGCCACATATTTATCATAATTATTTCTGGTCAAATGAAGCATGTCTCCACATACAGTTCTGCACATGAAAGTTCTTGGCAGCGATCCCACTTAATCTTTCTTTCTGGGATATATTTTTCTCTCTCCTCAGAACTTAACAGTCCAACAGCAAGCTAGACCTCAGTGGGTACCTAATTTAACCATCAGATCCCCTCCACATGAATACCATGGAACATTGACATTTGGAATAACAGAAGTAATTTCAGTGACATTTTATTTTGTTGCCATTTAATAAAATGGTCCTCCAAATGGTGAGAGGCACAGAAGCAATCAGAAACAATGAAAATTGGGGGCCATATAAAACAATGTGACATGCATGCTGCTGCTTCAGTGACAAGTTGCCAGTTTCCAGAGGATTACAATGCAAGTCATTTTCGCTGCTCTGTTCTGCTCCTATGGAAATCTCTATTGCGACTGTGACCACTGAGCAAACAAATATTAATCCGGTCATGGAAATGAAAGATCAGGAGAGCAGCAGGCATCAGCTGCTGAGCTGCTTTGGCTTCAGCCCTCAGGAGACCCAAGAACATTAAACATTGGAAATCCTCCCATTGGAAACAAAGTGGGCACAATAATTGTATTCAATAAATGGTTGAACTTTTGAATCATCACAGTGCTGTAAGGCAGAAGAGTATTTTCAGACAGCAACAGATATGCATACCAGGCAGACTACAGATTTTTCTTATCTGTTCCACTACCCCCACAATTAGCATGCATCTACATTAGAGAAAAATACTTTACGTGTTTTAGCTCCATCCTATGGGATCTTGGGATTTGCAGTTTTACAATGTCTTTAGCCTTCTCTGCCGAAGAGTGCTGGTGCTTCACAAAACTACAAACCACAGAATTCTGTAAAATGGCGCTATAGCAGTTAAAGCAGAGCCAAACTATATTATTTCTGTAGTGCAGATGCACCCCTGATATATGACAATGATAAGATGATACAAAATAGCCTCCCCCAAAGTGGGTTTTTCTGGGTGTATTACAATTCCCATTACCAAAATCATGTTTTTTTCTCCCCCCCTCCACCCCCCCCCGGCCACCCTGGAAGCCTTACTAGTAATCCAATAATAGTTGGTAAAAGCTCCTCTGAGCCATTGGTACTACTTGGAAAAGGAACCATCTAATACTACCCGCTTGTCCACATAAACTTAAATCATATTGGTAAGAGGTGGCAACATGCAGCCCCAACACTATTTGTGGCATCTCTCCGCTGCCCCTATTTGCCTGCATCAAAATCGTGCTTCGGCAAAAAAAGAAAATCAAAATATATTTTCAGCTTTCTCTTCTCTTCTGGAAGGGATGGAAATGATCTGCCCTGCAAACTGGCAGCATTGTATGGAGCAGCACTGTGCAGTGCTAGAGCTATTCTGTAGTATAGAAAATAAAGACTAGGGACGTTATCAGACAAGGGAAATTGGAAGTATAATCCAATGGCAATCCGAACACAATCATGGGGTTTAACGTTATTGCATGATAGACTACCACATGCAAATTCAGGCAATGGGAAGTCAGTCCAAGCGCAATCATGGGGTTTTACGTTATTGCATGAGAGGTGATCACACGCAAATTCGCGCAATGACATGCTATTTTCAGGCAATGAGAAACCAGTTCGAACACAATTCGCATTCACGTCAATTCGCTAAACTGGCGAATTCACGTAAATGCATTCTGGCCCCACTTTCTTTTCATTCGAAATTAAGAGAACTTTCTCATGTGTGATATCATCTTAGCAGACTCCAGCATGACAGAATAATGGTACATTTTGTGATTCATTTGTTGCTAAATTTGGCTGGGAAGCTGAAAGTTGTATGGCTTCTGTAGATTTTGGAGGATCCAGTATAACTGCATAACTCCAGGTAGCCATCTGTTCAAGCTCCAGAAGGTATGCATTCCCATCTTAAATAAGATGAATACCAGTGTCATGTGCTATCTACCATCAGGATCTTAAGCCCTGTTGAGGTGCTTATTTGAACACGTATAGGGCTAGGCTGGGGACAGGAGTGTGGATGCCCTGCCCCACATGTTTCTCAAGCACCTACAAGTAATACATGAAGTTCTGAAGAGGTTACAAAGCTTCCATGAACAGGAATCCAGAAAAGATCTTATCTAGATTAGGCATTCACAGTTTAGTAGCCTTCATCCAGCCTACAACATCCATCTCATTTAAAATACATGTAAGTGGAAAAACAGTGTAGCAGTGACACAGTGCTTCAGACCGTTTTGGTTATCCAGCCATGTGGAATCATCTAAATGTTAACCAGTGTGGGGGAACAAGGAGATATCATACAAAGGAGCAGTATTTAGCCAATATGATCTTTTGAAATAAACCTGCCAGAAAGGAATGAAAATACTGGAACACAGCAGCTCTTCCCAGAAGTAAGAAAGTCAGAGGAAAAAGTTCTATGATGTTACATTTACCCTGAAATATGGTTTTTCCCTCTTTAAAAACAACAGCTTTGCATTAATTACATTTACATTGAAACAGAGGATTTGTTGTATCTGTGTTCATTCTAAAATTAAACATAACCACTAAAAAAAACCTTACCAGAAGGAAGGTGAGAAGTCTCTTCCACAATTTTACTCTATGCTCTTTCCATTACTGTCCTGAATGTGGAGCAGAAGGAAACCACCCATCACTGAAAGGGAAGGACTGAGCATAAAAGTAAGACATTCAGTCAAGAATAATGCATGGTGGGAGATAATCTTTACAGATATAATGTAAATTAAAGCCAGGTTTTTCCTAGCCCATCCCACTAGCAGCACAATGAAAATCAGAATCTTACCATGACTGATGTATATTAGTTGTATGAAACTGTTAGAGAATAAAGCCTGAATATAAAATGTCCAGATGTGGAGAATGTGACAAAAGTAACTATGGGTCACTTGCAGCCTGATAACCAAGGAATTGGTTGCAGCTGGTATAGGACATATGATGTATCTGCAAGGACATCATGTACCGGAAAGCACTGTGAAGTGTTGGAAACTAATGTAAATATGCTTGGTCATCTTGGTTGGGGGACAACAATTAAGGTGACACAGCAGGAAGAGGCTGAGCTTGGTGGCCACATGGCAAGACTGTCTATAAAGCCAAGCCTCATTGTACAGTGTGGGTTTGTTGGTTGTTGTTGGTGGATGTGTAGCGTTGGATTGTGGTTTCTGTATATAACAACTGGAAGATTAAAGAACCTCTTTGAAGAGACACTTGTTTCAGTGTGCTTTCTCAGCATCTGGAGGGAAGGAGGAGATTCCAGATCTGGCACACAGCTCCGTGACAGTCTGCTTGGTGGTTCTTCTGACAAGAAGCTTCTGCGTAAATCCACGCAGCACTCAGCACATTCCAACAGCTGCCCAGAACTATTCTCTTATTCTCAGCCAAAAATACTTTGAAGAAACATACATTTTCCCAGTTCTCTTGCTCAGTTTCTATTTCTTGGGGGGTGGGTTGGCGTAGTGGTTTGAGCATTGGACTACAACTCTAGAGACAAGAGTCCCTGTTCAGCCATGAAAACCACACTGGATATCCTTGGGAAAGTCACACTCTTCTCTCAGCCTGAGAGGGGGGCAAAGGCAACCCCCCCCCCCCCACACACACATATACAAAACAATTTGCCAAGAAAATCCTGTGATAGGTTCATCTTAGGGCCATAGTAAGTCAGAAATGGCTTGAAGGCACACAACAATAATAATTTACAATCCCAGACCAGCTGTGTTCTTTAACCAATTTTTAAAGGTTTGGTAAGAGATGTTAGGGATTTTTTTCTTCTTGTTTTTAATTCAGGAATTTGTCCATAATCCATAAAAATCCATAAAATATCCATAATACAAGCTGCTATCCTGTTAGTGATATACATTTGCATAAGTTGTGCTATGCATGTAAGGTGAATTATATACCATTCTGCAACTGATGCAACATAAGTTGAATTGTTCATTCAGCAGCATTGTGCATTGCACATATCCACTGTGGTTTCACATTGTGCATTGTTCCACATTAAGCAATACATTGTATTCAGTCCCTTTCTCAGGTGTGTGCCAAGTGTGCTCCCTTGGCTGCATGTGTCCCCAAGGTTACTTTGAAGACTCTACTAAAATGAGAATCTTAATTTATTAATATTTCTCACATTCTCCTTAAGGAACTTGACTTTTATTTTATTTTTTTCCCCATGAGGTGAAAATGCTCCCCTTCACACACATAAATGCAATGACTAGAGATCATGAAGGTCATTTCAGTGTAATTTTTTTTTAAAAAAGGTTAAGAAATGTGGACACAGCAAAGGTGGCCCTCTGAGAAACCAATGAGGTCAAGTGCTCCCCTGCAATCCCTTGCGACTGCTTACTTCTGTTTTATCTAATCCAGCATTCTGTTCCCCCCAGATGCCTATGGAAAGCCTTACAAAAACAGAACAAAGGGACCATTGGAAGCTGACTTCCAATTTCCTCTCTGGTTAAAATTGACTTCCAGTTTATTTCCCTAAACAAACAAAGAGCGACAACAACATGGTGTTGGTGGCAGTACTGAAATGTTCCCTAAGACCACTAAAGGTTGGGGTTATTTTTAAAGTTTATTTTTAAATGGAAAAATCAAATGGGGCGGGTTCTGGGGACCCTTTGGGACTTCAAAAACATCATTAGGTCAGATGCAATGCTTACCTCATAAAACCATAAGAGCTATGCTAGGTTAGGGCAATGGCCTATCTAGCTCAGGATTCTGGTTCACACAGGAATTGACCAGAAACTAAGAGCCTTATTGCATTAGAAAGCAAACCCAGCAGGCTAACAGAGAGAAGCACATTTATCTTTCTGTCTCCACATGATGTTGAAGCACTTTTATTCTCTTCCAGTTGTAAAATTGTGGAAGAGAGTTGTAAAAGTGTCATAAAAGTGTTCTTTTGCCAAGCTGGAAAAATCTGTTTGACAAAAGGGACATTTTTACCACTCTCTCCCACACTTTTATGACTGGAAGAGAACAAAAGTGTGTCAATGTCATGCAGAGATAGGAAGATAAAGGTGCTTCGCTCCATTTGCCTGCCAGGTTTGTTTGTAATGTGATAAGGCTCTAAGAGAAAGTCACCAGTAGCCAAGGATTACATTCCTTCTTATTCTCCCAAGTCACCCAAGGCCACTAATGGTCCCATCCTCATTAATTTGTCCAGTCCCTTTGTAAAAAGATGTTCAGCTTGGCAGCCACCATTACATTTTATGTTAGTGAATCCCTCAACTTAACTGTGCACTATGTAAAGAAACACATCTCTTTTTCTGCCCTCTCACCTTTTAGCTTCAGTGGATGGTTTTGGGGGGTTCTGAGATTATGAAACTAGGCAAAGAGCTTCTCCCAATTCCACTGTCTCCACCTTCGGCATAGTTTTATACACCTCTATCATCTCTCTCCCTTCTTCCTACGATCAAAATGCTAGCTCATGGACTGAGGTTGCGGACAGGAATACAAAATGATGGGAGAAGGTGCCCATGCTGCCTTTATTCATGAGTCACCCATGGCTATATAGCCCTAAATGTTTTATTCATCCAGTTCAACATTGTAACCTTTCCTTCCACTTGTGCTTCACAGCATCTGCTAGTGAGAGCCATGCTGCTTCTGATGTCGAAGACTCTTCTGTGATGATTTTGCATTGCACTGGAATGTCTATCAATGCAGATCTTCCAAAACTGCATATGGTTGAATCAATATCCAATCCACACTGTCCTACATTGACCTTGATATTGTTTTATGCCCTACATATGCAGTGTTTTTTTACCAGCCCCCCCCCCCCCCCCAAAAAAAAGGACATCAAGTGCATTCAGAACATGAGTGAAGAACAAGGATTCAACCTGGATTCAACCCCAGATTATATTCGTAGTGTGAATGGGGCCTTAGAATTTAGGAAAGGATGATTGCAAGTGACATTGTGAAGAGCAATATTGCAAGCCAGAGGGACAGCAGGTAGCTATAACTGTGGTGAAAGAAAATGTCAAAGCAGTGTTTGGCTGATTTTGTACTAGTTCAGTGTGATTTTACTGTAAATTTATATATGATTTTATCTGGACAGAAGATCACTAAATGGAGGACTTTATTTGGATACAAGTGAGATAAAGGCCAAAAACAGCAAAGCAAGGGGTCAGCAACTAGGAGGCAGTGGAAGCTATGGTAGGTAGGTCATTCTGAAGGAAAGATTTCCCCATGTGGAAAGGTCAGGGTGTGGAGCAAAAGAAGAAGAAGAGCACAGTAGAGTATTTACCAGTGATTCCTTCTTCCTATCACACTCTTAAAGTCAATGGAGGACTCTTAACCCCAGAAGACTCCTACCCCAGAGGTAACAAGAGCCTAGGGTCATTCAAGACAAAATGTCCCCCCCCCCCCCTCTAAATATTAAACAATTCCTAATTCATTATCACAACCTGGAATTTTTTAAAAAAAGAATTTTGCAGTGCCACTACCTCTTGCCATCTGAATTATTTCTAAAGAGTGAAAAAATAAAGATTACCTAATTATCAACTAGTCATTAACTAGTTATAGCAGACCTAAATACCCTAAATCCCTAGATCTTGTCTGATCTTGAAGGCTAAGCAGGCTCAGTACTGGTTAGTCATTGGATGAGAGACTGCTAATGAAAACCAGGCACTGTAGACTATGTTCAGAGGAAGAAACTGGCAAAGCCACCTCTGAATATTCCTTGCCTAAGAAAAGCCTATGAAACCATAAGTAGGTGACTTGAAGGCACATACACAAATTAGCAGATGTTTTCACAGCTGTTCCTGGCTTCTTCTCTAAGTAAAATCAACACCAAACATATACACATATAATTAATAACATATAATATTAATCAAGCTTGACTATGTAAAACTATTTGAAAATGTTCCCTTTAATAGTCTATAAGACAGCCAATGCCATATATACATTTGTCAGATGTGCAATATTGCTGCTTAATTATTAATAAACGTTCATTAGCATGTTTGTTGCAAGCCTATACACCACACGTTACTTTTATTAACCAGTATATGACAAAAGTAAACATGACAGAATTTTGTGAAAGGAAAGTAGAATAGATCATCTTCTCTTTTAAAGTTAGCAATGCCCATTCAACACCATAATCCTGCAAACACACACACATACCCCTTCTTCTTTTTCTCTCTCAAATAAATCGTTTCTACACCATGTTTTCACCAGGTTATTTGAATAGTATGATGTTTTGGAGAACCTGTCAAACCCATTCCCACTCTTGTGCTGTTCCTCAAACAACCTTCAGTGCCTTAGACTGAGTAATCCCATGCTGTAGGGGTGAGAGAGACATGTGGCAGAGCTGTTTACACCTCCTGTGTCCTGCCATTTTCTTATAAAAGACAGAGAACGTGCTGGTTGTTGATGCTGCAACATGTAACTCAGCTCTGAGACCAACATTTCTTTACTGATCTTAGTGCTTAGTGTCAAAATCAGACATGATGATGATAATCCATGAAAGGATCTCCTGTACTTTCAAAAATTTATCAGTGGCCATTGCTGTTGTCATTGTTGTTGCTGCTGCTGTTTCAGTTATAGTATATCCTGCTGTTTTCCCCAAACAAAACCTAAATTAAAACAGAAACAATTTAAAACATTTACAAAAATGTAAGTAAATACATTTTCTGAGTTATTGTTAAAAACACAGTTCAATACCCCATAGAGCTAAAACATTTATAGCAAATCAATTAAAAAACAAAAAATAAAAATCAGCAAAAGAGTAACCTGCTAAAACAGCACACCATTGAAAGCCATTATAGCCAATCCTTTGTTCTTGTTGTGTGCCTCCAAGTTTTTCCAACTTATGGCAACCCTACGGTGAACCTATCATCTTCAAAGTCCGTGGGGAAGGAGCTCCAATGCCTGAGAGCAACTACCAAGAAGGTCCTCTCCCATGCTCTCACCAAATGTGACTAGGAAGGTAGTGGGCCTGAGACAAGGGCCTCCCACTGAAGATCATAGCCCAAGCAGGCTACTGGCTACCTTGTAGTAGCTCTACTGGCTACTGGTTCATTTCTACCCACAAGTCAGAGTGCTACTTATGGTCTATCTGAGGTTGAGAGAGTGTGACTTGCCTAGGTCACCAGGTAGGTTTCCATGGCTGAGCTTTGAACCCTGGCCCCCAAAGTCTTAGTCCAACACTCAAACTACTACATCACATTGGTTCGGCATCAGCTTACATACTTCGTGCATTTCTCACAGAACTTACTCTGAAGTGAATGGGCACATGATAGCAGCATGAAAGAAGAAAACAGACTGTGATTGAATGCACTTCCCAGATCTATGTGCTTCATTACACAGTTAGAGTTTGGTCTGGGTTTATGCAAATGCATGTCCTTTTTGGAAATTGTGGAAGGAGGAATTCAGTACATTTTGCATGACACTGCATGACATCCATCACTGCCATCCAATTTCCAAATGCTCAGAGTGTGGTGGTGCAGCCATTTAATGGCATGTGGAGGGAGAAGGGCATGCCCATCCAACACCCAACTACAGAGGGCAAATATCACTCCCCCAGAGGAGGACACTGTCCACTCCCTTATCTCAAATATCCAGTTACTTTCTCTCACCATCAGTAAAAAGCTGTAGAAGTGCACTCTGGATACAGTATTTGGGATCTGCCTTCTATGAATAGGGAAAATTTGGATCTGCTTTCTATGAGTAGGAGGTATGCGGAACAATACAGGCAGAGTGTTGCACTCTGCTGGCACGGTATAGGTTGCCAGAGAATGTATGAAAATTCAAAAATGATTTGTTGTTCTGGTAATATTCTATGATAGTCCATTGTCCCTTTATAGCCCAAAATCATAAGAGCTGTTTCCAGTGTCATTGGGAAGAGGTATTTGAAAAAGTATTTCCTTATGGTGTTTTTTTTATTTATTTATTTAATTTTTATCCTGGACATTTAATAATTTCAGACTGTGTGGTGAGATCTTCCTAATGTGTGTGTGTGTGTGTGTGTGTGTGTGTGTGTGTGTGTGTATGCGGTGGCTTAGTGGTTAAGATGCCAGCTCTGATCACTGGAAGATTGGAAGGTTGGCAATTCAAGGCCTGGATGCTGCAGGATGGGAAGAGCTCCTATCACTAGTCCCAGCTTCTGCCAACCTAGTAGTTCAAAAGCATGCAACTGCAAGTAGATAAATAGGTAACACTTGTCAGTAGGAAGGTAACAGTGTTTGGTGCAGTCATGCTAGCCACATGATCACTGTAGTAGTCCTCAGACAATGCTGGCTCTTTGGCTTAGCAACATAGGTAAGCACCAACCCCTACAGTCAATTCATATCAAGGGACTACCTTTACCCATATATTATATAAATTCTCGCTGCATATGAACATATATTAAATTTTTGTTAAAGAAATATTTCATTCTGTCTCTTTGAACTTCACTGGAATTTGTGCAAATAGATCTATTGATTTAAGGACCAACAATATAGTCCTTTTTTAAAGAAAATTCCAAGGGAGGTGTCCATATTTACAAAATATTTTATAAGATACCCACCATCATTATAAATCCTCAATTAAGTCTTAAATTTACATAAGACTGAGTAGTGAATCTGTCACAAATGGATTGCATTTTTTTAAATGTTGCATAAGGGAAATTATTCTATCACCACTTACTGTATATGTATGACTTGTGTTATTTATTGTGCCTATCACTGCTCAGCCAGTCACATTTATCCTTTCTTCTAGAATCTGTCAGAAATCTGTGATAGCATCCTCAATGCCTATTTGCAAATCTGTAAACAAGTGGTGACTTTGATCAATTGTTATTTTATTCTGCGAAACAAAACAAAACAAAATCAGTATGCCGGAAACTAAAATGCAAAAAACATGTATGGAGCTGAGGAACAATGTATCCACATCTTTTTAACAGGAACAATATCTTTCAACTGACTAGCACTTGTTCTCACCCTTCTAGCAATACGAAACCATATATATGTGCCAAGGGCGGGGGAGTGAAAAGCCTGCCTCCTTTCAGATGATGTTGAATTACACTCCCAATTTTCCCTGACCACTGGCCTTGTTGGCTGAGACCTGAGTCCTGAGCTAGAAAGACATTTCTATATATAAAGCTGGAAAGAAGACACAGGAAAAGTCAGTTAAGAAGGACTGTAGTTTTCATTCTCTCACCAAATTTCTAGCACTGCAGTAACTTACAACTTCTGTTGTGCAGTTAGGCTATGTGTAGACTGTAGAATTAATATAGTTTGCCACTAACTGCCACGGCTCAGTGCTATGCAATTCTGGAATTTGTAGTTTTGTCAGATATTCACCTTCTCTGTCATCAAGCTCTGATGCCACTTCAAACTGCAAATCCCAGGATTCCATAGGATGGAGCTATGGCAGTTAAAGTGGTGCCAAACTGCAAGGGAATGCAAACACAACTAATAGCATTGTGAAAACAGCAAATAGAGTTCTAAGTGTGAACCATTTTCAGTGTCTCGCTCTCTGAAATGCTAGAAGTCTGGGGACTGAAAAAGAAAATTTCATGGGGCAGGTGCATTCTTCACCAAAGAGGCAGTCCTCGTGTTGCCTCCTTGTAGCTACATCTCTAGGTCAAAGCCATTAGTGGGTAAAGCCAGATGCAGGCAGGACTTACAGCATTTCAGAGTTGTATACCTCTTGCTTTGTGTGGCACATCTTCCTACCCAAACTTTCTCTCCTTGGTATGCTGCATTTCCTACCTTGTTACTGTCAGTGCAGCAACAGACCACTTGCAAATTAACTAAGGCCAATATTGGACTCAGTCTATGAGTAAGGGCAGTCCTCTGACATCTGAGCTAGCCCTGGAAGCAGTCCAGACATGGAGTGTGATGGTTATCCATTCAAGAGCTAGGGACTCAGGGACTATACATGTCTGGGAGTCAGTACAAAAATGTTGTTCTCTCAATATTTCTTGCAGAACAGATCTACCTGTAAAGAGTGTCCCAGTCTCAAGGAACCTCATACTCACAAGGAATTCCTGTCCATCCACTGAGTACTGATACACCTGGTGGCCAACCAAGTCTACACCTTCAGATGTCTCTACAGAGCTATTTATGATCCCTCACTGATTCAGAGGATGGGCTATCTTCATCCATCTCCATCCTGACTTTGCTCAGAGGGCCCAGGATCTCCCTAATCAGCCTTTTTGTTATTTGTGTACCTTTAAATCAACAAAGGCCAAATGTGCTCTCATTGAATGTCTTTCTCCTGCCCCCTTTAAAGGACAGCCAGGCACAATTTTATTCACATTCTGGCCCTTGCATGTCTGGTTTTTAAATCAGTAGCTGATTGGAGAGGAAGGGGAAAAACAGTGACTATAATATTTAGGGAGGGATGCTTGAACCATTGGCTGCCCCTGCAGTACAGACTGGACTACTTTTCACAGTGGCCATTGGTGCCACTAAACTTTGATGTCTTGTTTTTATGTGCCTTCAAGTCAACTCTGAATTATGGTCACTCATCACTGGGGTTTCTTGACAAGACTTACTCAGAGGATGTGTGACATTGCCTTTCTTTCTCAGGAAGCCTGAGAGAGAGTGGCGGCACTCAGCCTCACTCAGCAGGTTTACCTGGCTGAGTTAAGATTCAAACCCTGATCTCCTAGAATCCACGTCCAATGCTACACTATACAGGCTCTCTCAAATTGCCTCAAAATAGGTTGTTCCTTCCTGAAAGTTAGCTCAGAGACTTGCAGATTATTCTCCAGTGAAGAATCACCAAACAGGGGCATGACACTTCTATTCCGCATGAATTTTGATCCAGGGCTTCATGAATGTAGGCTGAAGACAGCAAGGTTGGCCCAGGAGTCTCCACCCCAGATTTCCAGGAATAAGAAGGTTCCAAACTCATTGGCAGTTGCATCATACTCATAATCTGCAAATTAGAACTGTGTGATGGAGGAATGCTATTGTATATGATGTAATGTGCCTTGGAACAAGTCCCACTCAAAGAACTCATGCATTTACTAATGTTTCAGATTTTGAAATGTCAGGTTAAGATAAGCATTGTTAAATCAAAAGAAATAAAATAATTTTTAGAAAATGGTAAACCCCTCTCCCTCCCTTTCTCCCTTTTGATTTCCACTTAGGTAAATGCCTTACAACTGTTTTCTAATTATCTTTTAAAGCTGAGAAAGACAGGCTACCTAATAAGATCCAAGAACATGGAGGAAAATTGATCAATACATAAAGGTTAGAAGAACAACAAGTAGCATGTATTACAGTAGAATTCCAAGTGAGCAAAGCAATCGGATACCTGTCCTTAAAGTAAACCTCACTAACTCCACTAACACAAATAAGTGTTATGGTAGTGGCATAACTTACTGATATTTTCTTTCTTCTTCTTGTTGCCTGGTACTTAAAGGAAGAAGATGTGTACCCTGCAAGCAAAATATGATCTCAGAGGAAAAGATAAATTAGTCATCCAGATATAAATTGCCAGACAGTGTCTCTGATAGAAAAATTATTGACCAAGAAAAGAAAGCTCGAGTGTTCACAGTACATGCCAAAGGAAAGAGGCATTGATTTTTCGCAGGGATTTACAACAAAATACAGCATACAAATAAATGGAGTAGCGACTTGCCCCCAAAGATCAAATGTGTGTTTACAATGCAGCAAGTGAGTACACCTAGACATTATTCATAATTCTATTGATGGAATTCAATTCCATGTGAGTTTAGAGAGTTACCCAGAGTTTGCATTAACTTTTCTCTTTAGAACCTTTAGGGCCAAATATAGCAATACTTTATGTCTTTATTAATTGTATTGTTCTCCCCTTGAACAAAACAAAACAAAAACCCTAGTATAACAAATTGGGGGAGATGTTAAACTCATGTAGTGGTGTGTGGGGGGGGGGTGTCTCAGTTTTTTATGTAATGTTTAAAATGGTCTTGAGTTCTATATAAAGTTTAATTGCTTCTCAAACAATAATGTTTTGGATGTTTTTACTTATAGAGGTTATTATTATCTCTTTTAAAAAGGCATTTATTTCAGTAAGCCACCATGCCTTTGAGTTCGGAGAAATTGTAGAATGCAAATACATTCTTGGGGGACACCTGGCTGATGAAACTAATGTGAAAGGGATCTGGGAGTCCAAGTAGACCACAAGTTGAACATGAGTCAACAATGCGATGCGGCAGCTAAAAAGGCCAATGCAATTTTAGCTGCATCAATAAAAGTATAGTGTCAGATCAAGAGAAGTAATAGTGCCCCACTGCATTCTGCTCTGATCAGGCCCCACCTGGAATATTGTGTCCAGTTCTGGGCACCACAATTCAAAAAGGACATTGAGAAACTGGAGCGTGTCCAAAGGAGGGTGACTAAAATGGTGAAAGGTCTGGAAACCTTGCCCTATGAGGAACGGTTCAGGGAGCTGGGGATGTTTAGCCTGGAGAAAGAAAGGTTAAGAGGTGATAGAAGCCCTGTTTAAATATTTGAAAGGAGGTCATATGGAGGAGGGAGCAACTTGTTTTCTGCTGCCCTAGAAAAGGACCCGGAACAATGGAGGAAAGCTACAGGAAAAGATCCACCCAACATTAGAGAGACTCCTGACAGTAAGGGCTGTTCGACAGTGGAATGCACTCCCCGGAGTGTAGTGGATTTTCCTCCTTGGAGGTCTAAGCAGAGGCTGGATGGCCATCTGTCGGGATGCTTTGATTTGGATTCCTGCATGGCAGGAGGTTGGACTTCCAATTCTATGATTCTATGATTCTACATCATCATAATCATCATCATCATCATTGAGCTGAGTATTCTACATATATCAACCACCCTCTTTGAAACCTCATAAGGTGTTGAAGGGCTGTTAAATGGAGAGAGATGAAATAATATCAAAACTAGCATGGTATGTGGGCTTGAAGGAAGAGAGATGCAGAGAAATAAGATGGAGATAAGATATGGGGGAAAACTTACCATAAGGAAGAAGTGTCATTGCTGTCAAAGAATGTAAAATAATTGGGAAGACCTCAGTGGGAACTAAAAAAGTCTACAGATTTGTTTAAAGTGTGGAACAATAGTTCAACTTTACTGGAACTGCAAAGATTGAATTCCTAAAGGATTCCTACACAAGCAAATATTTCCAAAAGATTAGGGTGTGGAGAACAGAGCAGCCCACAATATACAGAAGTTAGTTCTCTCTGACCTAGAAAATTTCCTTTGCTCACCTTCAGCTTTGTGGTGGCAAATCAGTAGGCACCAGAAAATTACTTTTGATAGCCTCTGACAGATCCTACTGATGTGATGAAGACAAATGGTTCTGTGGTGTCATGATTTATTTGCAGAATTATCGTAGGAGCTTATATTAGTTATATTAGTTAGGTTGCATGAAAATGGGTCTTTACAAAGGCATGATAGACTGACACACTAAAGTTTACCAAAGAGAAGAAGAAGAAAAAGGCCTTCAATGTCCTTATCTAGTTAATGCATTCAAATATGACTTTTCCTCACACTTCTAAAATTTGGGTGGAATAATCTCCTACCCATTTCAAAAATTAATCATTTATTACACATAGATTAATACATCATCCATTTTATCCCAGTCTTGTCCCATGACTATTCCTATAACAGAAGCCATAAGTGTTTTCCTAGTTACATTTTTAAGAAGAAGGAATATAATGACATGCTGAAGCCATCTGTCACTAACAGTAGGGTCATGATGCTTTGGACAAGAGCATCATCCTAGCACTGCTCAGTGATGGATGACTTCAGCATGTCATAGGGTCCTTTATCTTTAAAATAACTGCTCTTCTTTTTCCACAAGAGTAAATGGGTGAGCTTAAGGATGTTCAAATACATTACACCCATTTTCATGGAAGTACATTCCAAGTTGTGGTGGACAAGAAAAGGGGAGATATACATGTAAATGCACTTAACAGACTGTACGATCATCTTAGGGAGATGGGCATGTTGTCTATATTAAAATTCACCAATTGCTTCTGCAGAAGAGGAAATGTTTAGGAAGCTATATTTAAGGTGAATGAATATGGTGACATGCTGAAGTCATCAGAAAGTGAACACTGGTTTCAATATATACAAAACAATAGCAACAACAAACCTGTGGCTGGAATCCAATAAGTGACACACGTGTGCTTTATGTGTGTGTGATTCCTGTTTGGAATGGGTGCACAAAGCTATTTACCCATGTGTTCAGCCCACATTCACATATATGGGGCCTATAGGGCCACTCCTTGGCCCTAACATGAGCATGGAGGAAGGAGGAGAGACACAGACAACTGAACTATGGGAACTGCTTCTCAGCCCCACTGATATTTACTAGAAACAGAGACAGAGATATGACGTGGTTCTCCCTCTTCGTTTCTCTCTCACAAACTACAATGTGGGTGACAGGCAATCCCCATGCTCAGCTGCTCCCTTCTTCTTCCCTTCCCCTCCATGCCCACAGAAGCGGCCTACAGAATCTGGCTTCGATTTCCAGGGAAAGTATGAAGGTACACATGCAGAATGGTTACACTTCACCTACACCATGCAGGATCAGTCTGTGTGTATTTCTCCAGTTACAAATAGGCATATTGATGGACACATCTGCCTGGCCAAATTGATCACATTTTTTGCTATTTGTTTTGGAAACACCCTCATTTTTTGTGCATTTTCCAAACATATGTGTTGTTTTTTCCTGTCACAAAGTGAATTGCAAACCAAAGTTGTACAAGATTTCTAGCCATAAATGGAGTTGGGTTTTATGTTTCATTTGGAAAGTGCAGACCCAGGTAAAGTAAATCCATTTTAAAAACTGACAAAGTGAATTTCTCACACATCCCTGGCTGATGTTTCCTGTTCCACTACTGTTTTAATGTGCAATGGGGCAATTGTGACAGTAGAGAAGAAAGGGGGAGGAGAGAAGAGACTTGGCAGCTGAGAATTGGAACTAGTGAGGAACTGAAACAGATGTTTGTTATTATGAGTGTCTAAAATATTGTTTCTTTTCTCCAACACTGATAAAGACATTTGTGTCATTCAACAGCTGTTCTTGAGGAACTTTCACACTGTTTTGATGCTATTTGGTACCTTCTGATTCCCCTCACTGTTTCTTCTTTTCAAAGCTATTTTCTTTTCTTCTTATTATTTCCCCTCATTGTCTTTGGGACCAACTTCTGAAGCTGACAGTTCACCTTGTTCCCTACAGCAACGCTCATGATTTTTCTCAATGACATCACATCAGTTATGTCTGATGTTGATGACAACAGTATATCTGACAATGACATAATATCTGACATAATGAACATTGCCACCAATTGGGTTAAATAATAATGTAGGCAAGTGGCACTGGAGACTCTGAGGACAAGCAAAGATAAGAAAGATGTTGCCAAAAAGAAACAGTAGACAAAGGGATAAAGGGATAACAGACACCATTGAAACAGTATTAAATATTTAATGACAATTGCCCCACCCTGAAATTTATTCAACTGCAATTAAATAGTATTATAATATAGATCTGTATCTAGTTATAGCAGTACATGAGTTCAAGAGCCACTGTGCTTGTTTTTGCACATTTCTGCACAGAGTTAGCACAAGGACAAGATCCAAACCAGTTTTATTGTGCTAGTGGTAGGACACATTCTTCTATAACTGCTATGTATAACCTTTTGTACAACCATTTAGCCAAAGATGTAATCCACTGCAACTGAGCTAATGGGAATTTTTACTCCACTGGTATTATGTTGGGCTGAGGGCACAGATTTGCATCTCAGGGGCTCAGAGCAATCTAGGCTTTGGGGACTTATTAAGTTTGCAGAACTCTGGACTCCTTCAAGTGCACAAATGACTGAATGACAGGAAACACCTTTTATATTTCTATTTTAGCTTCACTTCTTATTGGCTATAAAATAACCACAGAAATCTGTGGGAGCCAAATGTATTGTAAGCCTTCAGCTCTTTTAAATTATTAACAGTCTAACAAACTTGACAAAGAAGGCTTTAAATTAAGTTATGCTGGGAATGTAGAGACAGAACAGGGAGATATCAAGTACTGGAGACAATAGACTTAGTGATGCAGAGGAAACTGGTGTGATAGTACAGTAATCCACAAAAGCAGAGGGGACCAATAAGGAAGCAACTGGAAAGAATTATCCATAGCTGTAGATAATTTATACATTACTATACAGAACATGAGAAATAAACAAGATGAACTGGAACTCATAACATAAGAAATATATGGCAAATATAATTTAATAGGCATCACTGAAACCTGGTGGGATGAGTATCATGATTGGAATGTAGCAATAGGGAGGCTATAATGCATTGCAAAATAAAAGACTACACAGGAAATTAGGAGGAGTAGCATTATATATCAAGGATACTCCTTCCTCATGAGACGATCCATCATCTAAAGTATGGCAAAAATATTGAAAGAAGGAATAAAAATTAAACGGAAACAAACCAAAAGTGACATCATTGTGGGGTCTACAATAGTCCAAGTCAGACTGAAGACTTGAATGATGCCTTTCAAAAACAGATGACCAAATATTCAAAAAGGAAAGATATAGCACTAATGAGAAAGTTCAACCACCCTGACATTTGTCAGAGGTCAGGATTTGCAAAGCGTGTAAGGTTCAGCAAATACCTCACTTGTTTTCCTGATAATTTATTTGTACAGAATATAAAAATGGCAACAATAGAATCAGCTATCTTGGAGCCTAACAGGGAAGAACAGCTCAACATGGTAGAAGTAGTGAAATCCTGTGAGAGTGACCGTGTCCTCTTGAAATTTCTTACACAGAGTGAAGAGAAAATCAAACAGAATTGGATGCATACTCTGCTCTTTAAAGAAAGCTGGTTTCAATAAACTTAAAAATATACTGGATGAGATCACACCATCAGAAACCTTCAAAGGGAAAGGTGTTCGTTATGGATAGGGGTTTCTTAATTGGGAGATACTGAAGGCACAACTTCAAATAATTGCAGTGAGAAAGACAAAGAAGGGTAGTGTCTAAAGAAACCAGAGTGGATGTATAAAGAACTTTTAGATGAGCTGAGATTTAAACTAGACTTGTACAAGAAAGTGAAGGAGGAAATCACTGAAGAAGAATACAGAGGAATAGCCAGTACTTGGCTATTGAAAGAAAAGTCAGAAAAACTAGTGTGGATAGAACAAATAATGCAGTAGGAAGATTGAATCCCAGAATAGGTAAAAGGGTAGTGTTGGCCTAGATAGAAACTCAATAAATTCAAGTCTCTAGGGATGGATGAATTGCATCCAGGAATACTAAAGGAACTTGGAAATCCAATCTCAGAAGCACTGTTGATAATCTTTGAAAAGTCTTGGAGAACAGGAGAGACTGGAAGAAAATGAGTGGTGACCCCAACATGAAAAGGGAAGACATCAAGTCAACTTGATGGAAAATATGAAAAGAAAATCTAGAACAGACTATTAAACATTGAATTTGTGAACACTTAGAAAGGCAGGCTGTGAGTGCTTAGATCCAGAACATTTTTCCATACAAAAAAAAGTAATGCCAGTCTTTCCCTCCTCCTCCTCCTCCTCCTCCTCCTCTTCTACCTTTACAAGCTTAGATCAGAGAATATAATATATCTTAATTTCACTTATGCCTTTGACAAGGTCCCCCATGATAAACTTTCAGACAAGCTAAAATATTGGCTAGACAATGCTACTTTTAGGACAGAATTAAGATTAAAAATGATTTTAACAGATTCAAGAGCTTGATAAAAACTAACAAAATGAACTTTAACTGGAATAAATGTAAAGTACTGCATTTAGGCAGAAAAACCAAAATGCAAAAATTTAACATGGGTGACACCTTACTTGACAAGATGAAAAGATCTAAGAGTCTTAGCAGGTCACAAGCTAAATAGGGGCCAACAGTGTGGTGTGGTGGTGAAAACAGCCAATGCAATTTTAGAAATGTACTGTCCAGATTGGGGATAGTAATAATACTACTCTATTCTGTTTTGGTCAGACTTCATGTAGAATATTACATCCAGTTCTGGGCACCACAATTCAAGAAGGGTATTGACAAGCCATAATGTATCCAGAGATGGCAACTAAGATGGTAAAAGGTATAGATTCTTTCTTTGAAGATTTTTAAGTAGACGTTGGAGAGCTACCTTTCAGGAGTGCTTTAGTTATGTATTCCTGAATGGCAGGCTGTTAGACTAGGTGGCACTTGTGGTCCCTCTCATCTCTACGATACTCAGATTCTGTGCCAAGGAGTGGCCTTCTGGGTTCTGCAGCATCTCCAGCTTTGGTCCAAACAGTGTTTAAGCATAAGACAATGGAGATATTGACAACTTTCCCCCTATAATGTTTCACTGATATCCATAGTCCTCCATACCAATTTTCTGCCATCCATAGTACTCAGCTGCCAGAAGCATAGGCCTAGTTGTGCTTTAGAAGTACACAAGTGTGTGATGTACTTACCTAGCCATGGTCCTATTTTTTCTTTTGCCAAATCAACACCACATGCCAGAGATATTGCTTGGTCTGGTTGAAGTGCGCAGACATACAGTGAACACAAGCAATGGAGAGAAAAGTGTTGGAGCCAAGATTCAATGCAAGGCCTTGAAGGGCCAAAACAATATTGATTTAATTTTTTTAATTTATGTCCTATTCTTCCTCCAATGACCCCAATACAAAGCACATGACCTCCTCTCAACTTTATCCTTGTAGTATTCCTGTGAGTTAGGTCAGAGGGAGAAGGAGTGAGAGAGGTCCAATGTCACCCAGTATGTTCCGTAGCTTAATAGTTAGTGCTGCTATCAATATGGATCATTTAAATTCCATTCCAGCATTCAAAGGACTATACGACACTAATTGCTAGCATCCTTTCCAGAATATTATTTCAGTTAAAAATAGCTTCCAATATTAGCCTAATACAATATTAAGACAGCATCACAGGTGGATTGACTTAATCAAAGAAACTAGAGCCCTGGGTTAGCAAGACCTGAACAAGGTGGTTGGTGACCAGGGCTCTTGGAAGTCTTTCATTTATAGAGTTATCATAAGTTAAAGTTGGCACGATGGAAAATAGCAACAACAATTAGTCTAGTAATTAAAATCTGAAATATATGTGAAGATTCTATCTATGATTGCTTACAATCATCAAGCAAAGTCTGCAAGCAAAGACCGCTATAGTCCTTTTAAGAGAGAGCCAATCAAAACTGCTTCCTTTCACTCAATCTCCTCATGAGACCCTAATTGCTGTCTCCGTTGGAATTACTTGGATTTATGCAACTGATTTAGGCCCCCCAAAAAATGAAATTGCTAAGTATGCATAGAATGTCAGTCTAACCACACAAAAGTTGAAGAGAAAGGATCGAAAGCTTCTAAATAATGCAACAATACACTGTTGTTTGTTGTTTTGCTGTGTATGCTTATTGCTGCTTATGCTACATCTGATTATGCAGATGCAAGTAAAGTCCACCAGATGGCGAAATGCAAGCTAAGCAAAAGCTATCAAATTAGAATTCTGGTTAACCTTTGCATCCTGCAGTGAATCGGTTTAAGAAGTGTCAGATCTGTGTGTTCTCATGCTCTCCTGTCTGATCAATCAAGATAGTCCTGTAGGCTCCAACTCATACCCAATCAATCACTATATTTAGTCTCTTATCTTTGTGTTCCAGGTCACCCTTGCTATGAACTGCATCTTGTTTCTTCTCTTCAAAATAAAAGACCATGAAAGATTCCCATGGAACTCAGAAATGTACAAAACACAGAGAATATAAACAAATGAACAAAGCAGAGAATGGTATAAAGCACAGTTCTACTACCTACATTAATCCACATGTTTTCTCATTAAATGCATTCTTCTGGATATTTGAAAACATAAGTGCAATTGCTGTTTTGCTTTAGAACAAATATAAAGATCTCATCACTCATTCATTCCATCACTATCACTGTCATTTTTCCAAGAGGCTCTGAACTGCATAGCTGTATCTCTCTTCTTTTCATTCCATTTTGCATTTTTCTGCACATTTTTTTCAAAGTGTCTCCCATCCTGAAATAGCTGGATGTCTGATTACAAACTGTGTTTGAATCTGTTTCACTATTCAAGATCATCTCCTATTTTCCCACTGAATGTGATAACTAACCTCCTTAACCATGGATTCTTTATTCATAGATTCAAACATCCAGAATTTGAAAATATTAACAAAATATGTAAATTACAAAAAGCAAACCTTGATTTTACCATTTTACTATCCATTTTATTTAATAAGACTTGAGCATCCATGGATTTTGATTTTCACAGGACGTCCCAGAATCAAACCTCAGGGGATACAAGGGACCCACTGTACAACTGAATTCACTAATGCATACTATGATACCATACTATGATACCACTGTTGATGTTATTGCAGAGTATTGGTGTACCCAGTTTACCCTTTCCTAGAACTGGAAGACCAAAATATGGTAGTGTTTGTGCTGGTAACCTAAAAGCTGGACTTTTGCAATGCACTTCACACTGGGCTACCTTCGTACCAAGATTTGCACAATTTGTACAATCTTAGTTCAAAATATGGCAGCCAGATTGGTTGCTGGTACATATAGGGGGTAAACATATTACATCAGTTATTAAAATCACTCCATTGGCTGCCAGCTAGTTTCAGGCCAAAGAACAAAATGCTGGTTATTACCTTTAAAGTCCAAGGTTTAAATTGAGGTTACCTACAGAACTGGCCCCTTCCGTATAATCCGCCTTGTACAGCCAGGTCCTTTGGGGGACATTTACTTCACCTGGCTAGAACTAGACTGGTAACTGTCTATGTTTAAATAAGTATTGAAAGCATTTTTGTGCACTGCTTTGTGCAATATATAAATAACCCTAATAATTTAACAAAATCTAAATCATTCAATCATCTTTTAAAAGTAGATGTAGAATGGCCTTGTGTCTACACCAAGAGGATAGTCACTTATTTGAAGACATCCTTTGTTTAAGCAGCCACTTATCACTAGTTGAGTGTCAAGATAAAAAAAAATGACTATAGTGAATACCAAGATAGGAGACTGAGCAAAGGAACAAAGGTCAACAGGTCACAAACTTCACTACAATGGCAAGAGACTCTAGGATACTGAGAAACCAAGGTTCAAATCCCTATTTACTATGGAAACCTTGGGAAAGTCAGGCTCTCTCAGCCCCAGAGGAAGCTTCAACAAATCTTGCCAAGAAATCCCCATGACAGGTTTACCTTAGCTTAGGGTCACCATAAGCCAAAAACAATATGAAGGCACACAACAAGAAATATTTTTAAATTGGCACCTTTCTCTATGAATTCATGTGGGATTCCCCCAGCCCCATCTTGCAAGCAGATCTGCTTTTTTCTCCTCTTTGTTGTGATTCATTAGTGTCTGGCCTCTCATCTTTTATACAATGCATTGGAACCTGTTTAAGAATCACATGCTCAGGCATTTCAAGGAATGCAACACTTAAGGCTAAATCTTGTTCCACATCCACAGTAGACAAATTACAGGCCAAAAAAGACAAAGTAACAGTGAAATATGTGTCTACAGGACTTGGTGGCAGGCTTACTTAGAGCAGTCAGAAATGAGTTACAGAGTGCACTCTCAAGGTGGAGATCTAGATTATCACATTACAAAAAATGTAATGTGATAATATTTTTACATTATTCCCAACGGGATACAGTTGCATTTCAGAGTGCAAGCAGGTTTTATCATATTCAAAAACGCTGCTGCCGCCACTAAGCAACTGCAACCCGCATGCAGCCTGGCTGATTTTCAAAGATGGGAAGCTCTTGTCTTTGAAAATTGGCCAGCTAAACATAGCTGGAACCTGGGCTACATGCGGGTTGCAGTTGCCCAGTGGCAGCAGCAGCATTTTTTAGTGTGATAAAATCCGAAATGAGACTGTATCCCATCAGAGATAAGATGGGCTTTTTTTTTGTAATGTGATAATCACCCTAGTGAGGCATAGTGGTAAGAATTTGGGGTTTCAGTGTGGAAGATCCAGGTTGTGCTTCAGTTTGAACTATTTCTGAGTAAAACATGAAACTCATCTGGTGACCTTGGGGCAATCGTTCTGTCTCTAAACCAGAGAGATGTCATGAAGGGGAAAGAGGGAAGAAAAAAAGCTTAGATGGTATAGGAATTGTGGACTAAAACATAGCAAATAAATACATCAAGCTTACAGCAATAAAATATTCACTGTGTAGAAGTACATCTGAAGAGCATTAAAAGAAGGATATATCAACTTGTATTCTGGAAATCTTATTTTCTTTCTTTAAGTTTTAGATCACCTCTGAAAATTTTCTCTACTGTTGTTACATCCACATGAAGGACAGATAAAATTCTGCTTTGCTTTATAAAGAGGCAATTATGCTTATTTGCTTTAAAGGTCATTTAGAGTTTCTGCAGGGTGTGTGTGCACATTTGTATTATTGTTTGGAAATACTCCCTGGGGTGAATCAATACATTCAATGGTAACATTTAGAGCTATAAACAGAGGCATGAATATGCCAACCTATAATACTCAGGTAAAAGCTGTATTTGAGTTTAATCTAAGAAGAGCCTCATAACTCTAAAATCAAATAGAAAATATTTGCCTGGCCTTTGTTGGATGGGTACTTCACTTAATACAAAAATATCAGTGCATGAGAAGTAGTGAGGTAGCTTTATAAATTTAATGAGTCCCCAGGGATTTTCTACAATTCATCTTAAATAACAGTAAGCAAAATATTCAGTTTTTCCCCATAGATTCATTGCAAAGGCTAGAAGCATATGCACACCATAAGTTGAAATCTTAAGAAAAAATACCACAAAAGCATCATCCCTCCCCATTCATTAGCCATTTAAATATATCTATAAAACCAGTATGAAATAGTTAAAAATATTCATTGCAATTTGTGAGCAAAGAATGTAAAGATCATCTTGCTTCCAGGCTGTATCTTACAGAAAACAAAGATGATAGTGACACAGACAAATTGCAATAAAGTCCACAACTTTATGAAGAACTAAACAAATAAAACATGTAGCAACTCTATTCCAAGGTTAGCCCTATAACTAAGGGTATGTCTACACTGGTCAAATGAACTGATTCCCCTCCCATGTTGCCCTGTCTTTACGATGCAGGCCAAGGCTCAATTTGACTTCAGATATCTAGATAAGGAAAGAGCCATTCTGCATTGAATCCAGACCATCTCTGCATTAAAGCATATTTTTAAAAACTTACCTTTTGTTCTGGATCTTCCAAGAAATGGCTTTGTATCGTGTCCACTATGCTGCCCATTGTTGGCACATGTCAATCCCTCAGAGGTCACAGCATGCCATGTGATCATTGCGGGGCATCTCACTTTTGATCTCAGAGGGAGTGATTCACACCAATGGCAGCAGTGGGGGGTAGCACAGCAGGCGCATGTGTACCCACCAGTCTATCATCGCTTTAAAGTGCCCAGTTAACAAGTGGAATTGGAGAGCAGCCTGGAGTATTCTGCCCAGTGTAGACCAACCTGGTGGGGACATGAAAGAGAAAAACTACAGGCTGTTCCATCAGGATAGTTGATGGAGCCATGAGTTTTATACATCAGGAATGGGCACTGTGGTTTTAAATGTAACAACCAAACAAATGAACAACCACCTTGTTGTAATATTTAGAAACTATCTTGCAAAAATAATAATATTGTTTTATTATATCTTAAGAGGGTGATTTCTCCCCCCCCCCCTTATATCAAGCAGAATAGAAATACTGCAAATAAACAATTCTTACTATAGTTTTTTGTGGGTTTTTCAGGCTATGTGGCCATATTCTAGAAGAGTTTATTCCTGACATTTTGCCAGCATCTGTTGCTGGCATCTTCTTGTGGCTGGCATATTCAAAAGATGTCAGCCACAGATGCTGGTGAAACATCAGGAACAATCTCTTCTAGAACATGGCCACATAACCTGAAAAACCCAGAAAAAACTATGGATGCCAGCCATGAAAGCCTTTGCCTTCAAATTCTTACTAACTCTGTTCTATAGACAGAGAGTGAGAATTTGCAATGAAATAACAAACACTTCCAGATCACCCCTGCTAGCCAGCCAGTGTCGAAGGTGAGAGTGGTAAACTAGAAAGATAATGGATACATCAGCTACATATTAGTTAAGTATAGTTAGTTAGTTAGTTAAGCCTGGTCCTGGTGGACTGAGGTAAATGCCCCCCAGGGGCGCTGACTGGACACAATGCATTATACAGAAGGAGGTGATCCTCTATATCACCTGGACTCAAACCATAACTACACTTTGTACCTTGTCCAGAAACTAATGGGCAGCCAGTGGAGTGACTTTAGTATAGGTGTAACATACTTACTCCTAGATGTATCAATCTGGTTGCCTTGTTTTGCACTAATTAAAGTTTTCAAACTTGGTACAGAGGAAACCCAATGCACAGTGCATTGCAGAAGTGCAGCCTTGAGGTTACCAGTGTGGGCACTACCAGTTCTAGGACAAAGTCCAGCTGGTTGATCAGTCAAAGCTGATAGTAAGCACTCCTAACTGTTGTATCTATCTGGGATGTCATTTGGAGCGACAGATCCCAGAAGCACCCCCAAACTGCAAACATTGTATTTTAGGGGATGGAACCACATTCAGGAGTGGCTGACTCACCTCCAACTACAGGTAAGGACTCTTAACATTAGGCACCTCCATCTTGTCTGGATTCAGTTTCAGTTTATTTTTCCTCACCCAGCCCATTTCCACCTCCAGGCATTCGGAGGAGGTACATTATTATTATTATTATTATTATTATTATTATTATTATTATTATTATTAGTATTTCCCACCTCTTCCTATGGATTGAGGTGGGCTTAAAATTATAACAATAAAAATATAATTTCGTATAAAATACAGCATAAAATCATGACATCACATTAAAATCAGTATATCATCATCTAGTCCATCACTATCCTTAGCTGATACAGTTAAGCTTATCACACAAGCCCTGGGGGTTGGGATAGGGGCAGAACGGAAGTGGGCAGGAAAGGAATGGAACAGGGAAATCATGCATATTACCAAACAGGAGAATGCCGCTGATGCCACCAGAAGTTCCCAATCCGTTCCCACAGTAGCCGATTTTCAAGAATGATTCTGAACAGTTCTTGAGAATCGGTTGCTGTAGGGCAGATGGGGAACAGATCAGGAACTTCCGGCGGCATCGGCAGCGTTCTCCCATGAGGTAATATGTGTGATTTCCCCATTCTGTTCCCTTCCCGCCCCCTTCCGTTCCACCCTGATCCTGTCCCCCAGGGAATATGCAATAAGCTTACATGTTTGAAGACATGGAGAAGTGTATTTGGATGTCAGTGGCATACTGAAAACACCATGCTCCGTGCCTCTGGATTTCATGTAGCTGTCAAAAAGTATGCCATACAACAGCTCCTTTTTTCCTTTTTTGAAGAGTAGCTATCCTCAAACATCACCATCTTGAATCTATCTAAGCCTAAGAGATACAGCCAGAATCACTGAAACACGGTACCTCTGATTCCAAAACCCTTCAGGAGTTCTAGAAGAATACTACAATTGATGGTATCTAAGACCACTGAGAAATTCAAAAGCACCAAAAGGGACACATACTTCCCATAGCTATTTATCTGCCCAGATTTTTTAGGTAGAGCCCCTCAGCCCATGTTCTAAGCTCCCAGTCATTGGCCTGAGAGACTTGGAAGCTGGTGTTCACCTAACCAAAATTTTTGAATAAATTTCTATGTGAATTGTCGGTGTTGCCTCCTGATTTTCAACTAGAAATTGAGCACCCCTATCAAATTTCCAGTGGTATTCAATGGTTTGGGTCTAGTCCAATTTCTCCATGTGTCTACTATTTGAAGTAAGAGCAGTATACCACGGGTTCAAATCTGAACAACCTAGATGTCATCTGGTCTGTTTGTACCAGACTTGGGGACTGGGCCCTGTGTTGTCTAGTTTCCCTTCCAAGAGGACAGGGGGGAGGCTGGTTTATTTGACCCATGCAGACAGGACCAAAGATGCAGAAAATCATGTTCCCTTCTCATAGAAATACATGTACAGGTAAAGCAATGACTTCAATTGATAAATGGACTCAAAGCAGCGTGAGCAAAAACATTCATTAAGCAAATAAATGTGATGAAATAAATGAAGACAAGAATGCTTTTGCACTATTCTTTTCTCTACAATTGAAACCACAGACAATTAATGGGCTTAAGAATCCCTTTCCATAATAAACCATATGGCATTAATTGGACTATCTCCCAGTAAAATCGATCTCGACCCACTGGCAGTGAAAATTAATGGCTGGTGAACAAACAAGGCACATCTAGCACATATCCAATGCTCAAAGGCAGTACAGTATCTAGAATGGGGGAGAGGATTTTCTGTCCACTGGTTATGTGGAGCTTGCCTTTCTTTTGATAGGCTTGCTGTCATTTCATGAAATCCCTTTAAGCTACATAGTAGATTACAGTAGTGCATCTGCAAAAGAAAGTAGGACACATGGCAAGTGTATCTGCACATACACAGTTCTAGGCATTTGATAGCACTGATATAAAGTCATCCTGTGGTTTGTAACTTGGTGAGATACTAAAACATTCTCTGCTAAAGAGTTCTAGTCAGGATCTAAATTAATAGAGAGGTTAGGAGAGGTGTGCCTATTTGTGTGGGTGAGAGTAACAGACATGTGCATGTCCTTTCTTCTGTTGTATAATATTCTTATTAGAAGATATAGTTCTTCTTTCAAGATATCATATGTTTTTCTCAATAAAGGAAACATTTTATACAGACAGAGGGAGAGAGAAAGAGAGAGAGAGACCTTGTTGCATGAAAAAATTATATTATCAGTCTCTCCATTTCCAAAGTTCAGAAAGGATGTCAGTCTTGATGTAGCCAAAATGGCACCACCAAGGAGGAAGAAGGAGATGTCTGGTGATCAAGGAATCTCCATGGTTTGCAGAATAAGAAAAATATGAAGAACATCTAAAAGCAGTGATTTCAGAAGGGCTGTGTAGAAAAAGGATCATAAGGACAGAAACATCTCATGGTTGCAAGGGCTTCTGTTTCAAGGCCAGAAGAAACATCACTGCTGGATAGTCAACTGTGGGAGCATTCCAAGGAAGAATATTGAATATATGTAAGTGCATTTTATTCTCATCTCCATTACTAAGTAAGTTTAATCATCTGGATTGCAGTTTCAGCAAGGAAACCTGTAAGATAAAGAACCAAATAAGCCCAGGCAAACACAAATTCTACTTGATCCTTAAATGCACCTTCTGGGGGATGTACTAATTGGTTTTTTTTTTCCTTGTGGCTATGATGTGTGTCAAAGAACTAATGCTAGACATGCAGAGGAGAAGAGGACCAGACAAGCTTCAATTGTTTTCTCTTGGTCCTTTGTGTCAAAGAACATTTGGTTCTGAGGGATAAAAATACTTTGCTGTTGAGAGCAACAGAGTCACATGTAGGTTCTTTCTTCAGTCAGATCCTCCTCTGCCTGTTATCAGTTTTTCCCTCACTAGGGTAGGATACAGACCACCCAAAAAGGGCAGTCTCTCACCGCCTTGGTTTGCTGCACAAGGGAGCCGCAGCGGATAAACCATGCGGCTCCCTCGTGCAAGGAGCCAATGGCACCAATACGTGCGGATGCTAGGCGTCCATCACGTCAAAATGGCAGCACCCATATGTACAGGGCACCACCATTTTGATGCCCTCGTCACGTATGAGGGGCAAGGAGCATATGAAAGTGCCGCTCCTCGCATGTCACGACAGTGCCCCATAGGGCCCGTCTAGCCAGCACCTAGGTTCTCTATTTAATTAAACAATTACACATGTTTGATACCATTTTAACTGCCAGGACAATAGCCTATGGAATCCTGGGATTTGTAATTCAATGAAGTATTTAGAATTCTCTGCTAGAAAATTCCTAGTCCTTCACCAAACTACAAAACCCAGGATGTCAATTCACATCTCTGGGGCCTTAGAAATATACAGTCTGCTCTCCTTATTAGAAGACTTGTAATCTGTGGATTTAACCATCAACAGATGACAAGCCCACATTTTAGTTAATGGCAGTGCATGCACATGACCATGCTGCCATTACTTTTAATGGGACTTGCACATGGGTGGATTTTCATATTCGCAGGAGGTCTGGAACAGATCCTCCACAAATATGGAAGTCTGACTTTAAACGTAGCCAATTACAGTGCGCCCATGTCACGCACACGAGCAACATTGTTTTAAATGGGGCTTGAGCAACCGTGAAATTTCCCTTATATGTGAGGGCAGCGTGTCCGGAAAGGGTGCCCTGTACATTAAATAGTAATTTTCCCAGCGGAAGGGATCCCTCCCACCTTGTGACAGCTGCTGGGCAATGGGAGGTTTTTGGACAGTTTGCAAGAGAAGCAAATAGGCAAGTCTCCAAATGGGACTTGTGCACATGTAAAAAGCATTTATCTCAGCCTCGGAGAATGGCAATGACAAACCCCCTCTGAAGGAACTTGCCAAAAAAGTAAAACCATGGTAAGTTCACCTTAGGTCATAAGTTGGAAATGACCTGAAGGCACAAAAACAACAACAACAACTGCATACTAGCAGGGTGCTGGCCAATACATTCTGTCAGATACGAAAAAGAGTTATGCAACACTATACACTTGTCCCTCCATATTCGCTAGGGTTAGGGGCACAAGACCCCTGTGAATATTTAAAAACCACAAATAACAAAACCACCACGTTTTAACCAGAGAGGATACCTCTCTAGGAATCTCTAGGTCTTCCAGCGCAACTCTGTGGTCAATGTCCGACAGACACACTTACTATAGAACTGCGCTGGAGGAGCTACAAAGGCCTAGTAGAGTATCCTCTCCAGGGATCTCTAGGTCTTTCAGCAACCTTTAGTTAAAGTTGACCATAGAGTTACACTGTAGGAGGACCTAGATATTCCTAGAGAGAACATATTAATCAAATCCGTGAATAATCAAAGCCGCAAATATCAAAGCTGCAAATATGGAGGGATGACTGTAATATTAAATTTACTTAAGGTTTATAATATATTTCATAAACTGTGAAGATTATCAAAGATGGCTTTTAAACTGCAATCTTAGCTGTAAAATAGCGCATTTAATAACACTTATCTCACAATGTCACCATAGCTGCTGTATCTGCAATCTGTGGCTAGGATACCCTTTTTCATTGACAGGAGAAGCCCATCAATAAGTTTCCAGTAGCATGGCAGTCTCATTAGTCCTCAAGTGCGAAACATTACTTCCAAAACAGCTGTAATATTTGCAGTCACATGTGTCACAGTCTCCTCCTTTTCACTGCCCCCCCCTTGCTTTTCCCAAGCAGTCTGATTTTTCTTTTAAAACTTAAATTATATTTATAGAACTCTGGAACTGTAATTAAAGAGGAAATAAAAATAAAATGTAAAAAAAGGAAAACAAAGAGGCATGCTGGATAGGGGAAAGGGCAGGGAGGCAGAGGTCCAGCACAGAATACGATGGCAGAAGTAGCCCCAGTCAAGCAATTGACAAGATGTGAAATAACAGCAGTTGACTAATTGCTATATTTCCATCTTTTTACCAAATGTGATTGTAGCAAAAACGGGACTCATCTGATAAGGTCCTCTGAGAGAAAACTGATAGAAACATAGAGGCCCATAATGTAACTCACAACATGTTGAAATATTTTATTTTGTTATAGTTAATAAACCAATTACTGGTTTTTTCCCCAGACAGGCATATGGATTAAAATACCTCAATGCTGAAATCATGTGCCACACTGGAGAAACATCTAAAAGCTTCCCATAGCTCATCAAGGCCTGAAGGTAACCTTAGAAAAGTTACATTCCCTCTGTTGCTTTCCAACAGGCTTAGTCCATGATAATCGAATCAGCTCAGAAACTCAATAAAATATATAAGCCACCTCAAATACCTTTATATGACTGGAATTGTAGTACTTCCAACAAACCCTAACAAACCTCAAAGTCAGACCGCATATTGTTTAAGGGCATAGTCCCTAGAGAGAGCCTAAATAAGATTGGTGAGCATTCTAACTTTTGCCTTGCATTTGTGCTGCACAGCATAAATGAAAATAGAGAATCAAGCAGCGAAGAAGCATAGACTATATTAGATAAAATGAATCTGAAAACAAAAATGTGACAACTCACGCTATTCTCTTCCCACCAAGCAACAAAAGTAAAAGAACAATAAATCCTCAAATGCCAACAGACAGAAGAACAGGCCCAGTGATAATCAAAGTGAGTTATGGGCAATTGTCCAATGCCTAGCTTTGGAAGCCAGGGCCGAATTCACTTGCACTCTAAGCACCCTAAGCACCTATACACTGATAATAAATGATAGCTTTTAATGGGGATGTGGTGTTATTTGTTTTCTCATCAAAACATTTTCTATTACCTCAGAGGTGTAGTTACAGAGGAGAGCAAAAAGAGGGTATAGTCCCTCAAAATAAGAATTCCGAAACGTTTAGTCCCAAAATTTCTAGCAGAGCAGAGAGTGAAACACTGAACATCATTTACACTTAGAACTCTTGTATTTGCTGTATTTGCACTGCCTTAGTAACCTTGCCTTCTCCTTTTCTTTAGATGCCTAAATTTTGATTCTAAATGCTCAGCTCAAGTTTTAAGTTATTGCAGCGCTAGAAATTTGAGGTATAAAGGAAAATTTCATGGAGGATGGAAGAATTCTTATTTAGTAATGCCCACATTTCCCCTCTCTCCCATATATAGTTCTCTGTGTTAGCTATTATTTTGCTTTTGTTCTCAGATTCAATGTGTAAAATATAATAAGCTCCATACACATGACAAAGTAGCCATATATGAGTGTAGGCAGGTTCAAGAATCAAATCAACCAGACAAGACAGAGTTTCTCACAGTAGGGGCCCCTAATCCAGGTATTGAGATTCACCAACCGGTCCTAGATGGGGCCACACTCCCCTTAAAGGACTGTGTCCGCAGTCTGGGAGTGCTCCTAGATTCGTCGCTCCAGATGACAAATCAGGTAAATGCGACGGTCAGGAGTGCTTGTTATCAGCTTCAGCTGATACATCAGCTGCACCCTTTCCTGGAACTGGAAGACCTAGAAATTATGGTACATGCACTGGTAATTCACGACTCGACTTCTGCAATGCGCTCTACATGGGGCTATCCTTGTCCCTAGTACAGAAACTTAATTTAGTCCAAAACATGGCAACCAGGTTGGTCACTGGAAAATCTAGAAGTGACCACATAACAACTATCTTAAAATCACTTCACTGGCTGCCTATCAGTTTCAAGGTGCAGTACAAGATGTTGATAATAACTTTTAAAGCCCTACATGGCTTGGGTCCAACCTATCTAAGGGATCACCTCCTTCTGTATAATCCAACCCGCTCACTCAGGTCCTGTGGGAAGAATTTATTGCAGCCTATAAAGACCAGGTTAACTGCAACTTCCCAGAGGACCTTTTCTTCAACCACTCCCAGATTATGGAATGGCCTGCCGGAGGAGATCCGTCACATTACCAGCTTGGACAGTTCAAGATGGATCTCTTCCGGCAGGCCTATCCTGAATAGTAAATCCCGGCCTCCAATTGAATCCACTAGTCCACTGAGTATTCTGTAGCCCCATCTACTCATCTCTGATTATTTTAAAGTATTCTTTTTAATGCCTAATGTATTTAATTGATGTTTTAGGGGAGGGAAGGAATAATTGGGATATGGGGTATATATGTTCTCTTTTTAATTGTAAGCCACCTCGATTGCTTCTGACAGAGAGGCGAGATAAAAAAGGAAGTATTTATTTATGTAGCATCAAATCAAAAGGAAGACTCAAAGGACTGGCAAAATAAAAATATTTTTGTGGGATTCCCAAAAGAAAATCAAAATTTTGTCAAATGAATGTGGTGAAGGAGTTACCCCACAACAGATGCATGCCACAGCTGAGGAGTCTTCATATTGCATCACCACCCAATGCCTAATGTCAGATGAGGGCATGGAACAAGGTCTTGGCTTTCTGTTTAATTTACTTAATATTCACAGTATGTCCTGTTTTTTTAATTAAAAATAATCAAGGTGATATGCAATGCAAGAATTTAGAGTACTGTATAATATATAATTAAGACAATAAATCAACACTAGTATATATATGACCATGCAGGTATTATTGCATTTCAGTTTCCATTAGCACTAGACTGCAGAGCCATGGCAAGAGATGGTGAATGCTGCAGTGCAATAACAACTCCTTTGGCATCATTACAGGGGGTTCTGACAATCTATTATTATTATTAATTGAATCATAGAATCATAGCGTTGGAAGAGACCATAAGGGCCATCCAGTCCCACTGCCTGCCATGCAGGAATTCACAATCAAACCATCTCTGATAGATGCCATTCAGCCTTTGTTTAAAGACTTCCAAAGAAGGAGACTCCACCACTCTCTGAGGGAGTGTGTTCCATGGTCAAACAGCTCTTACTGTCTGGAGGTTTCTCCTAATGTTGAGGTGGAATCTCTTTTCCTGTAGCTTGCATCCATTGTTCCGGGTCCTGTTCTCTGGAGTCACAGAAAATAAGCTTGCTCCATCCTCAATATGACATCCCTTCAAATAGTTTTTTTTTTTTAAAGCTTGCATCATGTATTTTGCGTATGGTTTGAGCATTGGACTATGATTCTGGACACCAGGTTTGAATCCTGGCTCTGCCATGTAAACCTACTGGATGACCTTGGGCAAGTCACAGTCTCTCAGCCTCAGACGAAACTTGCCAAGAAAACGCCATGATAGGTTTCCCTTAGGTAGGAAAGTAAGATGGAAAACAACTTGAAGGTACACAACAACAAAAATGAATTGAATGCCAAGGTGGCTATTAACTAGGATATTTATGACTCGTAGCTCCTAATGGGATTCCACTGCACTAAAGTCTTGGTGGTCCTGTTCATTGCTGCCTGAGCATTTCAGAATGGCTCAGTCCCTCTTGCCTAGCCTTTGGGGCTCTCAAGCCTCCCCACCCATGCATCTGATCATCAATTTGCAGTTTCAAATCCAGTATGAATCTGCAGTCTGGATCAGATGATGCTCGACAAAATTGGGAATGGAATTGATTAATTAAATCAAGTTCCAAAGCAGATCAGGCTGCTTTTGGGCAGCCCTACCAGAAAATCAGATAAGGAATAATGGCTTTAAATAAAATCAAACTACATACAGAAAAAAACACCATTAATAAGAGAAATGTACACAGTGGAGTCCAGTATAGGTTAAACAAATACTTTAAGGGAGATGTTTTTTAAAATACATTTTTATTGAATTTTACAAATGTCATAACATCAACAGTAGACAAATAAACACTGAACATTAAAATTTTTCAGAGACAACAATTCATCAAGGAGTAAACAACACTCAAAAGAGATCACAGGAGACATACATACATTTAAAATGAATGGGTTTCTTCACAGTAGTTCATCAGAGGTTTATGGTGTTTGTATCACTGTCCAAATGCGTCCATCCACACCTCTCTGTGGGATTTCAGTGCTTTTCTCTGTGCTTCATGTTTTGCTTTTGAGATAAGCCCTGTTCCCTATGGTGAATGAACACATACTTTTGAATCACAGTTTGTTCTTGTCAAATATTGTTTGTAGGTTTCCAAAACAAAATAAAAACCCACAGAAGATGTTCCCAAGGTTTAAATGTAGGATGTACACTCTCAAGAGCAGAATACCAACTTTAAAACTACCTGCAGACCTGAAGGTAAAGGTAATCAAATGTAGAAATTAGTGACAGACAAATCTGTCTGGTTCATTTTTCAAGGGAAAAAATTATTTTCAAGCAAAAGTTTGTATTTTTTTTAAAAAAAATAGAATATTTGCATGTCTTTTCATTTGCATTTTTTCTTTATGACAACCTGTGTTCATTTCAGCACACAGCATTCCTTCATTTTTGTATTAAAGCTCTCCAAGGGACCCCTAATTTAGTATCAAATTTAATTCAGTTATTCTATTTTGGCACCAAATCTCTTATAGCTGATTTGGGCCTGATTCAATGCACGTGAGGTCTGAACTGGAATTGAAATCTGAGATCCGAATTGGAATTGAAATTTGAAATATGAATGTTCTTAACTACCATTGGTGTGCACTGGGAAACAAAAAGACCCATGGCATATTATTTCCACTTACATACCAAAAATGTAGAGATATGCTAGCCCTCTCAAAGCTTATTTATACAACATTTCAAAAGGACAGATCCAGGGGTTTTGTACTAGCCACCATTAAAATCTACCCTTTGTAAAACAATTTTTAAAAAACCCCAGATAGCCATACTTTCTCCAACATATGTACATGAAATGTAGAGATTTCAGTGTTAGCCCCCTCCAGGGAGATTAGTCCTACCACATTAGAGACAGATGAATCCTATAGTTTTTGTGCTACCTACCTTTAAAGTTTGCACATATTGTTTGCCAATATGTTTATTATGTATTCAGTCCTTACAGCAGACTGAAATAAAGGTCAAACCTAATCTTTAACAAATATGGGCCAAATTGGCTGGGAGTAGGGATCAAGGGAAGGACCACTGCCTATAAAGTTACTACTGAATCAAAACGAACACTCATTCAAAGAATCAGCTAATACAAAGAGTCAGGAAATGTGAGATTTGCTTGGGAAAGAGTCAGGACATGAGATTGATGCTGGAGATCCAGTTTCAATAAACACAAAACAAAGGGAGATCCAGCTTCAACAAACATAAAACTGAAACCCGGCTCCAATGAAACTTTTTCAGAAACTTTCCTCCTGCTAAAATAGAACTGCTGTTTTGTTGATTTTATGTGCCTTCGAGCTGGCTGCAATTTATGGCAACTTGCTTCTAGGGATTTCTTGACAAGATTTATTCAAGGGAGTTTTGCCATTGTCTTTCTTTTGTTGTTGTTGTGTGCCTTCAAGACATTTCTGAATTATGGTAACCCTAAGGTGACCCTATCATGGGGTTTTCTTGGCAAGGTTTGTTCAAAGGGGCTTTGCCATTGCCTTTGACTTGCCCAAGGTCTCCTAGTGTGGTGTAGTGGATTGAGCATTGAACTAGGACTCTGAAGACCAGGGTTAAAAACCTGGCTCAGACATGTAAACTCACTGGGTGACCTTGGGCAAGTCACATTTTCTCATTGCCTTCCTTTGAGGCTGAGGGCATGTGACTTGCCCAAGAACACTCAACTGGTTGAGTGGGATTTGAACTCTAGTCTTCAGAGTAGTAGTCAAACCATTATGCCACTCTGGGTTTGAAATAATGTGACTTGTCCAAGGTAACCCATTGAGTTTCCCTTGCTGTGTGGGGATTTAAACCCTGGTCTCCCAGAACCCTTGTCCAACCTTCAAACCACTAAACCGTGCTGGCCCCACAAAGAGAGCTAGGAAAAAAAATAATGTGTCCTTCTTTAGAGTCAATAGGGAGAGTTAGTGACATTTATGCAACATGTTTGAAGCTTGAGTTCTTAAGAATAAAGTCCAGCACACATCTCTCACCCAATTTCCTTATATGATACGCTTTTGCTACGATTTGGAAATATATTCTTAATTTTCTTTTACCACCCAGATTACCAGATCAATAGTGTAGGTTCCATATTTCATGTAAACTGATCCAATCTGATTCAGATTTGATCCAGATATTTTTTGAATGAGCTTTGATTCTCTTCATGTTGGTGTACTCTATTTCCCTCTTATACTGATCAGAGCACTGCACTGCAAAATGTGAAGAGTGTGTGAAAAGGAACAGATAAATACTGTCGTATTCCATTGTTCTACATACAAAAAATTAATTGGACTAAAATATTATGCTTTTTTTTTTACTTCTGGCATTAGAAAAATTAGACTGGGGAGTGTTTGTGCTCCGTCTTACAGGAAATTTTCGAAGAGAGTATTTTGAAGGTATTTTGCTTAGATACTTGTTAGTATTAGTTATTTATGAATTCACCCTTTAAAAAAAACACAAAGTGAATTCTTCAAGTAGGTAGTTATACATACACTGCCATTTTGCCAAAACATTTCATATAATTTACATAATGTCTAGCAATGTAATATGTTTGTTACAGAAGGGAAGACAAATGGGAAGTGAAGAGGAAAATAAGCAATTTCAGGTATCAGTTCTTTTAAATTGTTACAGAACAAAATTATTAACTGGAATCTTACTGATTAGTCCCAGCTACAGCAGAGGATTAAACCAATTGTTGAATCATGAGTTAATACATATATGTTAATATTATATTACTGTTATAATGTTAAATACCAATTACACTTTGAAGCCATTATGTTAATTTTGGATTGGCTTCCCCATCTGCAATATATTAATTAATAATACAAGTTAAATATACTTTCAGATGTTTTTTCTTGTACAGTACAGACTGTGGGCTCCATTACAAAAAGAAACAGCTCAAAAGTTAAATCTCAGGGAATGTGATTTAATGTACAGATATGCTGTCTAGACTCTTAGGCAATGGTCTTTTAGCTCTCTTGGCTGAGCTATTTCAGAGACGTTAAGAATAACATGAAGGAGGAATGTCATCCTGGAAGACCTTGAAGAAAATGTATAATTTAGATTTGAACTTCTGTATAAGAAACTGCAGTACAAAGTAAGCAATAATGTCACCTGGAACAAAATTGGCAGCAAGTTGTGCACAAACCATTTGAAAATATCATGCTGATGGAATTGAGAAGAACGGTGAAGAAGCATAGGTGGGAGAGAGAGAGAGAAAGAGAGAGAGAAAGAAAGAAAGAAAGAAAGAAAGAAAGAAAGAAAGAGGAGGAGAAAGATCATCACTGACTGGCCAAGGCATAGTACTAAAAACACTCAGGATCAAGGAGGAAGGACACACCAGCCGATCCAAAGTGCTGTTTAAAAAAAAAAGATCAAGTTTTGCAGGCAGGTTAGAAACAAAGCACAATAGCTGTTCTGAATTAAAGATGAGACAACAGTAATTAGTGACATGAATGTCATTTAAGGGAAACACTTGATTTGGCAGCACTTTTAAAATATGCTTTGTGAGCCATGGGAAGTGTCAGTATGAAGGAAAGGACAAATGAGTTTCCCCTCATTTTCTGAAGATTGCATAAATGCCAACAGTGCTATCCGCAACAGCATTGTCAATTCAAAGGAAAAATACATTTAATTCTGGGGTGTGGGATAAAAGCCCTTGTACGAGGATATAATACCAAAGAAATGCTCTTATCAGGACTTCACAGTTTTCTCTAGTTTAATATTTTTCATCTGAATTTATAGGGAAGAAATTATAAGAGGAATGGTATGAATGTGATCTTCTAGATGCCACTGGACTGTAATTCCCAGCAGCCCTAATCAGCATAGCTAATGGTGGAGAATGCTGGGAGTTGCAATATGGCAACATCTGGCATGCCCTACTTGCCCCATTCTTCTATTATATTATCCAGCACTGACAAGAATCAAGATGACCAGATTGCATTTTAAACAGTCATTTTGACCCAAGTAATGTGAATTATGGATGATGATGATGATGATGATGATGATGATGATGATGATGATGATTATTATTATTATTATTATTATTTGTATTCCACTGCTCCTTGTATTGGATCGAGGTGGGTATAAATGGATAAAACCCCTTTTCACTACATGTGGAAGATCTTAGAAAATTGGTCCTTTCATTTAGAATGAGTGGAAACAGGAATTTACAGGTTGCCATATAACGTTAATGGAAACGTGGCTACCTTTGGAGAGCAAACCTACTGAATTTCACATAAAGTCTAAGCAGTTCTCTGTCATAGCAGTCAGATGGATTAAAAAGAATCTTCAAGGATTACTTGATCTAAATTAGGTACTATAATCGCAAGGGATTATTTTTTAGATTTAACAAAGTAAGTGTTCTTGATCATAGAGATCAAGCTAAGGACAAACTTCATCTCCTGTTTCATATAAGGTAACAATTCATCCAAATTCTGAATTAGATTCCAAAGTGGCATGACTTCATTGGAGACACATGAGCCACGAAACACCACAGTGAAAATGTCTGTATGTTTTCTCTTATGACCCCTCCATCAATGTAGGCAAAAAAGAAATTATAGTTGGCCCTCCTTAACCACTGATTTTTTATCCACAGATTCAAGCATCCACGGCTTGAAAATATTCAAAAAAAGTATGAATTCCAAATAGCAAACCTTGATTTTGCCATGCCGTTGTATTTAATGGGACTTGAGCATCCATGGATTTTGTTATTCACAGGGGGGTCCTGGATCCAAACTCCAGCGTACCCACTGTACTTTTGAGGACCAAAGATACCAGAAACCTCCAGCCAAATTCTTCCACTCTCAACAGCACAATACAGACATTTCCGCTGCTCTATAAGCTACAAAAATAAAGAATTTTGTTTAAATACCCCATGTTCTATCATTTCCATATGTTATAAATGAAAGTGCTCACTGAATTTGGGATAACAATTGCTATGTGTTGTTTCTGCTGATGATAATACAATGCAGGACAGAATTGTCACACCTCTGAGAGTTCTGCATTCATTCTTGCTTGCTGTTTTTGCAAGAGAATTAAGAGTCTTGTCAAATCAGCGCATAAGACACTATTGTCCGAACGGCCATGAGGTACCACAAGGTAAGTACAGTAATGTGTTACTTCTTTTGCTGACACTTCATTATGCAACAATGAGAGCAAAGCCTATGTAAAATTCCTGTACCTTGCTAGGCAGCTGCTCATAAAAAAGGACAGTGTTATTTCCTTCAGCTTGGTTTGACAATGTCCCCCCCTCCTTTTGGCTGTCCTCCTTAAGTACTCTGTCAGCACTGATGAGCTAAATAAGTGTCAGCTAAAATGGTTTCTACCTTCTCTAAAAGCAAGTAATGACCTCAGAAGTCCATTTCATTTATATATTTATGTATTTATATATTTATTATTGCCAGGCTTGCATTTTGGCTGTATGCAATTACCATATCTCAACCTCACTACACTAAAATTTTGCTGCTGCCTCAATTTAATATCGAGTGTCAGTCAATATACATAACCATAATCTTAATAGCTTCACACAGAGACACACACTTCTCGACTCCCAACACTATAAATCTGTTGCATATATAGTATGTTCAATTGGCTCCTTTAGGGAAAAAGTAATGACTATAAGAAATATGTATATATATTTGCATCAGGTTTGTATCACTGGGCAGTTTCATATTATTTGTAATAACCCAACAGCATCAGTTGCCAATTTTCAGAACTAATTTGTACAGACATTAGAGATTTTCATTGGGTTAAGGTAAAGCAGTAGGCCTTGTGTGACTGCCTTAAGTCAGCAAAACCATCTCAAATACACATTCTTGTTTGCTGAAATACTTCTAACTTGATACATTCTGTATATGATTATCATTGGTTAATCTCAGTGGCCTGCAGAAAATCACTAGTGGGGTTGGTCTGACACATTGTTGTTGTGTGCCTTCAAGTTGTTTCCGACTTATGGTGACCCTAAGGCTAACCTATCATAGGGTTTTCTTGGCAATATTTTTGCAGAGGAGGTTTGCCATTGCCTTCCCCCAAGGCTCAGAGATGTGACTTACCCTAGGTCATCCAGTGGGTTCAATGGCCAATCTGGGAATCAAATCCTGGTCATCAGAGTCGTAGTCCAACATTCAAACTACTACACCATGCTGGTTCACACTAGGCATGTGAAAATGAGGAGCCCTCTCATGATTCAAACCTTCTTCCTGGTTAACTCAGGGTCAAAATGTGGGAAGAGGCTCAGTTACATTTTAAAGAGACTTGGCATCACCGAGTGGCTAGATAACAATTGCCCAGTGAAATGAGAGATGAGTAGAAGCCTAAACCTTCAAGGTGGTTCTGAGAAGAAATTATAAAAAGCTTGGGAAGAATTGCAGGGGGAAGTTTTTTACAAAACAAAGGAACATCTGCAGTGGGTGCTCCATGGAAGGAGGCTGGTGGAGCCAGACCATGGAGTTCAGGCTCTCAGATAATTCCACGAACATTGAGGACTACAAATCCCATCTGATTTGTAAGATTAAGAAAAGGTACTAGCCAGTCATGTTAAGATATTTTGAATCTTTTCTTGATTTGGGTGAAATGATTTGCTCTGTAACTTATAGTTTCCATCTGTGCCTGAAGGACAAGATGATTCTTCATGATATACAAAATATCCAAAAGATATCCTTTTGCTTTTTCTAAATCTAAAATGGCTGTCACTTCCATTAGAACAAGTAATCCTATTTCTTTCCATCACATTGAAAACTGGTTTCCTAGCTCCCTGTTCAGGCTGGCGGGGGGGGGGGGGAACCAATGGCTGGTAATGCTAGCCTTCCCAACTGGGTGGGATAACCAGCTATCCATAGAAATCGAGAGATGACCCTCATAACAGGATTGCATCTCTTTCTCAGATTCAATCTCACAAGCGCAACAGATAACCCTGCCCTTATAGTGGGACAGGCCAACGATCCATTGATGGGCTGAATTTGGGGTGAATTTCCTATGATGAATTTGTATCTCATTTTGTTTTTCACCTTTTCTATTTGGCTGACTGTGTTTTTCTTCTCTCCCCCCAACACAGAGTTATCCCACTATCCCTTCTCTTCTCTAAGCACTCTGCAGTTTGATCTTTCCCATAAAAAGCATGACAAATAATCTGCTTGCAGGACTTAGAAGAGAATAAGAAACTCTATCTCCTAGGCTGCATCTGCACTGCAGAATTAATACAGTTTGACACTGCTTTAGCTGCCATGCCATAATGTTATGGAATTCTTCAATTTGTAGTGAGATATTGAGCCTTCTCTGTCAAAGAGCTCTTGGTGCTACAACAAACTACAAATCCTAGGATTCCTTAGGATGGAGCCATGGCAGTTAAAGCAGTGTCAAACTGCATTAATTCTGCTGTGTGGCAGCAACCCTAGTCTGTATACCAAATGGAAATTGAGAAAGAGATGTCTACTTTAATTTTATAGAGTTAATTAAAGGGGGGTGTTGGTGTGTGTATGGACCAAAGTTCACATGTTCCCATAATAAAACTTGTACCAATAGTTTGGAAACAATGACCAAGGAATTCTAAAAAAAAATGAACTTGTATTATCTTAGAACTTGTTAAAAATGCTTGCTAAAGTATTTGCCTTGTTTCTAGTTATCCCGTCTAGGCTGGATTTGCTCTTTAATGAGTGTAGACTAAAATGGCTTTTACTCATTTTAACTAATCATTTACAATGCTCAAGGGATTTATGCAAATCAATTTGCTACTCAGGGCTTAAAGTACTGCACTGTGTAAAACCATAAAATAATTTTCTGGCAAACAGTTATAACAGTTGTTTGTGTCTGATAATACATTTTACCAAAGGCATTGGAGGTGGAGAGACAAATAAGAATGTGCAACTGGGAATTTATAGAAGCTACTGTAATTTATTCTATGTCAAATAATCAAACTCTGCTAAACTGTGTGTGAAAGAATTATGAAATTGTGTCTGGAAACACCTTTTTGTTGTATTGATTGGAAACTCCATTGTTGTGTAGCAGCCTGCCAAAGGCTTTAAATACTCAGGAGGGGAGATTGAACTCTGGAACTATCTCTAGAAATGAGTCAGGGTTTCATTTTTATTTCATTTTCAGTCAGAATTTACCAAAATTTGGGCATGGCATCTAGATTATTTTCGGAACTACAGTCCAAAAAAAAAAAGAGGAAACTCCTTATCCGCTGGATTTGCCAGTCCATAGCTCATAATCATGTAGAACATACTAGAAAAACTCCGGGGAGAATATTACACGGGAGGCTTACTGTGTGTAAATTGTCAAGAAATCATCATAAATTGTGGGAAACCCATGATCTGCTTTCACACCTCTGCACACTTCTCACGTTAGTAAATCATCATGGAGGCATTGGCGCTTGCTCATCCCATCAGTAAAGCATTCTTGGTACTGCCATTTGGCAATAACAGGGTCTTCAAGATGCATGTAATTTCCATTGCCTCAATGGATCTATTCTATTTGGGACTAGAGACTTTATCACATGGGGGAAATCAGGCAAAATTGGGGGTTTAAACAGTGATTATCCCATGCAAAACATGATATCTGAATTAAATTTTCACATGACATCACTAAAAAGACAATAAACAGGCAATAAACAGCAACAAGTCATTCACAAAGAAATCCCAAAAATGATTTGTTGCTGTTTATTTCCTATTTATTGCCTGTTTAATAGCGAGATGTGTGAAAATCTTAATTGCAATATTGTGTTTTGCATGAGGTTATCACTGTTTAACCCCCCCCCCATTTCCCCCTCATTTCCCCTGCGTGATAAGGTCCCTAGTCCCAAATAGAATAGATCCACTGAAGCAATGGAAATTACATAATTCTTGACACATATTCAAAATTTAATTTAATGGGTCTCATTATGATATTCTTGGATCTTTTCCGTAAGGCATAAATCTCTGTGTATGGGCTGGGTTGACTCTCCATGGGATCTTGATGGGCCACACACATACCATACATTCACAATTTTTCCTTTACAATTTTATTATTTAAAAAATAGCTCCCATAATACCCCACACACAGCCTAAGGTTGTGGATGGAAGTAATTTCACCATATTTTTTTAACCTGTAGACTGCCATGTGAGCGCTGCGTCATGGAGACACAGCGCCAGAGGAGTGCCATGATGCCGTGTGCTGTGCAGTGTGGCAAGCAACGTCATGCCACCCTGGGGGTGGAACTGGGGCATGTGTTGTGTAGATGCCACACCCCAACTCCACCCCCAAACTGGCCTTTCTGTCCTGTCTGCACAGGACCTAAATGGCTTTTATTCAGATGCAGTACAGAAGTGATATTTACTTTACTATTTTATTATTTAAAAAATAGGAGCCCTAGTGACACAGTAGTTAAATACCTGTACTGCAGCCACTCACTCACAAACCACAAGGTTGCGAGTTCAATACCAGCCAGGGCTCAGTCTAAACTCAGACTTGCATCCTATCGAGATTGCTAAAATGAGTACCCAGCTTAATGGGGGCAATTAGCTCACAGTTGCAAACCAAGTTAGAGACTGCTTAGAGTGGCATTAGGTGGTATATAAATGAAGCTGCTAGCTGCTATTGGGGAGTGGGATAAATGTAATAGGCTCCAAAAAGAGTCAAATCATGTCCCTTGCCTTAAACCTGAGGCTTTGATAAAATTCCATACTGCATCTGAAGAAGTGGGTTTATATCCACGCTAAAATAAAACTAGTTAGTCTTAAGTGTGCTGCTACATTCCTGTTTTCCCCTCCCTCTTCCTTTCTCCGTTTTTATGCTGCAAGAGAGTAACAAGACTACTTCTTAGAGATTCGGTGCTTTGCTCTATTTCAGTGTCTTCCATTTTGATTCCCCTACAAAGCAATCCCTGGACATGTGCCATAGAGATAGAGCATGAAACTGAGGCTCCTAAGCCGTACTGTCAAGGCTAAGTATACCCAAGCACTACCTACCATGTCAGACTTCCTCATGGAACTGTGTGCACAGAAATGCTCTGCAAATAACTTCAGTCTGTGTACAGTAAACACATCAAAGAAGGGAAGGACTGGTCTTGATTGCCTTCTCCCTGACCCCTGTGCTTTGTCTTCTGCACAGACACTACTTATGAAAAACTCAGAGCTTGGAAAGTTATTTTTAAAATGCAATTACATATAGTCCCCAGGCCCCAAAAGTAGTTAGTTGCAATTATGGCTGAATTTTGGTTGTGCTTTTTTTTTAAGTGACTGTACCGTCATGTGTCTCAAAGGTGGAAAAAATAAACATCTGAACACTAAAAGCCAATGGGTTATGGTACAGAACACACTCTCTTCCTGCATAGATTGACCCCACTTCAACTCCAACAGGCAGAACACAAAGCAACAGCACAAGGCATAACACAAGCCAATACTTGAGCTGGGTGCTAATTCTTCCTGCACCAACAAGTGCGGCTCCACCCACATAACTAAAAAGGTAACTAAAAGTTATAGTTACACTGCAAGAGGGGTGAAATGGTCCCATGTTAAGTTCCAATTTAATGTAATTATAACTTTCATTACTGGGACAGGGATTAATTACAATTACAGTAACTAGTTATATCAAACTATTGTTGTGTACCTTCAAGTTTTTTTCTGTCTTATGGTGACCCTAAGGTGCACCTATCATGGGGTTTTCTTGACAAGTTTCTTCAGAGGAGCTTTGCCATTGCCTTCTCCTGATGCTGGGAGCACGTGACTTGACCAAGGTGGGCTTCATATCCAAACTGGTATTTGAACCCTGGTCTCCAGATCAGCAGTCCAACACCCAAACTGCTACACCAAGCTGGCTCTCTCTAGCCACTTCTATATCCCAGGATATATTTCAGCAGCAACTAAAAACATTTTTGTGCTGTTAGGCTTTTTAAACTGATGCGGGTTGAGCTTTTAAATGCAGTGCAAGTCAGATCAAGGTTTGTATATAGTTATAAACAAATTTTAACATTGTAATGTGTAATTGTTTTAAGTTTTTAAATTGTTTAAATTATTTTAAACTTTATACTTTTTAAATGCTTTTATATTGGGGTTTTTTAAAAAATTGTACTGTTTTAAATTTGCTGTTAGCCAGCTTGAGCCCCTGTAATAGGGGAAAGGTGGAATATAAGTAAAGTAATAAAATAATAGTAATATAAACTGTAAGAATGTTACCAGTCTCTGCCATTCGTAGCATACGCTGTGTTTTTAAGAGTACAGCTAAACAAAACCATGAAATAATATGAAATGACAACACAATCTGTTTGTGTCTAGGTTCCGCCCATGCAATCTGTATTATGTACAACCAAAACCAAGCCACACAGACAGCCAAGCTGCTCTTCACCTTCAACTAGCTGACCAAAGAGTAGCTCCTGGACAATTGTGCCCCAAGTTTGCAGTAGAACAAGTAATCTGAGCCATTTGCTTTAGTGCTGGAAGTGGGACAGCTCCCAGTTATTTGCCACCATAGTGTTCAGCACAGTTCATAATTTTTTTAGCACAGTTCATTGTTGTTGTTGTTGTGTTCCTTCAAGTCATTTTTGACTCATGACAAACCTAAGGCAAACTCATCACAGAGTTTTTTTGGCATATTTCTTCAGAGGGGGTTTGCCATTGCCATTCTGAACACGATGCCATCCAGGATTTTCACCAGGAGCCCTGGTGGCACAGTGGTTCAATGCCACTACTGCAACTGTACTGTACGTTGTGAGTTCAATCCCAGGGCTCCAAGGTTGACTCAGCCTTCCATCCTTTAGTAGGTCAGTAAAATGAGAACCCAGCTTGTTGAGGACAATTGGCTTACACTTTATAAACTGTTTAGAGAGTCCTTAGTTCACTATGGAGTGGTATAAAAATTTAAAGTACTATTGCTACCCTCTAAGGCTGATAGAGTGTGTCTTGCCCAAAGTCACCCAGTGGGTTTATGGGGCTGATATGAAATTCAACCCCTGTTCTCCAGAGTTGTAGTCCAACTCTCAAACCACTATGCCACACTGGCATGGTAGCAATACTTAAATATATAGGAAGCAAAATATTTTATAGCACAACGTTGTAATACAATGGCTGATTGAGCAGTTTTATAATCATTCTTCTGATAGCTGCTCCGGTCTGTTTGGGAGCTCTCCTAGTAACTCTGTTGGAAATCCTGGATGGCTCCTGTTCAGTGCAGAGCAGCTGTAGAAGGAGTGGCATAAAACTAGAGTGAGTCTCTGCCCTGACACCAAAATATTCAGTAGCTACCAAACAAATAATCTATTCTCCATGGGTGTAATTGTCACAACACTTTTTTTCCAGGTTGTTTTTTTTAGATTTATAGCTTGATGATATATGTTGATATATGTTTTTATTTATCTTGTTATAAAAATGTCACAACATTTTTTTTGTAAAAATGAATGCATGCATGTGGCTGGCTGGCTTCCCCAAGAGAGACTTTCAAAATGAGAGATTTCCCCCATCTTGTCACAATGTATCACATTATTCAAGAGTATAATAAGTATTGCAAATGAACATATCCCCAAACATCTTGGGCTTATCTGAGAGGGTAACAAGAGACAGCAGGATACTTATGATACAGGGAGAGACAGAGGGGTGAGAAAAGATTCCAGAAGGGAAGACTGTAAACAAAGAGGCACAACCTCAGTAACACTCAAGAAATGGCATGTGAATGGAGGAGGGAGATGCTTTTGCTAGAGTGAAAGCTGGAGAGATGAGAAAAGCAGCAGTTCTAAAAATATGGGCACAGGCACGGGCCATCATGGCCAAGGGATAGTAGAAGGAACTTTTGCTAGTTTTGAGCTGAAATGCTAAATAGTGGGAAGATACAGAAGGAAATGTTGACATAAGCACATACCAACATTAAGTCAGCTGGTGGGTCTCACATCAGTGGGGTGGTGAATCACCTCTGGGTCTTAGTGGATATATCCAAGGAACAAAACCTTTTTTGGTTGGAAATTTCAGCATCTTGGATATCTTCTGTAACCTTTAGACTAAAGCTAGGGTGGATTTACCACTCCACTGGCATGTAAGCCACCAGCCATAATTTGGAGGGGAGGGAAAACCTGCATGAGTAGGAACAGCCTATGGAGGGGAGGAGAAAACAAAAAAGAAGCAAACATCAGATGCTCATCCCCTAAAAGATCATAAAGAAAGGACTATGCATTTCTTTATTCCATTCATTCTAAATTCTAACATATCAGCTGCTTTGATCAGGTTCTGTTGGTCTGTCATAAAGACTAGTTCAGTGGAGGAAAAATCCATTAGTAAGGAGTTCAGGATTGAATGCAAAAAGTTACTTCTGAGAAAGCACTGACAAAGAACTACTAAAAGACAAAAGAAAAAGAATTGGAAAACAAAATGATTTGAGTTTACTAGTTTGGAGGAATCTAAGATTATTCTGTCCTTGAACATTTCATTGACTGGCAGTAAAGGCAAAGCAGCATGATCAATAGTCTAAAAAAGATCTTCAGAGAACATAGTCAATATTTCTGTTGCTTCCAAAAATCACAATCCCCTAGAAAGACCCAACTGAGTTCATGTTAATAAGTTGTTTGAATCCAGGTGGGAGGGGAGAAATTGTGGTTACTTCTAATTTGAATAAAATAGTTCACACACCTAAGAAGTTTGTAATTTTCTTAGATATTTATGGAGATTTCTTTCTACAAGATCAGAAAAATATATCTGTGCTGCAGTCTAGTGCTTGTGTGCTCTAAAGCATCCAGTGGAGCTGCCTCTCCATTGAAAACAACATGTTTTTCCTCATGTACCAAAACTCCATATGTGTGCTGGAGCATCTACATCTACAGAGGAAGCCACTGGATTAAACAATTTACACGGACCTGGCTTTTAACTCATGGAGTCATCCTTTTACTGAAAACAGAATCATGCTCTTTATACTGTAGTCCTAAACCTATAAGAAATCACCACATAGATGAGGCCATTAACAAATGGAGCTCCCCACCCCTATAAATACATACTTGTCACTGAAAAAGGACATGACTTCCCCCTATTCACAGAAACATCATTTGGGCACTGAAGGATGTATGTCTAGAAGAAATCACCGGATGAAAGCATGCAGGGCTTGGCTATATGTTTTGTTTTGCAATGCGAATATGCAAATAATCTCATTCATGAATTCCTGATTTGTTGTTTACACTATTTTTTAAAATCAAAACTGCATCTATGCACATCTATGCAAGTGCTGTTGGCCACATATGTCAGCACTGCAAATAAAGATGGAGTCGATGGTGCGGATGTATTCAAAACACGTTCAAGACATGAATAGAAGAGGTTTATCCCAGTTTATCCTGAGTCTATCTGCATCAGTTATTCACACAGCCAACAATTCAAATCTTTCAGAAAAACTAAAAACAAACAAAACCCAAGATGAATTATCCCAGATTTTGTAGGGTTTTGGCACCCTCTCCCCAAAGAAACCCACCTTAATTGGATGCATTCAAAATTAATGTGAACAACACAGATTCTAGTGGGATTATTTACATCATCTGAATAATCCCTTTATGACCTTTGAAGCATAAAGCTGTTGTCCACTGAAAAGAGCAGAAGTTCCATATGGCATTTAGCAATATGATTTATGTTTCTATACCACTTTATAGGAGATTACTGCATGCCATTTTTGTCCTGGCCATGCATGGGATGGGATCGGGGCAGAATGGGGAAATGGCTGCTATTGCAAAGAAAATTGCTGTTGCACTACCACCCAACCATCCCCTGTCCCCTGTGTGCACTCTATCGGCTGATTTTGGTGGTATGGAAGCCTTTGGTACCACCAAAATTGGCCTGCAGAAGGGTGGTGGTTGGGCAGCAGTGCAGCAGCAATTTTCTGTGTGGTAACACTCATTTTTCCCCATTCCACCTTGATCCTGTCCCATGCGCAGCCAGGGCAAAACTGGCTGTGCAATAATCTCCATAGTGAACTCAGCACTCTATGTGGTTTACAATCTGTAAGCCAAATGCTCCCAACAAGCTAGGTACTCATTTTACCAACCTATGAAAGGATGGAAGGCTGAGACAGCCTTGGATCCCTGGGATCGAACTCACAATGTTGTGGCTACAGTTCTGGCATTTAACCACTGTGCCACCAGGGCTGCACCACAATGGGCCATCCGCAGTCATGGGAAATCACCAGATTAATGCAATTCATCTACAGATGTTCTATAAGCAGCTAACTTAGTGGTGTCAAGTATGAGAAAGTATGATTCATTTATTATAGCAGACCAGATTTCAATTAGCTTTCAGTTGTTGCTTTTTTTAAAAAAAAAATCACTTTTGAAATGTATCTGAGTCAGAATAGTTTATATTCTACTTCTATCTTTAGTGTTTGCGACAAGGAAAAAGATCTGCAGTTTTACATTACAGTTAGTAGGAACTATTAATGTTTAACTTTCATCACTGCCTAGTTGTCTCAGCATTAGCAATTATTCATGACATTGACCTTTGTGGGTGGTGGTGGGCAGTGTACATGCAAGTGGAGTAATGGCTAGCACACTGATCCATTCCCCCCCCCCCCCGAAGACCTCAACAGGTTTATACAGGCTTCAGGAACTGCCCCTGCACTCCAAGAATATCGTGTTGATTGTCTAGCACAGTCATGAATAGAAGAGACAATCTGCATACTGAACTATACTAGATAAAAGCCTCCTTTAACTGGTTATATGTTCTTGAGGCCTGTCCACCAGCTGGCAGATCCAAATGTTTTCACTGTAGATAACAAATGAGAGTGGTGATACATAACAGAGACTGGAGGACATGCAAGGAGAAAGCTAAGTTTGGTTCACAGCTGTGATTCCCCTCTTTTCAGAAATACTGACATCAAGGTTAATTGCCATTTCTTACATGGCTACAGTCGCCACCCCACCCTCACAACCCCAAATATAAGCTGTTGATCTTTTGGGGAACTTTTTAGTATCATGAAGTTATTTATGCAAAAGTGTTCTCATATATATTGCTGTGAGGCACCTATGAGCAAATGATAAAGGTGCAACAGCCTGTCAGTATCGTGGTTAGGCAGCAGATAAATTCACATGAAATACACAACTTACAAATTCTCCCAACTTGGCCTAAGATGTCAAGATCTTTGGTGTCTTATGGTAAAGCTATTTTTTTTTCTCCCTGGGTTTAGAAATAATACCCATCAGTTCTCTAGTACATTGTTGTGTGTATGATGTCTTTAAATATTAAATTATGGCCCAGATCTCAAGCCTGGTAGATCCTTTGTTGAATGGTAAGGAAACACATAGGTAAACCCTGTTGATTTAAAGGGGCTATTCTAGTTAGGAATAACATTTCATTTTAATAGGACTTGGCTCCAATCACACATACCATACATACATGATGTTGATACAGTTTGGAAGCTTCAGCCTCTCCAAAATGTGGCTGGTGGAATGCTTACTGGAGCTTTCCCATGTGCAGTTTTAATAACTTTATAAAAACATAGACCAAAATAAAGTGAAGAGTCAAAGGAATAAGAGGCACTACCAAAGACTCACCAAGACACTGCAAATAGTTAAGAAATATTTGATATATTTTTACATCATTACTAGTGGAATATGAAGTTACATATCATCTATGAACATCTGATTCCCATATCTAACAAAAGAATTTTCTTTTCAATAGAATATCCATCTATCCACTTTATTTGACTCTGATGTAGGGCCTTATAGCATGAGAAAAGAAAGCCAAAGTGGGGGCGGGAGGAGGGAGAGTAGTAGCTTTCTCCATGACTCTCCTCATGCTATTGTAGCACTTCCATTCTCCTTCTGAAGGCAGATGGTCATATTACCACACCTTTTTCCAAACCAATTTTTCCATTACTGTCTCCCTCAAGAAATGAAAGGAAGAACTCTGACAGCGTGCAGAGAGGCCCAGAGAAAGCTGCTTTTCTCTCCTCCCATTTTGGTATTCTTTTCTCATGCAATAAATCAAACAGTTAAGTTGAGCATATGGACAGCTTCTCAAACTCTTAGTAAGTAGTCATTTTCTATAAGCAGGGCACACACATACACTTTTGTGCTCCTGTTAACTAGTCTTAGTTTTAACCTTTAAAGCCTGAAGGTGAAGGTGAACACCAGGCAGGTAAACTGTTACCTTCACACATCAAGTCACACATCACCTAGCAGCAATTGAGAGAAGGAGACAAGGAGGCAGGCAAAGAAAATCCCAGATACCTGCTGGGTTGGCTTTGTTTTGTTAGAAGAATAGAGCTTGAGCTGAGTTTCTGGCATGACCTTGGCATACGGAAGTGCCAGCAACAAGGTTATCTGTTTTGAACAAACACACAGGGTGGAAGCCAGCTCTTCGGGATTTTACCCTAAAGCAGATCATGATGCTGTCATATTCTGCTTGTCAAATTCCTGTAAGTGTTTGGCTCACCACTTTTAAAACAGGATGCTAGACTTGATGGGTCTTTGACCTGACAGGGCAATTCACATTGTTCTTATTTATACTCCTGGTCTGGAAAAAGCAGAGCATTAAGGATAAGGATGGGTGGGGGGGGGGGGAAATTAAGTAATTTTTTAAAACCAGAATTACCATCATTGAGAGGATTGAGATGTGGGATAAACTGAAATAGACAAGCCTGACAATTCATACTAGGGATGGATGAGGATTCTGTTTCATAGAATTATAAAATCATAGAATCAGAAAGCTGGAAGAGATCACAATGGCCATGCTGTCCAAACCCCTCTCACAATAAAAGCACTCCCAACAGATGGCCATCCACTGTCGAACCACCCTTACTATCAGGAGGTTCCTCCTAATGTTAAGGTGGAATCTCTCTTCCTGTAGCTTTCGTCCATTGTTCCTGGTCCTATTCTCTGGAGGAGCAGCTTGCTCCATCCTCAATATGACATCCCTTCAAATATTTAAACAGGGCTATCATATCACCTTTTAACCTTCTCTTCTCCAGGCTAAACATACCCAGCTCCCTAAGTTTCTCCTTAGGGCATGGTTTCCAGACCCTTCCCCAACTTGGTCACCCTCCTTTGGACACGCTTCCTTGTCCACATCCTTCTTGAAATATAGTGCCCAAAACTGGACACAATATTCCAGATGAGGACTGACTAAAGCAGAATAGAGTGTCACTATTACCTTCCTCAATCTAGACACTATGCTTCTGTTGATACAGCCTAGAATTGCACTGGCTTTTTAGCTGCCACATCAATCACAATGTTGATTCATGTTCAACTTGTGGTCTACTATGTACAGTTTTAAAGCTAGGTGTCCTCATCCTATATCTGTGCATTTCATTTCCCCCCCTAAGTATAGTACCTTACATTTCTCCCTGCTGAAAATCGTTTTGTTAGTTTTGGCTCGAATGTCAAAGTCATTTGGAATCCTGATCCTATCCACTGGGATATTAGTTACCCCTCCTAATTTGGTGTCATCTACAAATTTGATTAGCATGTCCTCTGTTCCATCATCCATGTCCTTGATAAAGATGTTGAACAGCATTGGTCCATGGCCCCCGCTAGTCACTTCTCTCCAGGATGAGGAGGAGCCATTTCATTTTCAGTTCAATTTTTTTTCATAATTCACCAAGATTGGCTAACATAAAAAAAAACCTGGGAGAAACTGAAACTGACATGTTTGTCCATTCCTGATTAAGGAGCCAACATCCCTCCCAAATTCTCATGAATCAATGCAACAACAACAACCCAGACTGGACACAATTGTCAATATTATAACCTCAGTGAAAGCTGTCTGCTAGAATATATTAAAACTCCTGCCAGTCTATGAATGGCCTCAGCTTATAAATGCACAGCAAGCAACAACTGTAGGATTGAAGGGCAGTTTGTAAAATACATTGGAAGGAAGACTGTACTATAGATGTCCTGCTGTTTGGCAGGCAGAGCTAGAGCTTCTTCTGCCTTATATTCTTGGTCACCGCAGGCCTTCTTTATGTCTGTATTTAGGCAAACCCAGGAGGAATGACAGAACTGGGAAAGGAGAAAGTAATACAGTGGGAAACAAACCTTGTGAAAGTCAGCAGCATGGTATAAAAAGTAGCAGGAACAAAATGATTACTGCTGTTGAAGCCTTTTTTTTTCTTTTCTTTTTTTGTGAACAGAATTTTAATATGCACATTTTCTCTCTGGCAACCATAGATGCATCTTTCCTATTTTTCTACACTGAATCTTGCACACTAAAACAAATGTAGCCTGTTTCCATGCCATTGTAAAAATGCAAGTGCTGAGTCCCTCTCCTGCTTCTGCAGAGTAGGATGATACCTCTAGAGATCATTTATATGAGCTGCCACTACCCCTTTTCACTAATAGTGGGAAGTTATTACAGGAACTTGACTTGTGTTTTCCCATCTGTGACTTTACAGAAATTACCCTCCCTCCAACCTTGTAGGGGGGATGAGACCTAGCAGACACATGAAAGAGAGGGGGTCTTTAAAGGAAGTTTTATTCTAGACAGTAATCTACATCAGCAAAAGAGTAGCTCTTACATGAATGGCACCCTCCTTGAGGCATTTTCTTAAAGTTACAAAGTAACAACAGCCTAGACCACATTCAACTGAGATATAAATTGAATACAGTTTTCCTAATGCATCTAGATACACACTCTCCTATTCTGCTTATGAACAGATGGTCTTTGATAGGCTAGAACAAGAGTCAGTAGCAAGCACCCTAACCTTTGTGCCCCTCTGTTCTTTTCTCTTGCCTGATTTCAGTAAGGCCTTTGGCAAGGTCCCCCATGACATTCTTGCAAGCAAGCTTGTAAAATATGGGTTAGACAAGGCAACTGTTACATGGATTTGTAATTGGTTGACCGGCCAAACCCAAAGGGTGCTCAACAATGGCTCCTTTTCATCCTGGAGAGAAGTAACCAGTGGAGTCCCACAGGGCTCTGTCCTGGGCCCAGTGCTATTCAACATCTTTATCAATGACTTGGAGGACAAAATTGGGGAAATACTTATCAAATTTGCAGATGACACCAAATTAGGAGGAATAGCTAATACTGTACTCCAGAGGACAGGATCAAAATTTAAAATGACCTGAATAGACTAGAAAGCTGGGCCAAATCTAACAAAATGAAATTCAACACGGTGAAATGTAAGGCACTGTACTTAGGGCAGAAAAATGAAATGCATAGATATAGGATGGGGGACATGTGGCTTAAGGAGATTACATGTGAAAGGGATCTAGGAGTCCAAGTAGACCACAAGTTGAACATGAGTCAACAGTGCTATGTGACAGCTAAAAAGGCCAATGCAATTTTAGGCTGATTCAGTAAAAATATAGTGTCTAGATCAAGAGAAGTTATATTCTGCTGTGGTCAGGCCCCACTTGGAATATTGTGTCCAGTTCTGGGCACCACAATTCAAAAAGGACATTGAGAAACTGGAGCATGTCCAAAGGAGCGTGACTAAAATGGTGAAGGGTCTGAAAATCATGCCCTATGGGGAACAACTTAAGGAGCTGCGGATGTTTATCTTGGAGAAGAGAAAATTAAAAAGTGATATGATAGCTCTGTTTAAATATCTGAAGTGATGTCATATTGAGGAGAGAGCAACCTTGTTTTCTGCTGCTCCAGAGAACAGGACCCTGACCAATGGATGCAAGCTACAGGAAAAGAGATTCCACCTCAACATTAGGAAGAACTTCCTGACAGTAAGGGCTGTTTGACAGTGGAACAAACTCCCTCGGAGAGTGGTGGAGTCTCCTTCCTTGGAGGTCTTTAAACAGAGGATGGATGGCCATCTGTCGGGGATGCTTTGACTGAGAGTTCCTGCATGGCAGGGGGTTGGACTGGATGGCCCTTATGGTATCTTCCAACTCTAGGATTATATGAAATGCCTCATGTTTACCTGAGGCTTTCATCATTTTTACTGGGAGACATCTTGTATCTTTGGCACATCACCCCAGCTGGTCATCTCTTTTGGTAATTGTCTCTTACAGTCTCTGTTACTCTTCTATAACACTGATCCCAATAATTGGAACTTAACACCATCACATCATTAACCATTTGTTTAACTGGAGGTAGACTATATCCCTGCACTGTTTCAGTCTTACATACATTGAAATGATCTCCTGAAGTGACCTCAACTAGGCCAAGGGCCACATCATACCATATTGCCCATGAATGAAGCCTTCAGAATAAGGCCCAAGATGCCTTCTACTCTCATCAAAATATGAGTAAACAGATGGGCTGCCCTGTTATACCACACTAAATTCTTTAAACTGTTAATCTCAATTAAAAACTTTCTTGGTTTCCAAAGTTTTGAGAATTTTAGTTTAATATTGTTTTGTGATCATGTATACTTCATTATACACTGTAAAGTCACTTTGGAGGTACGTGTTTAAATGACACATGCATCTTAAGAGGCCAGAAGCTGCACCAAAGCTGCACCAGTCCTTAGGACTGGAACGTAGCTTTGGCATGGCTTCTGGCCTCTTAAGAGCAATGCAGCATTTAAACAGCATACTTCCAAAGTGACCCCAAGCAGCTTTATTTTGGCTTGTCTGTTCAGGCCTTTAGTTTCATTACCTTAACTAAGTGATGTAGGATTCCAGCAAATAACTGTAAGGAATAAAAGCTATGCTCATTTGTGATCAACTTCTGCTCATGCAAGGTTATTGCTTCCATCCCAGTCCCCCACTCTATGCTGCTGGCCCAGTCCATTGCAAATACCTCTTGTGAAAAAGCCCTGTAAATTAATGTGAAATACACAAAAACAAATCTGTGTTCTTGTGCCACATTTGTCCATTTGATTAAATTGGCTTGAGTACAGTTCGCAGCAAGCTGTGGTCCATTATTCTTCAAAGTTGGACAATGGTAAACAGAATGACACTTTTGATCTATAGATCAATTTGTAAGCATTTTTGCCTCAGCATTCTCAGAAGCTGTGTCTTTATATTTTGATCAGCTATTCTATACCTTTAAAAAATCACTCGTAGTCTTTCTGACACAGTTATGGCAATGGCACCTAGGTTTTTCCTGTTCTTATCCATGAGGTTTGCCTAATTTCAACATGAAAATAAATGGGTTATGGAATAGAATAGGATCCCAGAATTTATTTTATCGTTCAAAAACATCTCTTCTTCCAAACTCTCCTTGTTCATTACATTTTCCTCTTTAACTTGTATCACTGACACGATGGCATAACCAAATTTCTTTTCTTTTTTCAAAAAAATATGAAATGAGACAAATATACTGAGCAGGGAGTTAATAGAAAAATGGTTTCCTTAGCAACAATAGACTTGCAAAAGCTACAAATATTCCTCCACAAAGGTACTGATGTGATACTATCCAAATTAGATAGAAACAAAGCAGGAGGCATTTGAACATGGAATACAAAATGTATACATTATTATATAACACATTGTCCACTTCAAGAAGCTGAATTGCTCACAACCCTGAACAAGAAAAGAAAAATGGGGACTTCAATCTTTATAATGTTAGATTTATTTTCAAATGTACATGTACAACATATTGAAGGCAAATAGGCGTTTACAGCAGGCAGCAAAGCTACTGACCAGGCACCAGATTCCCCAGTGTAACAGCATAGACCCATTCAGTGTCACAACAGAATCACTACCACCTCAACTTCTAATCTCATTAACTCAGGCTCAGAACTCACAGCTCTGGAGAAAAATTGAAATTTCTACACCTTCTTTATTGTAGCAAAAGAAAATTGTTTTCTAAAGACCAAGGAGAAGGGAATTTTCCCACTCATTAGCTCCCACTAAAGTCTTCCCATTGTATCCCTCCCAATGTCATACTGCAACTCCCATGACTCCTTACCATGACCTTTGGTGGCTAGGGCTGAAGAGAGTTGCAATCCAGATTCTGGCTGGCCATAGTTGTCAGTTACTGCAGAAAAGAATGAGCAAACAACATTCTCTACTATGCAACCAACCAGTTCAATAAAGTATGGTCACTCAGCAGATATAATAATGTTGTGGTGGTATATGAATAAATAATTCAATTAGACTATTTCTTTGCAATCAAAAGTCATAATCATCAGACAAGGGAGACGGTGCCTAAGTAGGTGCCTGCAGAATTGTCTCTGGAAACATTTCATACTCTTCTGCTTCATCCCATTTTAACTGTAAAATGTTGCTAAAGTAACAACTTCAGGCATGCATCAGTCATTTATTTGGGCTCATCCAATAATATTCACTTCTAATGTGATCAATGAGTGCATAAATTATATTTCCATCCTGGCTAATTATACTATTCAGCTATGGTACCTTTTGAGGCAGTGTCCTTTCCATGTTTTGTTGATTTTTTTTCTAAATAGTTTAAAGTATTTTGCAGGGAAGAAGAGGAAACACACAAAATATACAACAGGCACAAACTGATACCGTTAAAATAATTGGACCTTCATTTACCAGTTGGGACAAGCTTTTGAGACTATTAGTAACTGAAGGATAAAATGTTGCCTAACACTAAAATGCACAGTATGTGATCCTGTCTTACAAATAATCAGTGATTCCACCCTCCCCCCCCCCAGTTTAATAGATATGGTTTTCTGTACTGAATAAAATGTGCATAAAAAGGGGGTGCAATTCAAGAGGGAAACAATGGTAGACCACCACAGAGTATTCCTTGCCCATTAAATTGCTATGGAATTCATAGAATCACCAGAAAGTTGACAGATGACTTGAAGGCACATGCATACATAAAATATTACCTTTATACCAATATACAAATAGGCTGTGCAGAATAGAATTTTAATGACTAGATGACAGGCCCACTCATGAGAAAGAAGTAGCTGATGTCATCATAATAAAAATGTCTTCTTTATAATAATGTTTGGATTTCAATGTTTATAAAAATGCACACAAATGGCATAATACATCAATTAGAGCGAGCATAGACATGGCTGCAAAGAAAGCCAGTGTGATATAGTGGTGAGAGTACTGGGCTGGGATTTGTGAGATCCAAAGCATAGGGCCCATAACTCACCCTGTCTGCCTTTCCAATTTGACTGACCTCATAATTTGTTGTTGTTATTAACTGCCTTTCAGTCAACTATGACTTATGGTGGCCCTATGAATGAAGAACCTCCAAGTTTTCTTGTCTTCAACAGATCTGCTCAGGTCTTGCAGACTCAGGGCTGTGGTTTCCTTGACTGAGTCTATCCACCTGAAGTGCAGTTTTTCTCTTTTCCTACTGTCTTGTACCTTACCAAGCATCATTGCCTTTTCTAATGAGTAATGTCTTCTCACCATGTGTTTGAAGTATGTCAATCTCAGCTTTGTCATCTTGGCTTCTAAGGAGAGTTCAAGCTTGATTTGCTCTTAGATCTCACAAAATGAGACGATGAAGAGCTTTGTGCACTGCACTGAGAACACTGGAGGAAAGATGGGATATTAAATATTAATTAAATTGAGAGACTAATAGCAGTTTAGTGTGATGGTTCAAGCCCTGGACTCTGACTCTAGAGACCAGGGTTCAAACTCCCACTCAGCCATGAAAATCCACTAGGTGACCTTGGGTGAGTCTTGCTTTTTCAACCTCAGAGAAGGGTGAAGGCAAACCCCCTCTTCTGAACAACTCTTGGCAAGAAAATCCCATGATAAGTTCACTTTAAGATCACCATAAATCAAAAACTTGAAGGCATACAATAACAAGTAATGCAGGCCTATTTTATATGTTCATCAACAATGGAAACAAGTGCCAGTGTCTTTAGTGGGATGTACTACCAAGTACTACTTTTAGGGCTTTTACCTTCAGATCCAGATCTAAAGATTTGTTTTTCAGTTGACTGTAAATAGTATAATAGTTTTAATGGCATAGAGCACAAAAAAGCAAGCCTGTCCATGTTTACTGAGAAGCAAGCACCAATAAATTCAGGGAGATTTAGTCCAGACTATGCAGATATACCTAACATGGTAATCCTATTCAGAAGTGTGTCCCAGGAGTTCAGTAAGGTTTATTTCCAAGTAACTGGGCACGGGATTGCAGTCTTAAATATCAGATTCTTATTTATTAGAAAATAAATGTTTACGTCAGGAAAGGAGATTGTCCTTTTAGTTCAGAAAGCTATTATGATAAACACAAATTAGTTGCAGTGACTTTGCATGCTGCCATATAATTCATGATTAAAGCTGCAATGCTCACTATTGGTGTAAGGAAGGAAGGAAGAAGGATACATTTATCTGTGAAAACACCATAATAAAGCTCACTGTCTTTGGACACTTTTGGAATCTCAGAATTACTGTGTTTTTAGAGAGTGAATTTCAAGATAATGATAGGAAGCCTGATGCTCTCTCCCTATGGTGCTCCATGTGAAATTATGGTGCCTTTCAGTACACTCCTACCCTAGCAATTAGTCAATGGTTACTCACAACTAAAAATTAACTCACAGCTTTAAGTGCCAAAGTGTCGGCCTTTCATTTAAAGAAAATTATCTAATTAGAGCAAAGCAAAGAACTTGTAGCAATCAGTTCTAAAAAGCTTAGACTGTGGCAAAGGGTATGGATTAAGAAGACAAATTTTTAACTGATCCTCAGTAAGAACTGCTAAATTGGAGAGTATCACAGTCATCTATGATTCTGGAGATGAAAGTTCAAATCCTCACTCGGCCATGGAAACCCCCTGGGTGGCTGTGGACAAGTCACATACTCTCTCAGACTGAGAAAAACCCCATGATAGTTCACCTTAGGGTCACCATAAATTGGAAACAACTTAAAGGAATGCCGCCACCACAACAACAATGTAACAAATAAGGGACTGCATTGGAAGTGAGTACATGGTAAGTGATTAAGGCTGCAACCCTGTACCCATTACCTGGGACAAGCACCGCTAAACATAGATTTGCCTCAAAGCAAGCATCCATAAATAAATGCTTCATATAGCAAAAGACATTTCTAATACACATTTTAGGTTCATTGCCAAAATCTTGCAAATGACTATTTTCTTTTGAATATGATCATTTGTTATAGTGACAAAATACAGGCACAGATATGCTCTCCAGCAAGAGATTAAGGTAAACCAATGGAGTCTTACTATAGTAGCCATATGGTTTCTTTGTTCCAAGTCTATAATCCCCATCTACTAAAAGGATAATCACAATCTTCCTTTTTGTTGTGTTTCAAATACCAGAACAATATGAATGCAATAACAAGTCAAACCACATAGGATACAGGTGGCCAAAATGTGCCATGTGTTGTAAAGGCCACAAGAGTTTATGGTATCCCTTAGAACCCATATAGTATACACCAGAGCTGAGGAAATGTGTGCCCTTACATATGTTGCTGACTTCAGCCCTGGCTGCCATAGCCAACTGAGAAGAATAATGGGAGTTATAGTCCAAACCGGGGAGAGGGGGGCACATTCCTTGTCCTAGGTGTACACAAAAGTATTTCACATAAAATGGATCAAGCCCTTTAAATAAAAATTCAGGAAGTATAATTGGCTAAGGCAATGAATTGAGCCAATATTCTCTTCTGCGCTTTCAGTAATCTGTTAGCACCTGATCTATTTCATTCAACCAGAAACAAAAGTGTACATAAGTGTAATAAAGACATTGACCCCATAGGTACATTCACATACCCTACTATGGTACCATTTAATACCATGGACTCACCATCCATGGAACTAAGCATTGTTAAAAACACTGCCTACTACAACGAAAAGAATATATAGAACATTTTTAACACATAATGAACATTGAATTTTCAGCATATGTAAATCAGACGACAAAATATACACAGCATTGTGGTAATCTGTGTACCCGGGCCATATCAGCTATACATGTATTAGTCCAAAATACATTTTTAATGTAAAAAAATATATACACTGTCACAAACTTTTCACAAAAAGGCCTGAAATGCTAAAAATCTTGTTGTGGTTGAATTTGTGTGTGTTGTGTGCTGTTTTGTTTATGGTCATGAATATGTTTCTAAATAATATTTTCAATTTTATGCTTTAAAGTCCATTAAAATGTGTTGGATTCTGGCCATATATGATGAAAAGCAGTAATGCAGTAAAATCTGAATATTGGTTCTGATTGTGTTTAACCTTAAAACTGAGTGTCTGACCTGAGTTTTAGAAGGTTATAATGAATTCATACTTCTCTGTGTAGGATTTAAGATGCAGATTTCTAAAGCAGTTTACATTGAACTTTAGTTATTCTCACCCAGCAGGGAGAAAAGTTGTCATATATTTTGTTCCTATGTGCAGGAATGAAATAAGTGAAAATGTATGGCCTGAGTCAAGACCCCTTTGGTGGTGAGGGTGCCAAAATTTGAGAATATGTTTTACATTCTTAATTCAACTGTAAACATTCTTAATTCAACTGCATTGGCCCATTGTTTCTTTAAAAGCCTCAAACATTTGCATTCTTTTCTGTATATATTCCCCAGTATTCACCTTCTTTTATGCAACAAATATGCAGATTTCTCTTTGATGTTCTTGAGCTGAGAACTTCACTGCAAAATCTGGAAAAATGTGGGATGAGTGATATCTGTGTTCCACAGTTTGTGAAAAGCAAATTAGTTTATTGTGCTTTAACATCAAGATCAACTGAAATTGTTTCTCGTCCCTTAGCAGGCAAATTTAATTGTTCATATATGAAATCAATTATATTTTTTAAAACAGATCCTCCACAACAGGTTTGGCATTCAGCTTACAGAAACATTGTGGGCATTTGTACTTATGGATTAGGGGTCCTCTTTATGTATCCACCATTCCACACACACCCATAACTATTCTGTTCAAAATATCATGTAGTAGTAGTAGAAGTAATGGTAATGGTAGTACAGTAGTAGTAGTAGTAATATCCTGCCCTTTTCCCAAAGATGGGATTCATAGAAGCTTACAGTATTAAAAAATAAAAGTACAGTTAAAAACATACCACATGATACATTAAAATAGAATTAAATAATTACAATATTAAAACAGATTTCATGTTAACAGAATAAAATACAGTTTAAAAAGAGAAAAGTGTTTAAAACACTTTAAAGCAATGGAACACCGCAGCACATTCTTTTAAAAACGTATGTTTTAAATGTCTGTCTTCTGCTGTACCTGCCTCTACCAGCACGGTCATTTGGGGATGCAATTCTGATTTTAAACTTGATCATGTATGACAACTGACCAGTGGGGAAAATTGGGGAGACTAGCACCTATCCTGTCTTCCCAACTCATGGTAGCAAAAATAAAAATAGGGTGTCAGGAAGCCTACCCTGATGCCACATCCAAGGCCAGTTAGAAGCCCACAGTTAGATTAGCTCAATCTCTGCAGCCAAAGCCAACTGCAGAACAACTAACCAAAGAGATGAAATGGGTTCAGCCAACCGAAGCCCTTGCAGTAAAGCACACAGAAACAGCACACACACATTTCTCTTTGTGTCTGACCTATATTCCTTGTAGCCTTTACATCCAAAATTAGAATACTCCAAGTGATCAGTTTGGAATATTTAGAACTCAGGAATTGTCTGCATTCTCTCCACCAAAATGTAAGAATGAGACCTTGGTCTGGGGAATTTATCATTAGCTCAAACAAAGGAGCAGTCTCTAGTCCTATGTTTACAAATGTAGCCAAGGTAATATTAGGTCAACAGAGACAGGTTTTATGAAAACTGACTGTTGTTTTGTGAAGTCGAAGGCTTTCATGGCTGGCATCCATAGTTCAGTTCTTCAGCATTTTCAAACAGCGTTTTGTGCCCAGGATGGTTTATAATGTGTTCTGCTACTGCTGATTTTTCTGGCTGGCACAGTCTGCAGTGTCTCTCATCTTCCTTGATTTGTGTTTGGACACTGTGTTTGGTGGTCCCTATGTAGACTTGTCCACAGCTTCATGGTATACAGTAAACTCCTACAGCTGTAAGAGGGCCTCTCCTGTCCTTTGCTGAGCACAGCATTTGCTGGATTTTCTTGGTCAATTTGTAAACTATTTAGAGGTTGTGCTTCTTCTCCACTTTGTCTATTCTGTCTGTGACTCCTTTGATGTATGGTAGAAATACCTTCCCTTTGGGTGGTTGCTTGTCTTCACTCCTCTGGGTTTTTCTGGGTCTTGCAGCCCTTCTGTTGTCTGAGCTGGAATAACCATTCGCCTGTAGAGCCTGGTCTAAAGTTTGCCTACCAGTCCTGAAGAACACCAAACCAGGACTCAGCAAATGCAAATGAGAAACCACTCAGGATCAGAGGCTCTTCCCAGCAGACAATGATCACCAATTAGCAGACACTAATCCTCTTTTGCATATCCTCCTACAATGAGGCCTGGCCATCAACAACAGAACAATACATAGTTTAACATGGGAACCACTCCTCCTCACCCAGGATCACACAGTGTGTGTGTGTGTGTATTATACTCTCCCTCCCCCCCCCCCCCCCCCTCTCTTCTAGGTCAGCATTCTCTGAAGATGCCAGGCACTGATGCAGGAGAAACGTCAGGAATAAACTCTTCTAGAACATGGCCACATAGCCCAGAAAACCCACAAAAAACTATGACTAGTGTTTATTATTCATACACACGTAAGACAATCATGTACTCACACAATCACCCAAGAACTCCAGAGTTGAAATTCTAAATACTGTATATTTATAGAATAAGTCCTATTAAAATCAGAATGACTTAGTAAGCATTCTTTGGATTGCACTGCACATCTGAACTGTTTCGCTATAGGCGACTCATCTTTCAGCACATTTGCTTGGAAAATGGATCAAGCCTTTTTGCCTTTTGCAGCTTCATTGCATGCATCATGTGTTCATGGATAATCCTAGAGAAGAAAAAGACTTGTCAGTTAATCTCATTTCAAACTGAACTAGCAATGGGCAGTAAACAATCCCAATGCAGAGTTTCTGAACTCTCATAATCAGCTTTAATTGATTGTACATTTCATCCTCCCCCACCTCACTCTCATCAGTCCATGGAGGAGTATTCGTTAAAGTGTGAAATTGATCTTCCATGTCAAACAATCAAGGCAAGTACAATCTCCTAGATCAATGGCACCCACTATAATGGCTGTGAATACTAAATAGCTGAATAGCTTTCATCATTATGCAATGAGGTGGAGTTGATTTTTTAGCTGACAAACTTGCCATCACTTTTCTTTCACATATTGTATTATTACATATTATAATATACCTAATATAAGTGAAACAGCTACTAGGTGGCAGCAGTAGCAGCGGGACACACTGCTGAGGATCTCTCAAAGCTAATGGCAGTGGCGCCATAACTAACATTTGTTAGTACTGTGTAAAGGAAGACATGGTACCTCCATTTTGAAGACTTTGAACTCCAGAAACCCTATGTTGAGATAATACAACATGAAACAAGTGATAACACAAGATGTACTCCGCAAGCTACTGGGACAGAACAGAGGACACAGAGTTATTTTTAGATTTTTTTTTTTAAATTCCTGGAAGTATATGTTGAAGGCAGTTTATGGCAGGCAAATTTCCTTCCACTTTACTGTGTCTTCCAAGGATCCATGCCTAGAGGTCATGCAATGCTGTGAGATGACATGTGTACATCAGAATTATCCAGAATCACCAAAGAGCCTTATCTCAATTTCAGTCACCTACCCTCCCACCGCCTCTGTTCCCTTAGACATATTCAAAGATCAACAGGAAGATTAGCTGCTCACACTCTTCCATGTAGCAGAATGCAAAATGCAAGTATGGTTGTCAGGATGAATCAGGACAGGGCTCCTTTAACTTTAATCCTGAACAGATTATGGACTGGGGCAAGGAACTGTAAAGTGCCATTCAGTAGATTGAAGGTTGTTGTTGTTGTTGTTGTGTGCCTTCAAGCCATTTCTGATTTATGTTGACCCTAAAGCAAACCTATCATGGAGTTTTCTTCAGAGGCAGTTTGCCATTGCCATCCTCTGAGGCTGAGAGAGTGTGACTTGCCCAAGGTCAGTGGGTTCAGATGGCCAACCCAGGATTCAAATCCTGGTCTTCAAAATCATAGTTCAGTGCTCAAACTACACCACAGAAGGTACCTGACCTCCATCTCCTTCCAAACTCCAACTTTCAGAAGCATATATCTCCTCCCAACAGTTTGTGCGTCAACAGTAGAGGTGTGTCAAGGGGATACAAAGAAGTACCAAGCCCTGTTCTTATCACCCATGACTCTACATTCCCTAGCTGCATTGGTAGGGGACAACTGTGACAAGAAGCTTTATGATGAACTGTTCTGCATCACAATCTCTTCAGAATTAAAGTTACCAGACCTACATGCACTACCCAACCTAGCAATCCTAGATTCTAGCAAACTATTATTATGCCAGGATAGTAAGCAGTACTCATATTGCACCTTTCTCTCATCAATTTCAAGATTGGTCTGCTGTCTAGCAGAAATGTACAACTTTAATCATTTCATTCTCACATCAGAAAATGAAAAATTTCAAAAACTTTTCCTCACCTGGGCAGGTTTATGTGAATGTGGCTCAATTTTCAAAGATTTTCCATATTTCAAAACTTAATGGGAAGATTTTATATTATAAAAAACGTATTGGGGTGTGTGTGTGTGTGTGTGTGTGTGTGTGTGCCATAAGCTTTGCAGAAGCACAAAATATGTTGTTTGTATGTGTTCACAAACAGAGAAAGAGACACACACACGTATGGAAAATGAGGGAAAGTGCTGATGTTTTTGTTCTTGTTTGTGCAAAAATCTCATCATGGTTGGCAGTTTTTGTGCCTTGATATACTGAAGTACCCTTTCTCATCAGTGAGAAAAATGTTGAATATTCTTTGCATCCTAACCATCCAGATCAAGATTTGTTTAGCTTTATCCTATGTCCTTTCAAACCTTGCATCAGGCTCAGGGTTTTGCCTATCAGTGCAAAAATGTAATACTGGGCCCAGCTGCCTGATGATCTCACACACACACACATTTTGCTACCTCTACCACCCATGAAAATATGTGAGAAATAATTGCTGGGAACATCACACTGGATAATTATCAAGAGACTTTGTTAGTGCTAAGGATTTTCTTTTTATATGCATTGGTGTTCCTTCCAGATATATTGATCTAAATGCACTTGGTATTCACAACTAGAGAAAAACAAATGAATAGATGGAATTTCCCTATGTGTTGACACTATTCAGGCTGATGAAGAAGCAATGTGTGACTTCAAACGCTTGCAACATGTAATTGTGCATTTTGGTTATCCCAATAAAGATATAATTGGCCTGAGACAGACGGGCCGAAAGGGGCGTGGCGGTGGTGATACTAAGTTTAGGGACCGCATACCAACCACATTAGTATGGAGTGGCGGCGGACTAATGGCAGTGTCCCATGTACACGGGCACCACCACTGTGATGTAAACAATGTGTAGCATCTGCACATCGCCATGCGCACTTACGTCGCGAGTGTGTCAGTAACTCTGGCGCCTTAAAAAGAACCTGGAAACACTGGGTTCTTTTTACTCCGGAGGGAAGGCACGGTTTGCTGGTTACAGCTGCCCTCTGGAGAAATAGGCCGCCACATTCCTAAAGGTATATACCTGGCCAATGTTTGGATGTTATAGGATTTGCTATATGGCCAACACAGCTACCCCTAGATATTCAGCCATTGATTCAGTTGTCCTATTCTAGTTGGGATGAAGCAATGGGTTTCAGATCTTTATCTCTAACTCCACTAAACTGTATTACTATACTAAAATTAAATTCAGGATAGAAAAAAATGTCACATTCTGCCTCCATATGCAGGAGGTTTTGACTCTTAGAAGCCTTCCAGTACCCAAATAACTTGAAATAGGTAGGGGTATTCCCCATTCACACCAAAGTTTGGCAAGATCAAAACATCTATGCTATAACCTTCACCAGAGAAGAAGATGTATTATTTAAATAAATGTAGTCCTATTAATGCAATAGTTATAATTTCTGCAAGTGCATTTCTAATACAGCAGCTTGTGTGTGTGTGTGCGCGCGTGTGTGATTCAGGGTCTTAGGTGTTTTACAAAATGTAAATAATATAAACAGGAAGCCAATGATTTACATTCTTTACCATTTTGATGATATAATGAAATGAACTCAAAGCTCATGGCAATAACATTTAGTTTTGATTCAACAATTTAAATTAAGTATCCTGTCTGGAAAGGAGAAGGGGTGAGATTTGTCTTTTAAACAAATTGCACTCCATCTCATTAAGAGAACTCTTGCTCCCAATGCCCTGTGCATCACTTTTGCATGTGGAGCACAGTCAGATTTGTTATTAACAAGTTCTAAAGCAAAAATAAATTGAAGCGTAGCATCCCACCCAATACATTTCATTTATCAAAAATTAAGAAAACGAATGTTAGATTAGCTTATTAGGAGCACAAATAAGAAGCTTTAAACCCAATTTGAGGCCATTTCTCACTAGGCAGTTGAGAATCTGAAGTGCATTTGGTATTCATGGCAGCTTTTCACTGTTAAACTACACACTCCTCCTCACTGGTTACTGTGATGGTGCACCAACTTTTATGCTCTTTAGAGGTTGCAGAAACAAATCTGTGTATATACACTTTCTCCCTTTTTTAAAGTTGAAGTGGGGGACTTCAGGCCTTGGGGCTGACTCTGGCCATCTTAGGAACTCTGTGGATCCCTAGGTGTCCATTTCCCCTTCCCCAGACTCCATTGGTTGGTGTTTCCCTCCAGTTCTTTTGCATGGGTTTAAACCATTCAAATAATCTTCTTCGCGTATTTATTGACATCCCCAAGACTTTTAGCTGAAATACAATGGACCCTTGTTATACGCTGGGGTTTGGTTCCAAGATCCCCCGTGTATAACAAAAACCGTGTATGCTCAAGTCCCATTAAATATAATGACATAGCAAAATGGTGTCCCTTATAAAAAAATGGAAGATCAAGGTAAATTTATCCTTTTTTGGAACATTTTCAAACCGTGTATGCTTGAATCGGTGTATAAAAAATTCGTGTATAAGAAGGGCCGACTGTATATTGATATTTGTGGCCCCACCTTTTACCTTGTTCACTGCTATAATGTGGTCCCTGAGAACTTTTTTGAGAGTAATACAGTGAACAGGGTGAAAGAGGTTTGACACCATTTCTCTAAGGCTTTGTTAGCATCTGCATTAATAGTTGTAATATAAGATCTGAAGTTAAGAAGCCCCTTAATTAGAATGTCGGTTGTTTGGTTTATAATTTTACTGTTGTTATATTTATATCAAGGGTGGGAATCAGCTCTCCTAAAGTCCAGAATGCCTGTCTGACTATGCCTGATCCCATGCACAGACGTAATGAGATATGGAAATAGAGAAATAATGTGCACAAAATGATGGGGAGGGGGGGCATTGAAAGGAAGGACCAGGAACTTGTTCTGTACCTAGGATAGGACAGGAAACTAAGTATTAGAATCTGAGGAGGGGCATCATGTGAACTAAGCAACTAAAGAGGTGAATTGTTTGGGATACCCTGCAACAACATAAGGGTATCAAGCTGAAACAGCAGAACAACTGTGGTGACTGTCTCCCTGAACAGAAGAATCTCAAGTCCCTGTGAGAACTCTAACCAATGTCAACAAATGGCTTTTGTTTAGCTGATTTAAATGCACTCTTGTTCTTAATCACTTGCTTTCTTTTGTTTCCTTTTTTCAAATGTTTTGTTAGCTATGGTAGGACTTTTTCATATTGGCTTGTGAAAAGAAGGTCCTAATATACTCAAAAGTGAATCTCTTATTATGACTGTTATTTAAATTGTTAATTTTCAAAGAGGCCAAACATGGTGGCAAAAGGAGCCTAATTAGTTAAAAAGGTACTTTAATATGGAGAATTTCAATCTATATTTCACTAGCATGGAAAAATTCATTTTCTTCTTCTTCAATCCAGTTATTGAAACTATTAGTACTAAAGGTTAATGCTGCAATGAAAGGTGACAATCTCTTCTAAGTGATTAGAAAAAAAGGTGGGAAGCCCAAAGAAAATGGTATTCCCAAATTAAATTAATTGTTCTCCACATAGCCTAAAGAAATTTAACTAAACTGCCTACATGATGAAATTGGGTTCCAATGGAGCATCTGCTGCCTTCATGTATCATGTGTCAGCCACATGCAATATGGGAAGCTGAAGTGTACTATGAGCTCTTAGAACAGGGATGGGGAAATATGGCCCTCCAGATGTTTTGCCCTCAACAGAAAAAAAAAGTTCTCTGTTATTTACCTCCTTCTCTAGGATCAAACACCAATGAATAACACTTACTTCTGCAAAGATATGTATGCCATTGTTTTATGTTAGTGAACAGGGCCACAGAAATAAACATGTAAAGCAGAATTTCATCTCTTTACCACACTCAATGTTTCAAATGTCTTTTCAAGGAGGAAAGTTTTAAGGTTTCCTGAGAAGCTCTCAAGGGACTCCATGAAGCTCATCTCTCTGACTTATAATCATTGTCATCAGGAACTGCTGCAGAATGTGGTCAGGGACTGGAGTCACAGCTCTTCTCAGCTGATGCCAACTAATCCATTAGAAATTCTCCTTGGTGAAAATAAAGGTGTTGCATTACTCGTGCTCAACCTTGACCTTGGTACAAAGAGGCACAAGAGACGTCTTTCAGAGGAGTCAGTTTTGCTTTTCTAAAGCAACAGACTATATATTACAAATGAGGATTCCCCTCCCCCATGACTCTTCTATATTGTTTAAAAGCAAAACAGAGCAAAAGATGAAGATATTCTTTTCCAGGACCAGACATCAGACACTGATTCACCAAATGTGTAGTAAGTAGCTATTTTTGTACAGCACCTACTTGAAATGACTTCCAGTTTCCCTAATTCTGTACTTTTGATTCCTTTAACCTGATAGTGACAAAAATTGACACTAGATTTACTTAGGCATCTGTTTTGGGCAGACATGTAGGAATGGTCTCCAAGTAGATCTGGCCCCTGATACTGGAACAGAAATTGCCCTTGGTTCTTCTGCTGAATGACGTTCACTGAGAGATGAACTGGATGAGTTGGCTCTGTTAGTTCTTTTGGACATCTCAATGAATGAATTTCTTTATTACGGTCACAGACCAGCACAGGTACAGCATAAAAGGTACAGTATAAAAGATACAGTATAAAAGAAGGCAAGTTAAAACATATTTAAAACCATCCCTTCAGGTTACATGGCCTCAGTGCCTCTGGACAAGTTTGATATTACTATCTTGCCATAATCATTGGAGTTTATTGCACTGTCCTTTCCCATCCTTTCCTTCTGAGCTAAGCATGGGATGAAAAATTTTAAACACGGATTTTATCGCACATCTTTGTACCCAGGCAGGAGTCATTCTGTACCCAATCATGGCATCCTGGACATGATCCAGAATTGATCCAGACTTCTCCTGCACCTTACAAAGAATGGGAAAATCCTATTCTTTCAAAAAGTGTGGGAGAAGTATGGATCAGGTACAGGATGCCATGGTTGGGTATGGGACGCCTCCTGACTGGGTACAAAAATTTGTGATAAAAACAGTACTTAAAAGTTTTCATCCTGTGCCTAACTCGGGCGGAAAAGATGGGAAAAGGCAGTGTGATAAACTCCATAGTCTGCTGGATTTTAACCACTGCTACCAAAAATCTGGCTACATTATATGTTATATTAAAGTTGGTATCTGGTATGAGGAAGTATAGGAGGGGAAAGTGCATCCTTGATATTCATGCAATGAAAGTAAGATATGTCTAGATAGGATATCTCTGTAGACTGAGCACTGTACTAGAACATGTTTTGTTGTTTTTACTTGCCCAGAATAAAGGCGCACAATCTGTCTGCAAAGGGGATCTTTTTATATCGACTTTCAAGGATGACTGAGGGAAGGGCATAATATCTTGCTATGGTAAAAGCTGTCCAATAGTTAGTTTTTTCTAAGTTTACTAAATATGGCATAAGGGAAGAGAGATACCTGTTATAATCACTGGCAATAAAACTTGGAGAACTACTTAAATCTAGTTGGTATTCAGTATCTATTATTCATTGTTTGATAACTGCCAAATACAGCAGAGTTGGTTATCACATTTTCAAGTAAGTGAATTATTACTGTTGAAAGAATTCCATGCTAAAACACCCATGAAGTCTAAAGTCTAAAAGTACCTAACTACACCAGTGAGTGGCATTAGAAGCAGCGAATTTCATCCTCAATAAATGGCTTGAATCTAATTCACTAGTCATGGAATGAAAATCCCCACTGGAACAGTTGTACTGGATGACACCTTTCTGCTCATCAAAGCGATTGCACGAGAAGCTGTGTGACATCTTGCATAACAATATTGAAGTGACTGCATGGCTAGTTTGACAGCCACCTGTGCAACCAGGTGAAGGTGAGCTTGTCCCACTGATTTCTCAACGCTTCATGCAATTGTTGAATTACATGACCTCATGAGCAACAACCATCTGCAAGCTAAGTCCAAAAGTATGCAATCACTAGCACAACCAACTTGTACTACCTGAGTGATTTCACCAGGCAGAAGCTTCTTTGTATTAACTGTAGCATCGTAGAGGGCAGATTCACAGACAGCTGTACAGTATATGCAGCGAACTTTCTACTCTGAATTGGGAATGCTGTCATTGAATGATTTTTTTAAAAAAGAACACCCTCTCATGCATATCTGTAAAAGGGTAGGTCACCAACATTTTATTATCCCTCCCCCTGCCTTTGAAAGCAGCTTTATCAGCAAGTTATAACGTCTTGCTGCACTGGAAAGCTGCAGCTGCTGCTTTCTTCACACTGAACCATTGGTAGAGGCTGAAAAGCAGTTTGATATCAATTGACAGATGCAGAGAACAGATAAGTCAGGGCTGGTGGATTCCTAACTTGCTTGTATGCATCTCAAATACACTTGCTGTCCTTTCTTCCATTCAAAATTAGATTGACCTTAGGAGAGACCCAGGAGGGTCTATATGACAAATAACCTATACATGTTCCTTCTGTGGTCTCTAAACCATGAAAATCAGAGGAATATGGTTTGTGTGCCTTCTTTTTTAAATTAAAGCCCAGTTTCTTGCAGAAAAGTTAGTTGCCTTCTCTGTGGACAATATGGAAACAGTGAGTCAGGTCCCGACCAGATGAATTTTAGTTTCTGCTCAAAGTGATCAGATCTGAGTCATAATTAACTAGTCCCATTGATTTCTATAGTATTTAATTTTATTAAATGTTTTAATGGAAACTTTATTGAGATTCAGCCCAAAGATACAAACACTAAGGAAAAAGCAAATGCTCATTAAGTTTAAAAAAAGCACCAATGTAAAATATGTTAAGTGCACAGCTGTCTTTAAAATACTTATGCTGACTATATTAAAACTTTAAATAGACAGTCTACATATGGAAACTAGGATAAAAATGCTGGATGATGATGATGATGATGATGATGATGATGATGATGATTCAGGGAACAATGACTGACATCTTGCACTGCAGAAGTGTAGCATAAATGTTCTGCATGTGGAACTATACTACATCACCCCTCTCATCCCTCCAAATTACCTTTCAGGTCTGGAGCTTTTCCAGTGACTGGAGGAGAGCAGTTGGCAACCAACTATGTCCTTACAGACAGAATCAGAAAAATGCCATTCTCTGAACTCCTGGATTTCTCAGTGGATGATGCCATTCTTTTGTGTCTGGGTACTGAGACATAGCATGGTATTTCTCTGATGGTGTGTTTTTTTAATTTTGTTTGTTTGTTTGCTTTTTGAGGTGGGGGATTGAGGTCTTTCCCCAAGGTCGGTAGAGAATTCTGACCTGTGTAACAACAACAACAATTGATTGACAATGCTTTAAGCTGGACTTGAAAGCCAGCATGATGTAGTGGTTTGAGCATTGCACTCCAGCTCTGGAGACCAGTGTTCAAATCCCCACTCAGCCATGGAAGCCCACTGGGTGACTTTAGGCAAGTCACAGTCTCTCCATCTCAGAGGAAGCCAAAGGCAAACCATCTCTGAACAAATCTGCCAAGAAAAAGTCATGATAGGTTCCCCTTAGGGTAACCATAAGTCAAAAGTGACTTGAAGACAACAACAACAATAACATTGGCCTTATGCCATTGTAAGTCACTAACAGGATGCCAGCCAATAGGTTTTAAAAAGGTTTCAACACTAGATATATTTATAAAACCATATTGAATTTGTGTTATTCTGGCTTTAAGAATCTTAACACTGAGCAAATATTTTAAAACTGTCAACCATTTTCACCCATTATTTCCAAATGGTTCCAAAAGAAAGAAAATTGTTATCTGAAGGATGATTGAGATTAATGAAATGTGACACTTTCTGAAAAATGCTTTCTCTCATGTTGCATATAATGTAGTGCTTTCCTTCCTGTGAGGCAGAGTGAAACCTTTTTTCCCATGTGCCAGATTAGGAAGAAAGGAAGACAACATAGTTGTCTAACCAACAGGAGAGTTCCCCATGCCACTATATCGAAACAAAACAAGCAGCAATGCCAAGGAGGGAAAAAGCTTTCCTGTCCCCTTTCTGAGTCAGGAATTGACCTGGGCTTTGAGGGAAATGGTGGCGGGAAACACTGGAGTTTCCACAATCCAAATCAAAATCAAAAGGTGGTGTTTTAAAATCCAATTTAAGGCTGGTATAATGTGGGTTTTATGCTTCTATGGCCATACATTGTTTGGACTGATTGCATCAGATCTGGGGACAGAATCTTTGCATCGTCTGGACAGCCCCTTGTCCATGGTTATTATTTGGATTATTTGGATTTTAGCATGTTAGTTTTAATTTTATACTGTTTAATCTTGTTTTAAGGGGGGGTACTATGTATATATGGATGTATTTTAGCTTGTTGTACACCACTTTGATTGCCTGTAAAAAAAGTGGGATAGAAATAAAATTATTATTATTATTATTATTATTAAAGTGAGCAGAGAACTTTTTTTGGCCCATATAGACAAGTCTTGGGTCTCAGCTTTGCGGTGATTTATTCCAATTCCCCCAGGTTTCACAACCTACAAAACTATTGTAGATTCCTCATGTTGTATTTTGTCTGGGAGTAGAATATTTTTCCAATAAATAAATTGTTGCACTTGTGTTGCTTTTTTTTTAATGAGTTCTACAAATCTAAACAAAACAAGGCAAGGAAAAGTACACCAATTAATTTCTAGACATTAGGATTCTTCTTTAATTTTATCCTTCAGATGGAAGTGTGTTCTTTCTTTAAAATAAATGCAGCAAAAGATTACTGATTATCTCTTGAAGTGAAAATGAATTATATTTAACAGATGGCAAATATGACCCTGCTCCTTAAACACCAGGATAATTATTAAAGTAAATTCTTAAGGTAATGACTTCACAAATAGCCTGTTGTTAGAGGCTCCTCATTTATTATTACAGTGCACAAAAAACCACTCAGTAGCATGTCTAACATCAGAGTTCTGCTCTCATTTCCCATGGTTAGGATTAGCTTCATTTATTAAAGGGATGGAGAACACAAGGAAGCCTTATGAACAAGGAAACAAACTGTTGAGACTTTTGTTGTTGTTATCTGCTTTCAAGTAGTTTCTGATGCATGGAGACCCTAAGGCGAACCTATCATTTATTTGGTGAGATTTATTCAGAGGAGGTTTGTCATTACGTTCCACTGAAGCTGAGAGCAAACCCAATAGGTTCTGTGGCACAGTGAATACACAAGGAGGGAAATGAAACCACAACAGCAAGCTTTCCCCCTCCTCACCTTTGCATTTTGTTAGGAACTCCTAACCACTGCCCTGGGTGATGAAGTGTGTGAGCAAGATCTCCTGGTGAAAGGAAGTGAATCAGCTGGCCCATGGGTTCTGTTGCTGGACATAGAGAGCATCTCTAAGCAATAAATCTTCTAGGCTGGCCATTGGACCCTTCTAACCAGAAAGGAATATAAAGGACTTCCTGTTACAGCTGAAATATCTGCAAACTTCAAGGTCTGTCTGAGCTCCAGTGTAATTTGTGTGTGTGTCAGTCCTGGGCCTGTTACAGACAGCCAAAATAAAGCTGCTTCAAGTCACAATGAAGGTATGGTGTTTCAATGATGTATGTGTCCTAAGAGTCCAGAAGTCACACCAAAGCCACGCTCCAGACTGGAACATGGCTTTGGTGTGGCTTCTGGACTCTTAGGACACATACATCATTGAAACACCATACTTTCATTGTGACTCAAAGCAGCTTTATTTTGGCTGTCTGTAACAGGCCCTGGTTTGCTCTCCAGCCTTCATTACACATTACTGATTTGATTGTTTTCTAATGTTCAGGATGGTACTAAGGCGAAGATAAAGACAACAATAATGCATATACCTTCTGTATTGAATAGCATGGCATTTTACTGTGGTAAAATATTTGTGACATAATAGAACACTCGGGGACTAAACAGGCTGCCCCTTTGGAGCAGTCTGCTGCCTCCCCTTTCAGCACCGGATCAGGGCCTTGGCAACTACATGCTGTGGCCCCAATCTGGACCTTCCCCAGCTCTAAAAGAAATGGCAAAATGATGCTCCTTTACACACTGAGGAAAAGGTGTCTTTGCCATGGAAGTGGCAGTTTCTGGTGCTCCTTTTGGTGCTGCATCATGTGGACACAGCATCAAAGGGGCGCTGCGACACTGCCCACTGTGCGGTTGGGCGCAGAACATGATGGTGGTGTCAGGGCAGTGTCGGGATGTGTGTCGTATGAACACTATGCCCACACTCTGCCCTGAGGCTGGCATATAATGCTAATCTATTCAGCCTCTCTGTGAATTTTTTGAGGGAGGGAGAAAGACACACCAAATGTGGTAACCTCTTGAAGACTAAGTTCTCATCCCTGGCCACTAGTTTGTGAATGGCTGCTAGAACATGGTGTTCATTCTTGTGCATACATAGGGCTAAAGCAAGCAAAATAAACAAAGGAGCCAACAAACAAAATTAGGCAGAATGAGGCAGCCAACTCAAGAAGCAAATGAAAGAGCAGACAATTGTTAGTTATTTATTGTTAGTTATTTACTGTGTTGTGATGGTTGTTTTACTGCCAGGGGTGGGGAAAGTTGTTTGTCAAGTTTTCTCTCTCTGGTGCGAAAATAATGCGACTCACTTTGGGTATGTATTATCTACCTATCTCCATTTGGATGGCAAGAGGGAGGGCCCCCATTTGCTGATCTGTATCAGGCAGCAAAATGCATTCAGCTGACACAGTTTTCTTTGGCCTTAAACAGTTTACTCATCTACATGTTTAATTATGAATAAGTGCTCCCACCTTCAGTTTAATCTTACATTTGTATATAGGGCTGCAGCCAATAGCTTGCTACTGCAGAATACATCAAATATGAGAGGGAAATTACATACAATATGTACTAGAATGGTGTGTACATGTGTGTGAGAGAGAGGGGGAAGCATTTGCTGGATATGGACTTTACACAGGACAGGTAACAGTTTTCATGCTTCAAAAATATGGAAATTTCTTCTGCACCATACAAATTGGAGATAACAGCCCAATAAGAAGGTACGGGAATAAGTCTAAGTGTTGTACTGTTCCCATTTGAATGAGATAGTGCTGACATATTAATTAACTTGTACCTCAAAATTCTGAACACAGTGATCCAGAAATAGAAATCAGGAATGAGGCTGCAAAGATTGAAATATGCTGCTTAAGATGAACTCTTAAACCTCCCACTAGAATGGCTTTATTAATAGGCAACTAAGTAAGAGGAGAAAGAAAGAGATCATATCATTTGGAGAGAATGAGAAAAATTATGACATGAATACCTTTAGAGAGTCAAAACAATCTGTGTCCTCCCCTAACCTCAACATTCAACTGGACCAGCTTAGTAGGTGGTGCACCTGTTTTGCTATTGTGTATTAATGCTGTCTGTCAACCAGAGAAAAATAAATAACTTTGCTGTTATTCTTTTTTTCAAAAAAATTTCTCCTGTCCAATTTAGTGACTTTTTGGAACATAAGTTCTTCATATTTGACTTGGCTGACAGATTTTGACCAAGAAATTGGCACTGGGAGACATGAGTGGTTAAAATGTAGCTGTGGACCTTACCGCACAGGGGCTCCAGGCATGGGACAAGAACAGTACAAAAGGGGCCAGGAAGGGAACAGAACAAGTGGGGGGACAAATTTTACTGCACACAGAAGTCCCCATTCCCTTCCTTTCCATTCCCAATCCATCCCAGAGGATGCAATTTTTGAGAACTGTTCAGAACGGAAACTATCAGGGGAGCTCAAGGATCCCTACAGATTATGTCTTTGTGGCACATCCTACTACAGGAATAATACTCACTGGAGGGGTTCCTGGGAGTTGAAGCCTAAACCATATGAAACACCAAAGGTTTGAGAGCAAACAACACTGTAGTGCCATGTTATTAATAGAGTGGCTTCTTTTTGTGGCGACATTATGATGCCACAAAGCGCCATTGGTGCACTTGCGGCATCATAATGGCGCCGAGACGTGCAGACACTAAGCATCTGCTACTTCAAAATGGTGGCACCCATGTAGAATGTGTGCCACCATTTTGTACGTGCTCGGCACGTACTAGGGTTAGGGGAGTCCAGAAAGGATGCCCCTTCCTAATCCTTTTTGGCAGTGTGGAACCCTCCTTAGTTAGGATTGTCCATGCCATTGTATTTCCAATTTCTACATAAAATGGACAATGAATACCAATCCATCTTCTATCTGTTAAAGTGTTGGGGGGATAGGAAGAGTCACGTAGCTATGCATATGGAACTAAATAACTGATGTGTAGAATATCAATGAACTTTTTCACACACACACACACACACCCTCTCTCTCCCTCTTATACACACACATTAAAATGTCTCATTCCTACAATGAGGACATGTTTCAGTAAAGATATTTCCATCAGCCCTAGCATTTCTTTTTTGCATCACCAGATGGCTATAAAAATAAATTGCAGCCTCTGTTGAATCTGCTTCGGGTTGCATTTTAATCCATATAATATTTCTAAGTGTGTCTTGCTCATTTTTGTGTAGTTACGACTTTCCTAATGACAACTATTACAGGGCCAAACTGCACAGCAGGAAGCATGAAACGAAAGAAAATTATGGATCATTCTAAGTTACCAAAGGAAGCTTGAGGGTGAGAAGGAAGATTAAGTGGGCATGCAGTAAAATTAATCCAGCATGTCTAGCTATGTGAAAAATGCTAGCAAACAAAATATTTTGGTAATGCAACAATTAATTTAGAAAGAGCTACAAGATTAGTACTCCAAGAACCATTTTTAATGCAAAAGCAGTGCTAAAAAAAACATGGGTTCAGGAGAGAAAAAAATCAACTGGATAAATGGTATACTTCTGGGTTTTTTCCCACTCTGAAAATACCCTTGTAAATTGTCAAAATAACACATTTGCTGTGACATATTGCACAGAAAATATCTCCAGAAGTTCTTCAATATTTCCCCCTATTGCATTTCAGATTGCAAAGTAACATGTGATTTGACGACCTGTGTATCAGCAAAGTAATTGCAAAAATATCTAATGCCTAATTTATGTTCCAGCTCTTTCTCCTCTCTCATCCATTATTGCTTGCTGTAGATTAGCATGCTGAGCAGTGAGAAGTCATTTTTGAAGTAGATTGTATGAAACGCTCTATCAAATTCAAGATACTTGTTGCTGATGCTTATAATTTTTCACTATCAAAAATGTCCTATGTAAAACCCCAGATATTATGGCTATTAGTTCTGCAAGATACCTCTTTCAGTATACCAGGATCAAATGCTAGTTATTGAGTTTGATCACAATGATTGGCTGTTTAGACTTTGCTGCCATAGGTGAAATACAGAGTTTGGAAGAAACGCATTACCTTTACTTGTTGTTGTGTGCCTTTAAGTCATTTTTGACTTATAGTGACTCTAAAAATCTAACATGGGGGGGGGAGGCAATTGGGGGCTGAGAGTACATGACTCCCCCAAATTCATCCAGTGAGTTTCGATGGTTGTGCTGGGAACTGAATGATGACCTTCAGAGTCAAATGCTCAAGCCTCTCCACTCGACTTGATCTATTCCATATATATAGTGGGCCCTTGGTATCCACTAGGGATTTGTTCCAGAACCTCCTGTGGATAGCAAAATCTGTGGATGTTCGTGTCTCATTATATACAGTGGTGTAGTAAAATCATGTTCCTTATATAAGATTTGCATTTTGCAATTTTTAAAAAATATATATTTTCAAGTCATGGATGATTGCATCTATGGATAAAGAATCTGTGGATATGGAGGGTAACAGTAATAACTAGTGCCATTATCCAGTGCTCTCAAGTGGCTGCCATGGGCACAAATGTCAGGGATGGGACATATATTTGAGGGAACCCCACTCCAGGCTGGCCCCACAATTCCAGTGCTTGGGTTCCTATCACACCTTGCCCTTTTACTGGCAGGAGCCCCTCCTTGATCTGGTGATTGGACCTCAAGTCAATATTGGACAAGTAGTAGTGTTGATATCGATATCATCATCATCATCATCATCATCATCATCATCCCACCTTTCCCCCAAAATTGGACACAAGGCAGACTACAAATCAAAAGAACAGTACAATGAAAAACATAAAACAGAATTACACTAATACTGTAGTAAAACACAACTCAATAAAAGACTAAAGTGCAATCAAAAAAGTAAAAGCGCTTAACAACAGTACACATTAAGATAGTTAAGTTTACTAAAGCACATTAAAATAATAAAAATAAAACTACACACATCTACTTAATATATATGCATGGGTTCAATATGGTAAAAGGTGACTAGGCCCTACACAGAAATGATGAAATGTTAGAAAATAAGTAGGTAACCTAGAAGGAGCGATTAAGGTTGGAAGGAACTAATTTAAGACTCAAAACTAGAGAAGAATTTTAAAAAGAGGATATAAGATGCAACTGGTTTCTTCACAGGCAAATCAGGGAAAGATTTATGTTGGATTATAAAAATAAGGGTATAACAACAGTTGAAACTGACTTGGAGAAGGTATTGATGAGAGGCTCAGACGATCTGATGGCAAAAATTTATAAAATCCTGCTAGGATGGGAGACGGAAGAGGAGCAGGTAAAAGATTATATGGTCAGATGGGCACAGGATTTGGGAGAAACAATATACAGTATATGGAAGAATGGGAAGGGATCTGGAAGAAGAAAATAAAACATACGCTGAACTACAATATGAGGGGAAATGTTTATAAGATGCAGAATAGATGGCATTTTACACCAGCAAAATTAGCAAAAATAAACAAAAATAATGAAAATTACTGCTGGAAGTGTAAAAAAGAGAAGGGAACATTTCTCCACATGTGGTGGTCCTGCTCTATAGCTCAAAGTTTTTGGTCCCAAATACATAACGAACTACAGGAGATCTTATCAAAAAAATCAAGAAAGATCCCAAAACATTTCTTTTAAGAATAATAGATAAAGAATTAGAAAAAGTGAGTGGTAAGAAAATTTGATCTTCTAGTTGTGGCTAGAACACTCTTTGCTTCCTTCTGGAAAACTAATACAGTCAGCCCTTGTTATATACTGATTTTTTTATATACATGGATTCAAGCATACATGGTTTGAAAATGTTCCAAAAAAGTATACATTTCAAATATCAAACCTTGATTTTCCATTTTTATAAGAGACACAATTTTTCTATTTCATTATATTTAATGGAACTTGAGCATACACAGATTTTGTTATACACTGGGGATCTTGGAACCAAACCCCAGCAGATAACAAGGGTCCACTGTAAAATACCCTCAATATTGGAATGGTATGGAAAAATATTAGACCTTATTGAAATAGATAAATGGACAAGTTTATTGAGAAATAAATCAGATGCTAAGTTTAATGAAGAATGGTCAGCAGCAATAAATATAATACATGACAAATTATTACAGAAAGGTCATTCAAAATAAGACAAGTTATAATATATGAGAATTCTGCTAAAAATGATTCAATGGTGCGGGTTTAAATCTATTTTGAAATAATATTGGTAGTTTAATAATAATAATAATAATAATAATAATTTATTTATTTATTTATTTATTTATAGCCTGCCTCTCCCTGGAGGATTGGGCCAGGTTACAATCAAAAATAAAACATAGAAAAATAATAACTCAATCCCTAACCCACAATTTAAAATACAACAGCCTAAAAATCAGTTATTAAAATCGCATTAAAATTACAATAACATTTAATCCCCATTAAAATGAGGCGATTTAAGGGAGAGTCAAGGAGGCACAGTTGTGGGTCAGTGGAGAGGGCCCATGTATTAGTCTGGGAATGCCCACCGGAAGAGATCCGTCTTGATGGCTTTTTTAACAGCTTCAAGGGTTGTTATGTGATGGATCTCCTCTGGTAGGTCATTCCAAAGTTTAGGAGCAGCCAATGAGAAAGTCCTCTGAGTAACCACAGCAATTTTGGTCTTCTTAATCTGTAGTAAATTTGTCTCAGAGGACCTGAGTGTGTGGGGTGGATTGTATGGAAGGAGACGATCCTTTAAGTAAGCTGGACGTAAGCCATGTAGGGCTTTAAAGGTGATTACCAACACTTTGTATTGTGCCCGGAAACTAATTGGCAGCCAGTGCAAAAATTTCAGAACTGGAGTTATATGGTCGCCTCTTGGTTTTCCGGAGACCAACCTGACTGCCATGTTTTGGATTAACTGAAGTTTCCGAGTTAGGTACAAGGGTAACCCCATGTAGAGCGCATTGCAAATGAAAAGTTAGAGATATAAGCTTTAAGTTAAATACAGTGGTACCTCGGGATACGAAATACCCAGGTTACGAAATTTTCGGGATACGAAAAAATCCCATAGGGAATTATTGTTTCGGGTTACGAATGTTTTTTCGGGTTACGAAAAAACTTTTGGTGCTTTTTTCGGCTTTTTCGCACGGAATCGCGGCTTTTCCCCATTAGCGCCTATGGCAATTCGGCTTACGAAGGCTTTTCGGGTTACGAAAGCGGCCGCGTTACGAATTAATTTCGTAACCCGAGGCATCACTGTACAGAAAAAAGAAATGTATAAGTTAATTCTAAAAAATACAAACTTTAGGTAAATAGAGAGATACAAAATATATATGGAAATATTGATACTACCTTTGCATAAGAATTAGACAGATTGATTAGTAGAAGAAAGAACAAATTCTAAGTACAGGGAACTTTAGATTAGTCACTTGGAAGTCTGTAATATTTAATCATATGAACTTTTTGTTTTTTCTTTTTTTGCCTTTGTTTCTTGTGTAGCCTTAAATTAGAAGATATTATATGTATATGTATGTGATGTCTGATGTATATTTTTGTTGGCGGTGTTGTGTCTGTGTGTGTAGGTATTTGTATGTGATGTATGTAATGTACGTTAATTTATGCTTTTTTAAAGACATCAATAAAATTTTCTTTAAAAAATAAAGTTGACTAGTTCTCCCTTTCAGCTTTTAAATAAAAAGTAGTCAGACACAGTTGGAGAAAATGATGCCAATGCCAGTAAAGATTTATTATATAATAATTAAGGTGTTCATGAACTCCCTGAACTCTTTCTTCATTCCCAGCTCCCCAAACCTTATTCATATTGTATAAATTTCTCTCTTCTGGACTGGCCTTCACTCTGTCTCTGTCTGCTCTAATTATTTTATAGAAAAGTCTCTTAGGTAGCATCCACAATGCAGAAATAATCCAGTTTGACACCGCTTTGACTTCCATAGCTTAATTCTATGCAATTCTGGGGACTGTAGTTTGTTTGGGCACCAGAGCCAGAGTCCCCAGAATTCCATAGCACTGAGAATTCTGGGGACTGTAGTTTGTTAATGATAGTTAAAGTGGTGTCAAACTGGATTATTACTGCAGTGTGGATGCAGCCTTGGTTATATCCTGGTCCAATCACATGTGCTGAAATTGGCTGGTTCTACCCAGGGTTGCACAGCTCATTGCTTCACAGTCCCTTCTACCCTGAAGCCTTTCAAGCCTTCTCCAGAGCATAAGGAGCCCTTTGGAACTGGTGTTCAGTACTGGAAAAGGCTGCAGGAAGAATGATTCCCAAATTTTAGTGTTTCCAGTAACATTACATTGAATTTAGACCACTTACTTTTAACATGTTATTTTTTGAAGTAACAATGACAAAGGGCCAATACAGATACTTTATGCCGGCGTGGGCCCAAACTAGGGTTCAAATAGGGCTGAGCGTGCACATGCTCAAGGCCCTTCTTTCAGCATCCAAGCACCATCTTGGCATGCATACAGGGCGCACCATGAAGGCACATGTGCGGCAAAGTGCCCAAATGGTGCTAGCCAGAATGAGCATCATCATGATGCATGAGTGTGCCAGTGATGCTGCTTCAAAGAAGTTGTTCAGAGCAGCTTCTTTTAAGGACTGTGTCAGTGCTGCATGCGGCTGCTGTGGCACCGACCCAGGGCATACAGGGGTGGTCTTTAGCCTCCTGTGTGTAGTGCCCCAAAGTTTTCATAGAATAATGTAATAACTGGTTATCACTACTTTTTTATGTGTAAAGCATTGCATGTTTACCCTGAAAACTCCCTATTTTTCAGGTATTTTTATGTCATTTGGGGCATTTTTGAATTTCTTTAAAATAATAATTTAAAGAATTAATTAAAGAAGTAACTATGAAGTAGCATTGGTTATGTATCACTCTTCAAACTAAGGCATCAAAGAACAGCAGTTTTTAAATTATCAAGTGACTGGTAGTAAATTACTGGATAACTAATAATTACTATGCTTACATTAGTAATAAATTAATTAATTTAATAAAGAATTAACCATAAATTAATAATTCATTACTAAAATAAATTGCCAATAAATTACTAAATACATTTATTACTTATAAATTATATTTGTAATAAACATATTTGGCATAATAGTATTCCAAGCTCTAGTGAAGTATAAAAGTTAAACTGAACAGGGCTAATTGTTCATTCTCTTGAGAAGTGTGGTGACTTCACTACTCCAACCTCCCTACACATCTAATGCCTATATGTATCTATATCTGTATATCTATGCATAGTGTTTACACACACTCATGCACACGCGCGCGCGCACACACACACACACACACACACACACACACACACACACACACTTGCATGGCCTAAAATAAAAATAATGCAGGTAGAAATGTATATTCCTGAATATCACTGAGTTTGTTTCTACTGATCTAATCCTAGCAATACAGAGGTCATACTTTCAATCAGAAGATGGCCAAGATCCTGCATCATGATGATGGAGCATGAACCTCTGCCAGATATAATTCTTCTCCCTTCCCACATCAAGTTCTGTACTCATGATTCTGCAGCTGGTTCATTGTCTTTTAGTGGTCAAGACCCATTTGGCTCTCTTCCTGCAGCCAAACTCATGATGATGGCAGTATCCTCCTGAAGTTCTGGAGACCTGCAAGGACCTCCAGGAGATCCAGGGAAATGCCTTCTTCTCTGTGTGTCTCATTGAGAGAATACAGCCAGTTGTTGTATGGCCACCACTACCCCTGGTCACCTAATGGCCACAGGAGGGATGATCCAGCTGAAGAACTGTAAGGGCAGAGGACTGTGGGTTGCTGGCAATGGAGATGCTGAATACTTCCATCCACAATGACTGAAAATACATCTGTATGATACCAATAGGATGCCAATCACTTCGTGTTTGGAAGGATGAAGGTGACTGCTGATGAGGATGAAAATCATGCTGGTCTCTCCTCAGTGTGATTTGAAAGGCAAGAGGCTAGGAGAGGTCACAAGTCTAATACCTTCTGCTTCATAAACAGTGGTTTGTTGATGAATGTGCTGTATCCCTTTATGAGCTAGTTGAAATTTGGTTTCTAAAATCATATCTCTCCCTTACTGCTAAGGAGATTGGTCTGTTTAGCTGAAAATGTTCAACAGCTTTTTTTTAGAATGAAAAGGGATCTTGTAGCACCTTTGAGACTAACAATGTGGAAGAAGATGTAGTTCATTACAGTATCCCCCTGCCCCCCCCCCTTTTTTTTTTTAGATACCGTATTATTTCAGTCAAACCTATTCTGCCTTCAGACAGCATTGGCTATGTGCTTCATTTTTGTATGGATCTTTGTTATAAAACAACCACTCTGCTGGGTAATGTTGCTGTGCTCAGGTCCAAAATGCACATTAATCATGCAGCTTAATCTAGTTTTCACCCAGCCTTGGTTTAGTAAAACCACAACACTGCAAAGAAATTAGGTCCCCAGGAGGTATAGTATCACATTTACAGTACTTCTTACCTTTTAAAAAATTTGCAGAAGATTGAAAGATCATTTAATAGGTTTGTTCATATGCTGACACTCAGACTCAGGCACTTGCTTTCTGTTAGGATATCATTTCACATAAAACGTGTGCCTTGTGATTCCCCCACCCCTTAGTTATCTAGGAAGTCTCAAGAAAGATATTTCATTTCATTGGAATTTTCATTAATAACAGAATCATGTGAAAAAGGGCAAAGGGATAGAATCAGTTATACAATTGTTCATACAGTGATTTTTGTTAGAAAAAATATAGGGTCAATATATTTTATGCCCTGAAAGCACATCCATCAGCGGAAAGTAGGACTCTACGGCTGCAATCCTGTAACTATTTACTTGGGGGGAAGCACCATTAAAATCTATAGGACTTTCTTCTGTATAGATATATAGAGGATTGTTCTCCAAGATGTATTTCTTTTCAGCTGGAAAAAGGTCACTTGTGGAAGCTAACAATAATAACATACAAATTAGAAACAAAAAATATGTTTTAAAATGTAAAATTCAATCAAATATACCAAGAAACGACCTCAGGAACACACCTCAGGAACAGACCAGCTCCACCCTATGGGACTTGTAGTTTTATAAGGTCTTAGCCTTCTCTACCAGAGTGCTCACAAAACTAAAAATCCCAGTATTCTGTAGGATGGAGCCATGTCAGTTGAAGGGGTATCAAACTGCATTATGTCTACAGTGTGGATGCATGTTGGCTCCTTCTCTGTTGCCCACCCAGTACCAGATAAAGACAATTTTACCAGGCAAGCCTTTTATAAGTGGTGTTAATTGGCATTATTTCCACAGTGCAGATGCACTCGAAGCCAAGATGCCTTTGTCAGGGAGCTCCTCTGGGAGTGGCCATGGAGAAGGCTCCAATGTGAAAAGCATGAGAAAATTGCAGTGCTCCTCACCTTCAGCCATGGCTTTTCCTCACTCCACTACAAATGCTGTTACAAAATACGCATTTCCCCACAGCCAGTGATAGAAAGGAAACTGCATCTCAGCTGCTCCCTTACAGAACAGGCAATGCATGCCCTAACAACAAAAAAGTGATGTGCTCGCAAAGTTCTACATTAGGATGGGTAACACAAGTGATATGTTTGCATCCTCCACTCCTAAATCTGAATTACTACAATTACTGCTAGGTTTATCAAAACAGTGGCAAAAAAACAGGTTTTTTTAATAAGTTGTTTGTGGTGTAACCGAATTGCTATAGTGTGACAAGGGGGAAAAATCACTCTTAGGTAGCAGTTCCATGTTAAAATAAGGTGCAAGGAGTTTACACACATGATTTTGATGCTAAATCCTCTTGAAAGCATTGTTTAACTTCAAAACAGAATGTGGAGATGAAATTTGGTGATGGTGGAAACAGTGAGACATGTCTCTACTATTGGTTGGGGGCACAATGTACCCCATGTCCCAGACAGTTATCCAGTTTAATCTGTTAAATGGAACCAACACTTGGTGAAAATGTTAATGAATTTGTTAAATTAATAATATTTTAGATTTTTTCCTCTCACATGGATGAACACCATATGTTTTTCTGATTAAGGCTGAAGTTAATTCTACACTTTAATGAATGGATTAATTTAGGTCTTCAGTAATCATTAGAGGATGGAATGGTACTCTCTTTCCCTGATAAATTATGAAAATTTATTGAGAGAAGAAGGAATAGGATTGGGTTGGATGGAGGAAATGCATCAGATGGTTCTCTGCTGGCTGGTTTATTACAATGAAGCAAGAAAATGGTGAGGCCTGTCTTGAATGTAAGAATGGTATGTGTTCTCTAATAGTGTATATTTTCATACATTCACATTGATGGTTAACTGTCTTCACTTTTATGCGCAAATTCACATTTATTTGCATCTATTCACCCTCCCCCTGCCGAAAATACACAGCCACCCGAATGCCTGCAAAGCAAATGGATGGTCAATTCAGAAGATTTCAGCAGATACTCTGGTAAAAACCACAAAGCCTTTTTCTGCAGAATTTAAGGAGGTTTTTTTTTTGCTGCTGCTGCCCCCACCACAAAAAGCTCAAATTCCTGTGAATTGTGTGAGGCCGTATCACATTCTATTCAACTAGGATGAGGAGTATTTAAAACATATAGATAAACCTGTAGAGAACATTTACAGAGGTTCTCAGCTTCCTTGAGCAAGGAAACAAGACAATTTTGCAAAAAGGGTTCTAAAATGAGGAAAAATGAGTAATGTACAAAAATTAAATAAATGAGCCAAATTGGAAGAAAACATTTTATTTTTTTATTTTTGATTTTTTAAAATATATTTATTTGCTTTATAATGAAATTAGTGATGATTTACAGCCATATTTCAGAGCAATGGCATTTAAACTAATAGGATAGCTTTATAGTAAATGATGTTTCTACAGATTGTCCTGCCCAAATCTCTCTCTCCCTCTGTTTGGTGAGACAGCTGCCTTCTCTTCCACATTCCTTTTCTATATGAGATGAGACTATTCTCTTTGTTTTGCTCATTCCACTGTCCCACAGGCCAGGTGCTAGTGATGGCATTAGCACCACTATCCTCTCCATGAATCAGGGAAGGAGCCAATTTCTGAACATGAAATTCAAAGCTGGAAGCCAAGACCATTGTTCCAAACAGAATGCTAGACTACAAAATGAATTTGATGATGTCTAACATTAGAAATTGGTAGACCAATTGATTGCTATTAACACGAATAACTGAACATGCATGATTCATTGATGCAACAGTATTTGTTAGTTACAATATTGGTCTTTTAAAAAAGGCTCTGGGATTGTAGAGAATACCATGGAGAATGTCCTTTATCCTTTGGGATACAGTGATTGAAATCCTGTTAGAGGCGTAAATGGGTATATGTCAACCTTATATTTGTGTTTGTTTGCTATTGGTTAATGCAGAGGTTGGAATTCTCTTTCTCCCTCTGTACTAATGAAAGCCTCCCCAGTCTACCATAAAGTAGTTGCATCCCTCCCGTAGTCATTCCATCCCTGGTGAGGGTGTACCAGAAAAGCATTGGATCATGTCTCCCCACCAGACACAAAATAATTACATCATCCACTGAGATCTTTGGAGAACCAAGGCACCAATAGCATGTCTAAAATATCTGACACCAAGTGCAGATCATTTTTAAACCCACCCCATCCCCAAATTATTTTCAGTAACACATATGAAATGAAAGAAATAATGAAGATCAGAAAAGAAAATAGACAACAAAAATTCTCTTTTATTAAACTTAGTATATATAATCCTGTCAGTGAAAACAAGTAGGTAAGTAAGTAAATATTACAGCACAAAAAAAGGGAAATTGGATTTATTTGTTTAAATTACATTAATGTATTTTTGGGCAAAGGGATATTGGGCATATCTCACTCCATAGATGATGAACGTCTTTTTTGTAACATTCTCCAGCATCATTTTCCTTTCATGGAATACTAATATCAAGTCCAGTAGTAATTACAATCCTTGGTGTCCTGTTTCCTGAGGATTAGAATGTATAGCAAATGTTTCTAATCTATAGGCCATTATATTTGCTACCAGATTTTAGTTATAATTTCAGTAGATTCTACCTCTGTAGCTTGAAACAGCTCTATTGATATGTCATTTATTTATCCCAAATGCTTTGAGTACAGCTTCCCCTTCGCTTTCTAAAATTGTGATTCATTTTCAAATCCTTCTTCCTTGAATGAATCATATATATATATATATATATATATATATATATATATATATATTGTTTATTGTTCCCATCATCTTTTTAACCCTTCTTGATCATGCAGTGTGTTCCCCTGCTGGTCATACAGCATCCCCACTCTTGGCAAAGATTTGCAATTGATTTCTCGGATCTTGCAGGCAAGGTATCTTGCCCTACCTTTCATCTTCTTTTTTCTGCATTGATTATTGTAGTGGACGTCTTTGTTCCTGTGCACAAGTTGCTGAACAGTCGTGATGAAGTTTCTGATTCTATTTCTGTTGCCGTTTCTTTTTGCTTCTTGTCTGTTCTTAAGTATTTGAAGAGTTTCATCTGTCGTCCACTGAGGCTTTTCTCTCTCTCTTTTTGTATTCTTCCCTGACAATGCCCTTGGCTTCAGTCCACAGTTCTTCTGGTGCTTGGTCAATTAGGCTTTACTGTACAAATCTATTTTTACATGGTCTTTAAATTCTACAAGGATGTTCTTCAGGTTGCATTTTGGCACAATGATTGATTTAGTTTTCTTCTTTAGCTTTACTCTAATTTTTGATACCAGTTCATGGTCTGTGCTACAATTTGCTTCCAATTATGTAGTTTATTGCTTCCAATTATGTAGTATATTTTAATTTACTTCCAATTATGTAGTTTATTCTAATTTTTGCAACTTTGCATTTTATTGCCTTATCAGTTAAATTTATATACATGGAAGAAATGTTACAAGTCACACCTATCAATTCATCAGGTACCCACAACTTTAGATGGATGAAATACAAAAAGCCACAAAATGTCCATATGAACCACCTCCTTGTGTCCATGTGGACATGGTTTCCTGGAAAGTTCACATTTTGGTCCATGATCTATAATGCAAATATTTGGCCAAGATTCCTATGATTTTTTTTTGTCCTGCATCACTCTGATTTATTATTCTACATTACTCTCGTTTATTCTTTTGCAAGTTGTGAATTTGGTAGAAAGTGATTCCAGAGCAATTTCCGTGACTTGTGGCATCATTCCCATCTAGTCTTGTGCATCTGCTGAATTTGGTTTCTTTGGCATCCTGAAAAGGTCATATCTTTGGCTATTTTCTAGATGTTTTGATCAGAAGAAGTTGAAAAGGGTAGCTTTTATGGATTTTTTGTGGCTTGTGCCATCTTTCCCACCTAGTCTTGTGTGGCTGGTGAATCTATTGTGCATAGCATTTCTACTCCCACATCAAGCAGTAGTACACCTGGGGGCAGTGCCATCACTGAAAGATAATGCCCAATAAAATGTGTTAATTTTTAAATTACTACAGGACTCTTTTGCTATTTTTCTTCTAAAAGACTAACATGACTAAGGGTGCTGCCACAATGCCAAATTAATGCAGTTTGATGTCACTTTAACTATCATGGTTCCACGCTATGGAATCCTGGTATAGGTAGTTTGTTGTGGCATCAAGCAAAGAATTCTTCCTATGCTGCACGTATCGCGTCTGCAGAGTCCCATCCAGTAGAGCTGTTCAGGGTGGTTAGAGAGCTGATGCAACCGCCTCCCACCCTGAACCCTTTGCTTCAACCAACTGTAGCCTGCTGTGACACTTTCAATGACTTTTTTGCAGATAAAATCTCCCAGATAAGGGCTGATCTTGATGCCAGTTTTCTTACAGAATCAGTAAGACAGGTGTCCAGAGACTCCGTGGACCATGTTAGACTGGATCACCTTGAGTTTGTGAGTACCGATGAAGTGGACAAGCTCCTTGGAAGTGTAAGAAAGACAGCATGCGCTCTCGATCCTTGCCCATCGTGGTTGACCGCCCAGGGAGGGGATGCTATGACTACGCTATTACGATCAATAATTAATGCATCCTTTAGGGAGGGCAAATTTCCATCACAGCTAAAATTAGCAGTGGTAAAATCACTTTTTAAAAAGCCTTCCCTAGATCCCCTGGAGAAAAACAACTACAGACCAGTCTCCCTATTACCTTTTTGAGGCAAGGTGATCGAGAGAGCAGTAGCCTTCCAACTCCAGGCTGTCTTGGACGAAACCGATTATCTGGACCCATTTCAAACTGGCTTTAGGGCAGGATATGGAGTGGAGACGGCCATGGTCGCCTTAATCGATGACCTCCGTCTGGGCACAGACAGGGGAAGTGTGGCCCTGTTAGTGCTCTTGGACATCTCAGCGGCTTTCGATACCATCGACCATGGTATCCTTCTGGAACGCTTGAGGGAGTTGGGTATTGGGGGCACTGCGCTCCAGTGGCTCCGATCCTACCTCTTAGGCAGGTTCCAGATGGTGAGGCTGGGGGATAGTTGCTCTTCTAGAAAAGAGCTGACATCTGGCATCCCTCAAAGCACCATTCTGTCCCCCATGCTATTTAACATTTACATGAAACCGTTGGGAGAGATCATCCGGAGATATGGGGCGCTGGGTTATCAGTACGCTGATGACACTCAAATATGCTTCTCTATGCCCCCGACTGCTACAGTGACTAAGGATGACTTCTCCCCTCTGAATCCCTGCCTTGAGTCAGTAATGGGCTGGATGAGGAAAAACAAACTCAAGCTGAATCCAGAGAAAACGGAGATACTTGCCATAGGTTCCTTAGGTCTGGGGAGGGAAATGTGTCCACCACTCCTTGATGGGATCACACTTCCCTTGAAGGATGAAATTCGCAGCTTGGGAGTACTTCTCGATCCATCTTTACGTTTGTCATCTCAAGTGGATGCGACAGCCAGAAGTGCTTGGTACCAACTTCGGTTGATACGCCAACTGTGACCCTACCTCGACCGAAAGGACCTTGAAGCTGTAGTACACGCTCTGGAAAATCTCTCGTCTCGATTTCTGCAATGCCCTCTACATGGGGCTACCCTTGTATCAAGTTTGGAAGCTTCAATTAGTGCAAAACACGGCAGCCAGGCTGGTCACTAACTCTTCGAGATTTGACCATATAACACCTATCTTGAAAGATCTACACTGTCTCCCAATTAGCTTCTGGGCACAGTACAAGGTGTTGGTCATTACCTTTAAAGCCCTACATGGCTTGGGTCCGGGTTACTTACGGGAACGCATCTCCCTATATAATCCGCCCCGCACTCTTAGAACAAGTGGGAAGAATTTGTTGGAAATACCATCATCCAAACATGTTTCTACTTCCCTGAAGGCATTTAGTATAGCAGCCCCCAGACTTTGGAATGGACTCTCAGAAGAGACCCGCCTTATTACATCTCTAGAAATCTTTAAGAAGGCAGTAGACAGAACTCTTTCACCGTGCTTATCCTCCTGACCCCCTATGAAGATCATTAGTATGGAATGAGTCCAGCTGACCCCTTGATTGATGGATGCTATTTTTTTTTTAGATTTGATGTTTTTTAGGTTTTATGTTTTTATTTTATTGTGGTTTTAATGTTGTTGTAATTTTAACTTTGTGATTTTAACCTTGTTGTGATCCTGCTTCGATCCATGGGGAGAGGTGGGAAGATAGAAATAAAAATTATTATTATTATTATTATTATTATTATTATTATTATTATTATTATTAT
>NC_056522.1:200743777-200748117 GCF_019175285.1 Sceloporus undulatus
CAGAGCTCTCTGACAGAGAAGGCTAAATATTTCAAAAAACCCTACAAATCCCAGAATTCCATTACATAAGCCTTAGCAGTTAAAGCAATGTCAAACTGCATTAATTCTGCAGTGCAGATGCAGTCTATGTCCCTGAGAAATCTGTTTTTCTTTATGTAAGGATACACACACACACACACACAGGTTCAAAGCAAGTAACAATCCAGTGTGGCACACCTGTTTCCCCATTTGCACCACCTGATAAATACAAATATATTTATCTATCTATTTATCTATCTACAGTATACATCTATCTCTGTCTGGCTTCCTCTCATCTCTTTCGCATCTGGGAGCATCCAATTCAGCTCTTAAGAAGCCTGGGGAAAATACAATAGAGATTACATTTTTCTGGAAACCCTGTAATGATTGCCATGTCTTTGACCTGTGTGCTGAATCTGATATGCTTATCACTCCATAAAAATAACAGGCCAAAACAAGTCTTCCCCCACCCCCAAGACATGTTTCTTATGCCCATTATTTTTCAATACATGTAATTACAATGTAATTTAGTGCCCGATTTTATATTCATGCAGGTGAGATGACAACAGTAAATTAATGATTTGTCCTTGTTAAATGTAATTCATTATTATTATTATTATTATTATTATTATTATTATTATTATAGTTTATTTCTATAGCACTGTAAATGTACACAGTGATTTACCTACAAATAATCAAATCAATAAAAATATAAAACCTGCCAATGGCGTACAATCTACAAAATACATATAAACAACAGGTACTAATATAAAGTAGAATTAGTTTTTTTAAAAAAAAGCAGGCAACAGTTAAAACATCAAACATCCACTATCTAATCAAATATCAGATAAATATTCACACAGTGCCTTGGAACACTTCCCTGAACAGGGTGGTCTTCAACTCAGATTTAAAAGTCGTCTATGAAGTGATGACCCATGTTAGTGGGGAAAGAAGGTTCCAGGAGTGGGGGACAGCAAGTGAAAAGATACGACAGGGCAGTGGAGATCCTAGGCTGGGACAGCAGACCTTGACTAGCAGAACGGAGAGTACAAGTGGGACTGTAAGGAGAAAGAAGTTCAGATAAATAAAGAGGGGACAGCCCATGCAGGGCTTTAAAAGTTAACAACAGAAGCTTATACTGAATACAGAAGGGAAAGGGGAGCCAGTGAAGGGATGATAATAAAGGAGAAACATGGTTAAATGGTGAGAGGATGTAATGATGCGTGCCACTGAATGCTGAACGGAAATTAAAGGACAAAGACGAGAGAGAGGAAGCCCTGCCAGAAGGAGGTTGCAGTAATCTAGTCGGGAGACCACCAGAGCATGGACCAGGGTCTTGCAGTGGAGGCTGAGAGAAATGGACGGATTTTGGCAATGTTGTAAAGAAAGAATCTACAGGCTTTGGCTGTGGCCTGGATGTGGGGGGTGAAAGACAAAGAAGAATCAAAAGTGAAACCAAGACTGCAGGCTTCCTGGACCGGTTGAATAGAGGTGTTGTCGGCAGAAACAGAAAAGGAGTATTGAAGGGTGGACTTAGCTGGAAAGATAAGAAGCTCTGTCTTGGACATGTTGAGCTTCAAATGCCGATGGTGCATCCACTGCGAGACAGCTGTGAGACAAGATGAAACTTGCTGTTAATTATTATACTTTATTTGTTAATGTAAATTTAGTGTTTATTTCAATGGGGGTAGACCTACAGAATCGTTGGAACAAGTGTTCTCTTACCAGGTTCCCATTGATTCCATATGTATACCCTGCTTGGGTCTAACTGATGAATTTATACTTATGTTCTTTAGTCTATTTATTTGGCTGTTGCAAGATAAAACAGTCAATATGGTGTGCTAGTAAGAGCTTTAGCTTGAGTCCCCCAAGATCAAATCCTCGTTCAGCCATAAAGTTCAATGGGTAGACTTGGGCCAGCTGCTACCTCTGAGCCTCAAAAGAATTCTGTGAGGAATAAAATGGGAAGGAGGACTGTATAGATAATGTTGTGTTCCTTAAGGAGAAAAGCAGAATATTATGTATACAAGATAAAATTGTGGCTGCAAATATTCTGTACCATCCTCTATACACAGATACAAAATGATATTGACTGTAAGACACTAAGCCTACTAAATAAGTTTCATTGCTGAGCATTCATAGAAATAGTGGTTTCCATTGTCCAAACCCTATCATATAGCTGCTGAGCAGAGTTCAGAAAAGTTACTTTGTTTTTACTGTAACTCCCCAAATACTGAAGCTGACATGGGCACTGCCCTTTCTGGCTCAGAGATTATAGGAGCTGCACCCCCCAAAATAACTTTTCTGAGCTCTGCCATTGAAGCAGCTTTTAGTACAACTGACAAGGGTGATTAAAAATTCAGTACTCCAACTAGTTCAAAACTGAGTATCTATTAAAAGAGTTTGTTGCTTTAGAAGTCCTTTAAAGCCTGTTGACATCACTATTTAGATTCACAATTAGCAGACTGTGAGCATATGTAGGGCTGGATTAATCAAAGGCAAAGCACAAGTGAATGCTTTTGATGTTAATAAACAATTGAAGTTCTTATTTGTTCTATGCTGGATATACAGTATTTTAAAGTTTTAATGTATTTTTCCAGTGGGAATTATCAATGCAAGTGCAGGATTTTTACAAAGAAGCGAATATTGGTAATTATCAGCTAAAATTGTTCCCAGAGAGAATTCTGAAAATCTGGGGCTTTGCTTTTGTCAAAAATTATTAGTGCTATGAAGATTCTGCTTTCTCTCCACCTTCCCCATTCACTTTAAGAAAGTAGCAAATCAGCTTGCTCCATTTAAAATGTCAATGAACAATGCAGTACAAAGACAAATTGTTATCATATCTTGAAAAGTGAGCATCTACATATTCAGATAATGCTACAATACTGATGTATCAAGCCTATGTCAAGTTATCTGTCCCATCAAATTACGATTACAAACACATCAATAACCAGACTTTTTGCTAGTTAGAGAAAAAAGTGCAGCCAACTTTTCTGAACTGACCTGCTCAGGTCTGTGTTTATGAGTCTGTTTTGTGTGGAAACATGTGAGATTTGAATGGGCAATCCACCAAATTTTATTGGACTACCTCTCCCTTTATTCCTTGTCATTTATTATGGAGCTGCATTCACTCCGGACTTTAAGGGAAACCTGGGGTGTTTCCCAGAAATTTTTTACTCTGAGGCAGTCAGAGTAATGGGGGAAACCCATATTTCCCAAGAAACAGCTGTGCATTGTAGAGACAGACAATAGCAGCAATGAGCCAAGTTTGTAGTGTTTTAGAAGTGTAGAAAAGCAGGAAGGCATGGAATGTCATCTTTTACACACAGAGTAACTTATTTTTTCTGCAGCCTCTCCATGTCCATCACCATTTTCTAGGCAGGTTTTATGCTTCAGATGAGGCTTGGCAGTACTGCCAGGCCAAGGTGAGCCCTTCATAGGACCAGAGTCTGTCTCTTTCAAGTTATAGGAAGGAGGTGACTCTTGGTATCTGTATAGAGGGTCTGATCTACTCAAGTCCTAGCCAAGTTCAAGGATAGGCACGCAGAAGTAAAATGAAGTCACTGGTGATACAAATTACAGTTTTATTGATAACATGTAGATAGTAAGTAAAGTAAATTAACAAAAGTAAAAACAAGGAAATTTCCCTCATATCCCTTCAACTGAAAGCAGAAACAGCTGCTGTGTATCTGGTTTCCAGGGATACATTGGTCTTCTTATGCTCCTGGGACCACCTGATCTAGAAAAGTATCCTGTTCTTTTCCTAGGACTGGGTTAAAGAGGCACCCCAACAGACTGTGTTTCCTAGAAGCTACAGTAATGCTCACAGGTTAGTAATGCTCACAGCACTGCAAACAATGAAGCTCAAAAGTGGGATACACCATGCGAGCCAAGGGTAACCTAGGGCTTTCTGAGATGTGCATCCAGTTACAGCCTAAGGTGGTTCTTTATTTACCCATTTCTTTGCATTAATTAAGAATCAGGAGAAGGGGATTCCCAACTCGTGGTCTGCAAATGTACAAGCATGTGAACTAAGAAACCAGGGAGACCCAGCCAGCTGTCTTCCATCTTACCTATTAAAGCTCTTACTACAAGTGGTGACTCTGTTCTGGGGTACAGTTTGAACTTAAAGGAACTATCCAAGGGGCTGAACCATCTTCCCCCTCCTCCCAAAAAGCCTAGCACTTCGGATAGATCATTTAAAATTCAGACTGAAACTGGGAACAGGTTCACTTTCCAGTCACATGGGAACCACCTGCTGCCATTGCCACAAGGCCAAATGACAGGAAAGGGCAACAAATTGTTAGTTACTTCCTTTTTTT
>NC_056522.1:200748142-200779345 GCF_019175285.1 Sceloporus undulatus
CAATAACATTGGCCTCTATGCCATTGTAAGTCACTAACAGGCTGCCAGAAATAGTTTTAAAACGGTTTCAACACTAGATTATTATTTATAAAAACATATTGAATTTGTGTTATTCTGGCTTTAAGCATCTTAACACTGAGCAATATTTAAAATGTCAACCATTTTCACCCATTATTTCAAATGGTTTTCCAAACGAAAGAAATTGTATCTGCGGATGATTTCGTTAATGAAATGTGGACACTTTCGGAAGGAAAAATGCTTTCTTTCATGTTCATATAATGTAGTGCTTACTTCCTGTGAGGCCAGAGTGAAACCTTTTTTCCATGTGCCAGATAGGAAGAACGGAAGGACAACATAGTTGTCTAACCCACAGGCGAGTCCACATGCCACTATATCGAACAAAACAACGAGACAGCCATGCCAAGGAGGGAAAAAGCTTTCCTGTCCCATTTCCTGAGTCTGAATTGCACCCCTGGGCTTTGAGGGAAATGGTGTCGGGAAACACTGGAGTTCCAAAATCCCATCAAAAATTCAAAAAGGTGTTTTTCAAATCCATTAGGCTGGTCTAATGTGGCGTTTTATGCTTCTATGCGCATAACATTGTTTGGATCTGATTGCATCAGATCTGGGGACAGATCTTTGCATCGTCTGGACAGCCCCTTGCTCCCTGTATTTTATTGGATTATTTGGGATGTTTAGCAATGTTAGTTTTAATTTATACTGTTTAATCTTGTTTTAAGCGGGGGGTAACTATGTATATATGGTGATTTAGCTTTTTCTGCTACACACTTTGATTGCCTGCTAAACAGTGGGATAGAAATAAAATTATATTATTATTATTATATTAAAGTCGAGCAGAGAACTTTTTTTGCGCCCATATTCATAGACAAGTCTTGGGTTCAGCTTTGCCTGTCGTGATTTTTCCAATTCCCCCAGGTTCACAACTACCAAACTATTGTCAGATTCCTCATGTTGCCTATTTTTGTCTGGGACGTAGAATATTTTTCCAATAAATAATTGGCACTTGTGTTGCTTTTTTTTATATGAGTTCTACAAATCCTTAACAAACAAGCAAGCGAAAAAGTACACAATTAATTTCTAGACTTAGGATTCTTCTTTAATTTTATCCTTCAGATGCAGTGTGTCTTCATTTAAAATAACTGCAGCAAAAGATATCTTATCTCTTGAAGGAAAAGATTATATTTAACAGATGGCACATATGACCTGCTACTCCTTAAACACAGGATCAATTATTTTAAAGTACATTCTTAAGGGTTACGTAATGACTCACAATAGCCTTGGTTCGAGGCCTCCTCATTTCTTTATTACAGTGCACAAAAAACCCCTCAGATAGCATGTCTAACATACAGAGTCTGCCTCCTAATCTTCCCATGGTTAGGATTCGATTCCATTTATTAAGGATGGGCAGAACACAAGGAAGCCTTATGAACAAGCGAAACCTGTTGGACTTTTGTGCTGTTTTTATCTGCCTTTTCAAGTAGTTTTGATGCTGGGAGACCCTACGCGAACCTATCATTATGTGAGCTTTATTCAGCGGAGTTGTCATTACGCATTCCACTGAAGATGAGAGCCAACACCCCATGGCGTTCTGTGGCAAGTGAATACACACGAGGGAAATGAAACCACAACAGCAAGCTTCCCCTCCTCACTTTGCCATTTGTTAGGAAACTCCTAACCACTCCCTGGTTGATTGAAGTGTGTGAGACAGATCTCTTGGGTGAACGAAGTGAATCAGCTGGCCCATGGGTTCTGTTGCACTTCGACATAGAGAGCCATCTCAAGCAATAAATCTTCCTAGGCTGGCCTATTGGGAACCCTTCTAACCAGAAAGGGAATATAAAGGACTTCCTTACAGCTATGAATATCTGCCAAAACTCAAGGTCTGTCTGAGCCTCCAGTGCATAATTTGTGTGTGTGTCAGTCCTGGGCTGTTACAGACAGCCAAAATAAAGCTGCTTCACGCCCAATGAAGGTATGGCTGTTCAATGATGTATGTTTATTCTGTCCTACGCGTCCAGAAAGTCACACCAAATCCACCTCCGACTGGAACAGGCTTCTTGTGTGTTGCTTCTGGACTCTTAGGACACATACATCATGAACACCATACTTTCATGTGACTCAAAGCAGCTTTATTTTGGCTGCTGTAACCGGCCCTGGTTGCCCTCTCCAGCCTTCTTTACCCATTATGACTTGATTGTTTCTAAATGTTAGGCATGGTACTACGGACTAAGCTAAAGACAACAATAATGATATACTTCTGTATTGAATAGACATGCTTTCCGTGGTAAAATATTTGTGACAAATAGAACACTCGGGGACTAACAGGCTGCCCTTTTGGCGCAGTCTGTGCCTCCTCCTTTCAGCACCGGAATCAGAGGATTGGCAACTACATGCCTGTGGCCCCCCAAATCTGGACCTTCCCCCGCCGCTCTACAAGAACTGGCCAAAATGATGCTCTCCCCTTCTACACACTGAGGAAAAGGTGTCTTTGCCATGGAAGTGGCGTTTCTGTGCCTCCTTTTGGTGCCTGCATCATGTGGACACAAGAATCAAAGCGGAGCCATGAGACCACTGCCCCACGTGCGGTGGGCGCAGCAGACATGATGTTGGTTTAAGGTCTAGTGTCGGGATGTGTGTCCGTATGAACACTGATGCCACACTCTGCCCATGAGGCCGGCATATATGCTAATCTATTCAGCCTTCTGCTGAATTTTTTGAGGAGCCGGAGAAGAAAGAACACCAAATGTTTGTTAACCTCTGAAGACTAAGTTCTCACCCTGGCCACTAGTTTGTGAATGGCTGCTAGAACATGGTGATTCATTCTTGTGCCATAACATAGGCTAAAGCAAGCCAAATAAACAAAGGAGCCAAAAAAAAAAATTAGGCCCGAATAGGCAGCCAAATCAAGAGCAAATGAAAGAGCAGACCAATTGTTCGTTCTATTTATTGTTATATTATGTGTTGTGATGGTTGTTTTACGACATGGGTGGGGAAAGTTGTTTGTCACGTTTTCCTCTCTCTGGTGCGACACTAATGCGACTCACTTTGGGATGTAGTTATTCTACCTCTCTCCATCTTGGTATGGCCAAGAGTGAGGGCCCAATTGCCTGATCTGTATCAGGCAGGCAAAATGCAATCAGTGAACAGTTTTCTTTGGCCTTAAAACAGTTTTACTCATCTACAGTTTAATTATGACAAGTGCTCCCACCTTCATTTTAATCTTAACATTTTGTATATCGGGCTGCCAGCCAATAGCTTGCTACTGCAGAAATACATCATAATATGAGAGGTAAAATTACATACACTATTTACTAGAATTGGTGTTTGTACATGTGTTCTGTGAGATGAGAGGGGGACGCATTTGCTGTCTCTGGACTTTACACAGAAGGTAACGTTTTCATGCTTCAACAATATGGAAATTTCTTCTGCACCATACAAATTGGAGAGAACAGCCCACTTAAGAAGGTACGGGAATACGTATAAGTGTTGTACTGTTCCCATTGAAATGAGATACGTGCTGACATATTAATTAACTTGCTACCTCAAAATTCTGAACACAGGATCCCGACTCGAAATCAGGCATGCGGCTGCCCACGATTGAAATATGCTGCTTACGATGAACTCTTAAAACTCCCACTAGAATGCTTTATTAATATGGCAACTAAGTAAGAGGAGAAAGACAGCGATCATATCATTTGGAGAGAATGAGAAAAATTATGACCTGCAATACCTTTAGAGAGTCAAAACAACTGTGTCCTCCCTAACCTCCACATTCAATGGACCGCTTAGTAGGTGGTGCACTGATTTTTCTCTTGGTATAATGCGTCTGTCAACCAGCAGAAAAATAAATAACTTTGCCTGTGTATCTTTTTTTCAAACAATTTCTCCTGCCTGTCCAATTTAGTGACTTTTTGGAAACATAAAGTTTTCATATTTTGACTTGGCTGACAGATTTTGACCACGAAATTTGCATGGGGAAATGCGTGCGTTAACATTGTAGCTGTGGACGCTCTACCGCACGGGGGGCTTCCGGCATGGGACAAGAAAACAGTACAAAAATGGGCCAGGCATGCGAGAAAAGAACAAGTCGAGGGGGACCAATTTACTGCCACACCGAGTCCCCATTCCCTTCCTTTCCATTCCCAATCCCTCCCACGAGGATGCATTTTGAGAAACTGTTCAGGACGGAAAACTATCAGGGGCGCTCAAAGTATCCCTTACAGATTGATTATGTCTTTGCTGGCAATACTACTACCGGAATAATACTCAGCTGGAGGGAGGGATTACCCTTGCGGCGTTTGAAGACTAACCATATGAAACACCCAAAGGTTTGAGAGCAACCAACACTGTAGTGCCATTGTTATTATAGAGTGGTTCTTTTTTGTGGCGATTATGATGCCCACAAAGACGCCATTGGCTGCACTTGCGGATCATAATTGGCGGGGCACGCGACGTGCAGACATAAGCATATGCTATTCAAAATGGTGGCACCCATTTTGTAGAAGTGTGCCACCAATTTTGTATTGCCTCGGCACTTACTAGGGTTAGGGGGTCCAGAAGGATGACCCTTCCTAATCCTTTTTGCAGTGTGGTTGGCAAACACTCCTTAGTTAGATTTCCATGCCCTTGTATTTCCAATTTCTCAATTAAAATGGACAATGAATACCAATCCATTTCTATCTGTTAAAGTGTTGGGGGAGATAGGAAGAGTCACGTAGTAGCATATGCGAACTCAATAACTGATGTGTAGAAATCAAGACTTTTTCACACACAACACAACACCCTCTCTCTCCTCCCTCTTATACAACAACAAATTAAAATGTCTCCTTCTTACAATGAGGACATGTTTCAGTAAAGATATTTCCATCAGCCCTAGCATTTCTTTTTGCATCACCAGATGGCTATATAAAAATAAATTGCAGCTATGTTGCATCTGCTTTCGGGTTGCTTTAATCCATATAATATTTCTACGTGTGTCTTGCTCATTTTGTGTAGTTACGACTTTCCTAATGACACCTATTACAGGGCAAAACTCCACAGCAGGAAGATGCAACGAAGAACATATGGATCATTTAAGGTTACCACTGAAGCTTGAGGTTGAGCAAGAAGATTAAGTGGGCATTTGCAGTTAAAATTAATCACAGCATGTCTGCTATGTGAAAAATGCTAGCCAAACAACTATTTTGGGTTAATGCTTACACTTAATTTAGAAAGGCTACAAGGATTAGTACTCCAGACCCCATTTTTAATGCAACAGCCGCTGTAAAAAAACATGGGTTCAGGAGAGATAAAAAATCACCTGGATAAATGATATACTTCTGCGGTTTTTTCCCACTCTGAAAATTACCTCTTGTACAATGTCAACCATAACACTTTGACCTGTGACATATTGCACAGAAAAAATATCTCCAGAAGTTCTTCAATATTTCCCCCTATTGCATTTCCGATTGCAAAGTAACATGTGATTTGACGACCTGTGTATCAGCAAAGTAATGGCAAAACAATATTAATGCTAATTTATGTTCCAGCTCTTTCTCCTCTCTCATCCATTATTGCTTGCTGTCGATCTAGCATGCCTGAGCCCTGTGAGAAGTCATTTTTGAAGTAGATTGTATGAACGCTCTATCAAATTCACGATACTGTGCTGATGCTTATATTTTCACTATCAAAATGTCCTATGTAAACCCCAGATATTATGGCTCTTTCGTTCTGCCCAAGATACCTTTCAGTTACAGGATCAAATGCTAGTTATGAGTTTGATCAAATGATATCGGAGTTTAGAATTTGTTTGCCATAGGTGAAAATACAGAGGTGACAGAAACGCATTACCTTACTTGTGTTGTGTGTGTGCCTTTAGGCATTTTGATTATAGTGACTTAAAAATCTAAATGGGGGCGGGGGGAGGACATATTGAGGTGGCTGAGAGCCTACATGACTCCCCAAATTCATCCAGGAGTTTTCGATGGTTGTGCTGGGAAATGAATGTATGACCTTCAGAGTCCAATGCATCAAGGCATCTCCACTAGACTTGATCTATTCACTATATAGTGGGCAATTGTATCCACTGGGATTTGTTCCAGAACCTCCTGTGGATTAGCAAAATCTGTGGAGTTTCGTTGTCTCCTTATATACAGTGGTGTCAGTACATCATGAATCATGTTCCTTATATTCAGATGTTGCCATTTGCCCATTTTTAAAAAGTATATATTTTCAAGTCATGGATGATTTCATCTATGGACTACAGAATCGTGGCTAATGGCGGGTTAACCGTAATAACTGTGCCTTATTCCAGTGCTCTCAAGGGCTGCCATGGCACAAAGTCAGGGATGAGACATATATTTGAGGGAAAACCCCACTCCAGGCTGGCCCACAATTCCAGTGCTGGAGTTCCTATCACCCCTTGCCCTTTTTACGGCAGGAGCCCCTCCTGAATCTGGTGCTTGGACCTCCAAGTCAATATTCGGACAAGTAGTAGTAGTGTTGAGACGATCTCATCAGATATCATCCTCTCATCATCATCATCATCATTCATCATCATGCATCATCCACCTTTCCCCCCAAATTGGGACCCACGGCACAGACACAACTCAAGAAAACTAGTACAATGTGAAAACATAAAACGAATTCACGAATACTGTAGTAAAACACAACTCATAAAAACTAAGTGCAATCAAAAAAGTAAAAAGTGTCCTTAACAACAGTACACATTAAGATAGTTAAGTTTACTAACGCCACATTAAAATAATAAAAATAAAACTACACAATCTACTGAATATTATATGCCATGGGGTCATATGGTGATAAAAGGTGACTAGGCCTACACAGAAATGATGAAAGTTGGAACATAAGTCGGTAACTATCGATGTCCATCCTAGGAAGGCGGCGGAGCACAGCGATTTATGCGAGCGCTTCCCATCTACTCTCCTTTCTTTGGTCATTGTGCGATTCAAGGTTGCTGAACGGAACGAATTTAGACTCAAAACTAGGAGAAGAATTTTTAAAAATGAGGATATAAAGATCCAACTCGGTTCTTCACAGGCAAATCAGGGCAGATTATGGTGGGGATTCTACCAAAGGGTATAAACGTTGAAACGACTGGCGAAGGTATTGATAGAGAGGCTCAGCGATCTGATGGCAAAACATTTATAAAATCCTGTCGGTGGGAGGGAGAGGAGAGGTAAAAGATTTATATCGCGGAAGATGGGCCAGGATTTGGGAGAACACATATACAGTCTATGGAAGAGCAGAATGGGTAAGGGAATCTGGAAGAACAACATAAACATAGACCAACACACCATAGTGAAATACAACCTTATAAGAGGGGATATGTTTCTACAAGCGGCCCTAGAACCGGTTACCAGCCCTACCTTTACACCCCACTACAGAATCCATGTACTCGCATAAATCCTAAAACATCACAGACGGTAAACAATCAACGCTCACGCCGCGAGTGTCAAAAAGAGAACGGGACACACTTTACTCCATACACTGTGGTCCCCTTCTTTTCTCTTCTGCTTGGCCCCTGCTCGCACCTATGCTATTAAAAGTTGCGCGTCCCAAATACATACGAACTACAGGAGCTTCCATTTGCCTATTGTAATCTATCTGTTTCTTATCAAATCAGAAGATCCCAAAACATTTCTTTTAATAATAATAGATAAAGACTTAGAAAAAGTGAGTGGTAAGAAAAATTTGACTCTTCTAGTTTGGCTAGGAACCCTCTTTGCTTCCTTCTGGAAAAACTAATACCGTCACACTGTTATATACTGATTTTTTTAATAATGGATCAAGCATACCATGGTTTGACAAATGTTCCAAAAAAGTATACATTTCAAATATCAACCTTCGATTTTCCATTTTTTAAGATGACACTACTTTTTCTATTCATATATTTAATGGCCATTGTCGCTATATCACAGCTTCTGGCTTTATACACTGGGGACTTGCCGAACCAAACCCCAGCAGCCAACCAACACGGGTCCACTCTGTCAAATCCCCTCACATATTGCCGACATTGGTTATGGAAACTCTTCAGACCTATTTACCTATAGTCATAAAGGACAAGTTTATGAGATAATAAATCAGATGCTACGTTAATGAAGATGGTCAGCAAGCAATAAAATGATACTACATGACAAAATTATCCAGAAAGGTATTCAAATATAAGACAAGTTATAATATAGCGAATTCTGCTCAACCTGATCCAATGGTGCCGGGTTTTTGATCTATGCTGCCTCCCGAATAATATTGGTAGTTAATAATAATAATACACTAATTTCATACTATTAATTTATTATTTATTTATTTTATTCTTTTATAGCCTGCACTCTCCCAATGGCAGGATTTTGTGGGGCCAGGTACAATCAAAACATAAACATACGAAAATTTAATAACTTCACTCCCTACACCCACCCAATTTACCCCAAACCCATACAACACAGTCATCTAAAATCAGTTATTTTAAAAATCGCCATCTAAACTTCACAATAACATTTACTTCCCCCTTTATTAAAATGAGGCGATTTACGTGCGTGCGCTGTCAGTCCGCCCACCGTTGCTCGCTCTCGGTCTCAGTGGAGGAGTGCCCCTGGCTTCGTCCTGGGGAATGCCCCCGGAAGAGCTCGTCTTTGATGCGCTTTTTTCACACGCTTAGGCGTGGTTACGTGCTGGAATCTTCCGCCCCTCTGGTAGGTATTCCTACCAACGCTTCTCGGCTAGCCCCGCCCCATTTCACCTGCGATAAGTCCTGCTGAGTTAACACCGCAATTTTGGTCTTCTTTAATCTGTAGTACATTTGCTCGCGGGACCTGCGTGTGTGGCGCGTGGATTTTTGGAAGGAGCCGATCCTTTACCCGAAGCTGGCCGTCCGCCCCATGTGGGCTTTACCGGTGCTTCCCAACACTTTGTATTTTGTCCCGGAGGCAACTACCTTGGATACCAGTTGAAAAATTTCGAACTGGAGTTATATGGCGCTCTTGGTTTCGGAGACAACCTGATGGCCTGTTTTGTATCCAACTTGCAATCTGTCCCGCTCCCGCTTGGTACAAGCCTCCCAGCGCCTCAAACATGTCGAGCGCATTGCAAATGAACAGTTAGACCCCCGACGTACTCCAAGATTTACGTTAAATACCTAGTGGTACCTGGGATACGAAATACCCCGGTTACGAATTTTCGGGATACGAAAAAATCCATAGGGAATTATTGTTTCGGGGTTACGAGTTTTTCGGGTTACGAAACAACTTTGTGTTTTTTTTTTTCTGGCTTTATCGCACCCGGAATCGCGGCTTTCCCACATTCGCGCTTATGGCAATTCGGCTTACGAAGGCCTTTTTTTCGTGGTTCACAAGAAAGCGGCCGCGTTACGAATTATTCGTAACCCAGGCCTACCACTTGTACAGAAAAAAGAATGTATTAAGTTTAATTCTACAAACTACCCCTTTCGGTAACTAGAGACGATACAAAATATCTATGGAACTATTCTATACCTTTGCATAAGAAAGTCAGACAGATTGATTCGTAGAAGAAAGAACAAATTCTAAGTTACAGGGAACTTTCTTAGCCAGTACTGCGACCCACACAGTCATGCACCACAAACACACAAAGCCACCGAACAACACAGCACACACTTTCGGAACACCATGTGCCTAGACACGCAACATTACGAGCATCTCCAACCAAGCAACACAGCCCCAAGAGACAGAGCCACGCACACTAAACGCACCCACACGCCCACCCACCGCGCACCCAATCACCCCCCCCCACCCACACACCCAAACGCCAGCCCCCCAGCCACCCCCCCTTGAAGCAACGTCACCCACCCACTGAGCCCATTCACATCCATCTATATTACTTACCCCCTGCTTGTGTGTAGGCCTCGACCGCGCGGCCTCCACCCTCGCGGCACCGCGCTTTCGCTAATTTTCCCGTTAACCATCGTACTCGCACTCGCGCCCACCACCCCAACACTCCAATTCAAACCCCCCACCGCCCCCCCTCCTATTAACATAACACGTTGAACTACGTCTCTTCTTTAGCTTTAAATACCACCCACCACGTGTCAGGGACACAGTTGGCAGAACCACTCGCCCCCTGCCCCCAACTGGCCCCCCTCCCCCACCCGTCAAACGATCTCCCTCATCCTCCTACCTACCTCCCCTACCGCCTAAGGTGTTCCAATCGAACGCACCCCTCGCAACTCTCTTCCTTCATCCCCAGCATCCTCCCCACAACCACACATCCTACTGACACTCACTGGACTAAATTTCTACACCTCTTCTGACGGCTTACTCTGCTCTCGTCTGCTCTAATTTTATAGAAATAGAAAAGTCTCTTAGGTAGCATCCACAAGCAGAAAAATCCAGTTGACCCGTTGACTTCCATGCTTAATTCTATGCAATTCTGGGGGACTGTGTTTGTTTGGGCACCAGAGCCAGAGTCCCCAGGACTTCCATAGCACTGAGAAATTCTGGGGACTGTAGTTGTAATGCTAGTTAAAGTGGTGTCAACGGATATTTCTGCAGTGTGGATGCAGCTGGTTATATCTGGTCCAATCACATGGCGAAATTGGCTGTTCTACCCAGGGTTGCACAGCTCATGCATCTCACAGTCCTTCTACCGAAGCCTTTCAAGCCTTCCCAGAGCATAAGGAGCCTTGGTGGAAAACTGGTGTAGTACTGGAAAGGCGCTGCAGGAGAATGATTCCCAAATTTTTGTTTCCAGCAGTAACATTACATTGATTAGGGACACTACTTTTAACATGTTATTTTTGAAAGTAGTAAGGTAACAATGACAAAGGGCCAATACAGAATTTATGCCGGCGTGGGCCCAAAACTAGGGTTCAAATAGGGTGAGCGTTGACCAGCTCAAGGCCTTTTTAGCATCCAAGCACCTCTGGCATGCATACGGGCGCACATGAAGGCACATGTCGGCAAAGCCCAATGTGCTAGCCCGAATGAGCATCTCAGATGCATGAGGTGCCGTGAGCTGCTTCAAAGAAGTGTCAGACCAGCTTCTTTTAAGGACTGTGTCAGTGCTGCATGCGCGTGCTGTGGCCACCAACCCAGGCATACAGGGGGTGTCTTTAGCCTCTGTGTGTGTGCCCCAAAGTTTCATAGACTAATGTTAATAACTGGTTATCACTACTTTTTATGTGTAAAGCATTGCATCTGTTTACCCTGAAAACTCCTATTTTTCAGGTATTTTTATGTCATTTGGGCATTTTTGAATTCTTTAAAATATAGTTAAAGAATTAATTTAAAGACGAGTAACTATGGAAGTAGCATTGGTTATGATCTCTTCAAACCTAAGGCATCCAACGAACACAGTTTTAAATTATATCAAGTGGACTGGTAGTCAATTACTGGATAACTAATAATACTATGCTTACATTAGTAATAAATTAATTAATTTACACAAGAATTAAACCATTAAATTAAGTAATTCTTACTAAAATAAAATTGCCAAAATAAATACTAAATACATTTATTATTATAAATTATATTTGTTAAAACCTTTTGGCATACTAGTATCCACGCTCTAGTGACAGTATAAAGTTAAACTGAACAGGGCTAATTGTTCATTCTCTTGAGACAGTGTGGTGACTTCATACTCCAACCCTCCACATCTAATGCCTATATGTTCTATAATCTGTATCTCTATGCATAGTGTTTACACCACCACTCATGCACACGCGCGCGGCGCACACACACAACACACACACACTTGCATGGCCTAAATAAAAATAATGCCGGTAGAAATGTATTTCTGAATCATCACTGAGTTGTTTCTACTGATCTAATCTAGCACTACAGAGGTCATACTTTCATTCAGAAGATGGCAAGCTCCTGCATCAATGATGATGGAGCTGAAACCTCTGCCAGATATAATTCTTCTCCCTTCCCACCTCAAGTTCTGTGTCTCATGATCTCTGCAGGCGTTTGCATGTTCATTTAGTGTTTTGTGTCAGACCCTGTTGCTCTCTTCCTGCACGCCAAACTCAGTGACGACCTGCTAGTACCTCCTGAAGTTCTGGAGACCTCCGCACACGCGACACCAGGATCCAGGGAATGCCTTCTTCTCTGTGTCGCTCCAGAGAGAACAAGCAGTTGTTGTATGGCCACCATACCCCTGGTCACCTAATGGCCACAGGCGGGATGATCCAGCTGAAGAACTGTACAGGGCAGGGAACTGTGGGTTGCGGCAATGGGAGATGGCTGAAATACTTCCATCCACAATGACTGAACAATACATCTGTATATATACCACTAGGATGCCAATCACTTCGTGTTTGGAAGGATGAAGGTGACTGCTGATGAGGAGGAAAATCATGCTGGTCTCTCCTCAGTGGTTGATTGAAAGGCAAGAGGCTAGGAGATCAACAGAAGGTACACGTCTAATACCTTCTGCTTCCTAAACAGTGGTTTGTCGATTGAATGTGCTGTATCCCCTTTATGAGCTAGTTGAAATTTGGTTTCTAAAATCATATCTCTCCCTTACTGCTAAGGAGATTGGTCTGTTAGCTGAAAATGTTCAACAGCTTTTTTTTTGAATGAAAGGGATTGTAGCACCTTTGACGATAAACAAGTGGAAGAAGATGTACGTTTCATTACCGTATCCCCTGTCCCCCCCTTTTTTTTTTAGACTACCGTATTATTTCAGTCCAAACCTATTCTGCCTTCAGACAGCTTGGCTATGTGCTTCATTTTTGTATGGATCTTTTTATAAAACAACCACTCTGCTGGGTAATGTTGCTGTGCTCAGGTCCAAAATGCACATTAATCACCAGGCTTAATCTAGTTTTCACCCAGCCTTGGTTTAGTAAAACCACAAACACTGCAATAGAAATTAGGTCCCCAGGAGGATATGTATCCATTTACAGTACTTCTTACCTTTTAAAAAATTTGCAGAAGATTGAAAGATCATTTAATAGGTTTGTTCATATGCTGACACTCAGACTCAGGCACTTGCTTTCTGTTAGGATATCATTTCACATAAAACGTGTGCCTTGTGATTCCCCACCCCTTAGTTATCTAGGAAGTCTCAAGAAAGGATATTTCATTTCATTGGAATTTTCATTAATAACAGGAATCATGTGTGAAAAAGGGCCAAGGGATAGAATCAGTATACAATTGTTACATCAGTGATTTTTTTTTTTTAGAAAAAATAGGGTCACATATATTTATGCCCTGAAGCACATCCATCAGTGGAAAGTAGGACTCTACGGTGCATTTCCTGTAACTATTTACTTGGGGGGGGAGCACCATTAAAACTATAGGACTTCTTCTGTATAGATATATAGAGGATTGTTCTCCAAGATGTATTTCTTTCAGCTGGAAAAGGTCACTTGGGAAGCTAACAATAATAACATACAAATTAGAAACAAAAAATATGTTTTTAAAATGTCAATTCAATCAACATACCAAGAAAAACGACCTCAGGAACACAACCTCAGGAACAGACCAGCTCCACCCTATGGGACTTGTAGTTTTATAAGGTCTTAGCCTTCTCTACCCAGAGTGCTCAACAAAACTAAAAACTCCCAGTATTTTCTGTAGGAGGAGCCATGTCCGTTGAAGGGTATCAAACTGCATTATGTCTACAGTGTGGATGCATGTTGGCTCCTTCTCTGTGCCCACCCAGTACCAGATTTAAAGACCAATTTTACCAGGCAGCCTTTTATAAGTGGGTGTTAATTGGCATTATTTCCACAGTGCAGATTGACTCGAAGCCAAGATGCCTTTGTCAGGGAGCGTCCTCTGGGAGTGGCCATGGAGAAGGCTCCCAAAGTGAAAAAGCCGATGAGACATTGCAGTGCTCCTCACCTTCAGCATGGCTTTTCCTCACTCCACTACAAATGCTGTTTACAAAAATACGCATTCCCCACAGCCAGTGAAGAAAGGAAACTGCATCTCAGCGCTCCCTTACAGAACAGGCAATGCATGCCTAAACAAAACAAAAACAAGTGTATTGTGCTCGCAAAGTTCTACATTGGATGGGTAAACACAATGATATGTTTGCATCCTCCACTCCTAAATCTGAATTACTACAATTACTGCTAGGTTTATCAAAACAGTGGCAAAAAAACGGTTTTTTTAATAAGTTGTTTGTGGTGTAACCGAAATTGCTATAGTGTGAGGGAAGGGGGGAAAAATCACTCTTAGGAAGCAGTTTCATGTTAAAATAGGTGCAGGCGTTTACACCATGATTTTGATTGCTAAACTCTCTTGAAAGGCATTGTTAACTTCAAAACCGAATGTGGCGATGAATTTGGTGATGGTGGAAACCGTGAGACATGTCTCTACTATGGTTGGGGGCACAATGTACCCCTGTCCCAGACGTTTCCCGTTTAATCTGTAAATGGAACCAACACTGGTGAAAATGTTAATGAATTGTTTTAAACCTTATATATTTAGATTTTTTCCTCTCACATGGGCACACCATATGTTTTTCTGATAAGGCTGAAGTTTATCTCCCTTTAATGAAGGCTAATTTAGGTCTTCAGTAATCATGAGGATGGAATGGACTCTCTTCCCTGATAAATTATGACAATTTATTGAGAGAAGACGGATAGGATTGGGTTCGATGGAGGGAAAATGCATTCAGATGGTTCTCTGCTGGCTGGGTTTATTATTACAATGAAGCAAGAAAAGAAAATGGGAGGTGAGGCCTGTCTTGCATGTAAGAATGTATGTGTTCTTCATAGTGTATATTTCATACATTCACATTGATGTTTAACTGTCTCACTTTTATGACGCAAATTCACATTTATTTGCATCTATTCAACCTCCCCTGCCCGAAAATACCAGCACCCCGAAATGCCTCTGCAAGCAAATGGATGTTCAAATTCAGAAGATTTCAGCAGATACTCTGTAAAAACCACAAAGCCTTTTTCTGAAATTTAAGGAGGTTTTTTTTTTTTTTTTTTTTTTTGCCGCTGCTGCCCCCACCACAAAAAGCTCAAATTCCTGTGAATTGTGTTGAGGCCGGTATCACATTCTATTCAACTAGGATGAGGAGTATTTTAAAAACATAAGATAAACCTGTGTAGAGACATTTAAGGTTCTCAGCTTCCTGCGCAAGAAACACGACAATTTTGCAAAAAGGTTCTAAAATGAGGAAAAATGAGTACGTAATGACAAAATTAAATAAATGAGCCAAATTAGAAGAAAGAAAAACATTTTATTTTTTATTTTTGATTTTTTAAATATATTATTTGCTTTATAATGAAATTAGTGATGATTTACAGCCATATTTCAGACGCCATGGCATTTAAACTAACTAGGATAGCTTTTTATAGTAAATGATGTTTTCTACGATTGTCCTGCCCAATCTCTCTCTCCCTCTGTTTGGTTGAGACAGCTGCCTTCTCTTCCACATTCCTTTTCTATATGAGATGAGACTATTCTCTTTGTTTGTCATTCCCTGTCCCACAGGCCAGGGCTAGTGATGGCAAGCACCACATCCTCTCCATGAATCAGGGAAGGAGCCAATTTCTGAACATGAACTCACAGCTGGAAGCCAAGCACCATTGTTCCAAACAGATGCTAGACTACCAAACTGAATTTGATGTGTATCACATTAGAAAATTGGTAGACCAATTGATTGCTATTAACACGAATAACTGAAATGCAGATTCATTGATGCCAACATATTTGTTGTTACAATATTGGTCTTTCTTAAAAAGGCTCTGGGATTGTAGAATACCATGGAGAATGTCTTTATCCTTTGGGATACAGTGATTGAACATCCTGTTAGAGGCGTAAATGGTGTTATGTCAACCTTCTATTTGTGTTTGTTTGCTATTGGTAATGCAGAGGTTGGAATCTCTTTCTCCCTCTGTTACTAATGAAAGCCTCCCCCGTCTACCATAAAGTAGTTGCATCCCTCCCGTAGTCATTCCATCCTGGTGAGGATACCAGAAAGCATTGGATCATGTCTCCCCACCAGACACAAAATAATTACATCATCCATGAGATCTTTGGAGAACCAAGGACAATAGCATGCCTAAAATATCTGACACCAAATGTCAGATCATTTTTAAACCCACCCCATCCCCACATTATTTCAGTAACAATATGAAATGAAAGAAATATGAAGATCAGAAAAAAATAGACAACAAAACTCTTTATTAAACTGTATATATAATCTGTCAGTGAAAACAAGTAGGTAGTAAGTAATATACAGCACAAAAAAAAGGGAAATTGATATTTGTTTAAATTACATTGATGTATTTTGGGCAAAGGGATATTGGGTATCTCACTCCATATATGATGAACGTCTTTTTTGTAACATTCTCAGCATCATTTTCCTTTCATGGAATACTAATATCAAGTCCAGTAGTAATTACATCTTGGTGTCCTGTTTCTGAGGTTAGAAGTATAGCAATGTTTCTAATCATAGGCCATTATTTTGCTACCAGATTTTAGTTTATTTCAGTAGATTCTACCTCTGTAGCTGAAACAGTCTATTGACATGTCATTCTTTTTATCCCAAATGCTTTGAGTACAGCTTCCCTTCGTTTTCTAAAATTGTGATTCATTTTCAAATCCGTTCTTCCTTGAATGAATCATCGTGTGTGTGTGTGTGTGTGTGTGTGTTGTATATAATCATCTTTTTAACCTTCTTGATCATGCAGTGTGTTCCCTGCTGGTCTACAGCATCCCCACTCTGGCAAAAGATTTGCAATGATTTTCGGATCTTGCAGCAAGGTATCTTGCCCTACCCTTCATCTTCTTTTTTTGCTTATTGTTCTGCTTATATATATGATATAAATTCATATATATATATATATATCTATATATATATTCTGCTTATATATATGATTATTGTAGTGGACTCTTTGTTCCTGTGAAAGTTGCTGAACAGTCGTGATGAAGTTTCTGATTCTATTTGTTGCGTTTCTTTTGCTTCTGGTCTTCTAAGTATTGAAGAGTTTATCTGTCGTCCACTGAGGTTTTCTCTCTCTCTTTTTGTATTTTCCCTGACAATGCCTTGGCTTCGTCCACAGTTCTTCTGGTGCTTGGTCAATTAGGCTTTACTGTACAAATCTATTTTTACATGTCTTTAAATTCTACAAGGATGTTCTTCAGGTTGCATTTTGGCACAATGATGATTTAGTTTTCTTCTTTAGCTTTACTCTAATTTTTGATACCAGTTCATGGTCTGTGCTACAATTTGCTTAATTATGTAGTTTATTGCTTCCAATTATGTATATATTTTTAATTTATTCCATTATGTAGTTTATCTAATTTTTGCAACTTTGCTTTTATTGCCTTATAGTTAAATTTTATCTAAGGAAGAAATGTTACAAGTCACACCTATCAATATCAGGGTACCCACAACTTTAGAGTGATGAAATACAAAAAGCCACAAAATGTCCATATGACACCCTCCTTGTGTCCATGTGGAATGGTTTCCTGGAAGTTCACATTTTGGTCCATGATCTATAATGCAAATATTTGGCCAAGATTCCTATGATTTTTTTTTGTCTGCATCACTCGATTTATTATTCTACATTACTCTCGTATTCTTTGCAAGTTGTGAATTTGGTAGAAAGTGATTCGAGCAATTTCCGTGATTGTGCATCATTCCCATTTAGTCTTGTGCATCTGCTGAATTTGGTTTCTTGGCATCCTGAAAAGGTCATATTTGGTATTTTCAGATGTTTTGATCAGAAGAGTTGAAAAGGGTGCTTTATGGATTTTTGTGGCTGTGCCATCTTTCCCACCTATCTGTGTGTGGCTGGTGAATCTATGTGCATAGCTTTTTACCCACACAAGCCAGTAGTACACCTGGGGGCCGTGCCATAAGCCCAATAAAATGTGTTAATTTAAATTACTAAAGGCTTTTGCTATTTTTCTTCCAAAAAGACTAACATGACTAAGGGTGCTGCCACAATGCCAAATTAATGCAGTTTGATGTCACTTACTATCATGGTTCCACGCTATGGAATCCTGGTATAGGTAGTTTGTTGTGGCATCAAGCAAAGATTCTCCTCTGCTGCACGTATCGCGTCTGCAGAGCCATCAGTAGAGTGTTCGGGTGGTTAGAGAGCTGACGCAACCGCCTCCCACCCTGAACCCTTTGCTTCAAACCAACTGAGCCTGCTGTGACACTTTCAATGACTTTTGCAGCATAAAATCTCCAATAGGCTGATCTTGATGCCAGTTTTCTTACAGAATCAGCAGACAGGTGTCCAGAGACTCCGTGGGACCATGTTAGACTGGATCACCTTGAGTTGGGTACCGATGAATGGACAAGCTCCTTGGAAGTGTAAGAAAGACAGCATGCGCTCTCGATCCTTGCCCATGTGGTTGACGCCCAGGAGGGGATGCTATGACTACGCTATTACGATCAATAATTAATGCATCCTTTAGGGAGGGCAAATTTCCATCACAGCTAAATTAGCAGTGGTTAAAATCACTTTTTAAAAGCTTCCTAGATCCCCTGGGAAAAAAACTACAGACCAGTCTCCTATTACCTTTTGAGGCAAGGTGATCGAGAGAGAGTAGCCTTCCAACTCCAGGCTTGTCTTGGAACGAAACGATTATTGGACCCATTCCAAACTGGCTTTAGGGCAGGATATGGAGTGGAGAGGCCATGGTGCCTTAATCGATGACCTCCGTCTGGGCACAGACCGGGGAAGTGTGGCCCTGTTAGTGCTCTTGGACATTCAGCGGCTTTCGATACCCATCGACATGATCCTTCTGGAACGCTTGAGGGAGTTGGGTATTGGGGGCACTGCGCTCCAGTGGCTCGATCCTACTCTAGGCAGTCCAGATGGTGAGGCTGGGGATAGTTGCTCTTCTAGAAAAGAGTGAATCTGCATCCCTCAAAGCACCATTCTGTCCCCCATGCTATTTAACATTTACATTGAAACCGTTGGGAGAGATCATCCGGAGATATGGGGCGCTGGTTATCAGTACGCTGATGGACACTCAATTGCTTCTCTATGCCCCGACTGTACAGGACTAAGGATGATTCTCCCTCTGAATCCCTGCCTTGAGTCAGTAATGGGCTGGATGGGAAAAACAAACTCAGCTGAATCCAGAGAAAAACGAAGATACTGCCATAGTTCCTTAGGTTGGGAGGGAAATGTGTCCACCACTCCTTGATGGGATCACACTTCCCTTGAAGGATGAATTGCACTTGGAGTAACTTCTCGATCCTCTTTACGTTGTCATCTCAAGTGGATGCGACAGCCAGAGTGCTTGGTACCAACTTCGGTTGATACGCCAACTGTGACCCTACCTCGACCGAAAAGGACCTTGAAGCTGTGTACACGCTCTGGAAAACTTCGTCTCGATTTCTGCAATGCCCTCTACATGGGGCTACCTTGTATCAGTTTGGAAGCTTCAATTAGTGCAAACACGGCAGCCAGGCTGGTCACTAACTCTTCGAGATTTGACCATATAAACCTATTTGAAAGATCACACTGTCTCCCAATTAGCTTCTGGGCACAGTACAGGTGTGTTGGTCATTCCTTTAAAACGCCCTACATGGCTTGGGTCCGGGTTACTTCGGGAACGCATCTCCCTATATAATCCGCCCCGCACTCTTAGAACAAAGTGGGGAAGAATTTGTTGGAAATACCATCATCCAAACATGTTTTCTACTTCCCTGAAGGCTTTAGTATAGCACGCCCCAGACTTTGGAATGGACTCTCAGAAGAGACCCGCCTTATTACATCTCTAGAAATTTAAGAAGGCCAGTAGGACAGAACTCTTTCACCGTGCTTATCCTCCTGACCCCCTATGAAGATCATTAGTATGGAATGAGTCCAGCTGACCCCTTGATTGATGGATGCTATTTTTTTAGATTGATGTTTTTTAGGTTTTATGTTTTTATTTATTGTGTTTAATGTTGTTGTAATTTAACTTTGTGATTTTAACCTTGTTGTGATCCTGCTTCGATCCAGGGGGAGAGGTGGGAAGAAGAAATCAACTTATTATTATTATTATTATTATTATTATTATTATATTATTATCAGAAGCTCTCTGACAGAGAAGGCTAAATATTCAAAAAAACCCTACAATCCCAGAATTCCATAACCTAAGCCTTAGCAGTTAAAGCAATGTCAAACTGCATTTAATTTGCAGTTGCAGATGCAGTTATGTCCCTGAGAAATCGTTTTTCTTTATGTAAGATACACACACACACACCACACAACACACAGGTTCAAAGCAAGTAACAATCCAGTGTGGCACACTGTTTCCCATTTGCACCCACCTGATAATCAAATATATTATCTATCATTTATCTTATTCTTACAGTTTACACTCTATCTCTGTCTGGCTTCCTCTCATCTCTTTCGCATCTGGGAGCATCCAATTCAGATCTTAAGAAGGCCTGGGGAAAATACAATAGAGATTATATTTTTTGGAAACCTGTAATGTTGCATGCGTCTTGACCTGTGTGCTGAATCTTGATTGCATCTCACTCCATTACAATTAACAGGCCAAAAACAAGTCTTCCCCCACCCCCAAGACATGTTTCTTATGCCCATTATTTTTTCATACATGTAATACAATGTAATTTAGTGCCCGATTTATATTTCATGCAGGTGAGATGACAACAGTAAATTAATGATTTGTCCTTGTTAAAGTAATTCATTATTATTATTCTTATTATTATTTATTATAGTTTATTTCTATAGCACTGTAAATGTACACAGTGATTTTACCTACAAAATAATCCAAATCAATAAAAATAAAAACCTGCCAATGGCGTACAATCTACAAAATACATATAAACAACAGGTACTAATATAAAGTAGAATTAGTTTTTTAAAAAAACGCAGGGCAAACAGTTTTAAAACATCAAAACTCCACTATCTACAAATATCAGATAAATATTCACCCCGTGCCTTGAGAACACTTCCCTGAACAGGGTTGTTTCAACTCAGATTTAAAGTCGTCTATTGAAGTGATGACCCCTGTTAGTGGGGAAGGAAAGAAGGTTCCAGGCGTGGGGGACAGCAAGTGAAAGACACGGACCAGGGCGTGGAGATCCTAGGCTGGGACAGCAGACCTTGACTAGCAGAACGGAGGAGTAACACTGGGACTGTAGGGAGAAAGAGAATTCAGATTAAATAAAGAGGGGACCGGCCCATGCCGGGCTTTAAAAGTTAACAACAGAAGCTTATATGAATCCAGAGGGAGGGGCGCCAGTGAACGGGATGCTAATAGAAGGAGAAACATGTTTAAATGGGTGCGAGGATTTGTAATGAGCGTGCCACTGGAATGCTGAACGGAAATTTAAAGGGCAAAGACGAGAGAGAGGAAGCCCTGCCAGAGGAGGTTGCAGTAATCTTGTCGGGAGACACCAGAGCATGGACCAGGGTCTTGCAGTGGCGGCTGAGAGAGAAATGGACGGATTTTGGCAATGTTGTAAAGAAAGAATCTACAGCTTTGGCTGGCCTGGATGTGGGGTGTGAAAGACAAGAAGAATCAAAGTGAAACCAAGACTGCAGGCTTCCTGGACCGGTTGAAGTAGGGTGTTGTCGGCAGAAGAAACAGAAAAGAAAGGAGTTATTGAAGGGTGGACTTAGCTGGAAAGATAAGAAGCTCTGTCTTGGACATGTTGAGCTTCAAATGCCGATGGTGCATCCACTGCGAGCCGCTGTGAGACCAGATGAAACTTGCTTGTTAATTATTATACTTTATTTGTTAATGTAAATTTAGTGTTTATTTCATGGGGGTAGACCTACAGAATCGTTGGAACAAGTGTCTCTTTACCAGGTTCCCATTGATCCATATGTATACCCTGCTTGGGTCTAATGATGAATTTATATTATGTTCTTTAGTCTATTTATTTGGCTGTTGCAAGATAAAACAGTCAATATGGTGTGTGCTAGTACGAGCTTTAGCTTGAGTCCCCCAGATCAAATCCTCGTTCCGCCATAAAGTTCAATGGGTAGACTGGGGCCAGTTACCTCTGAGCCTCAAAAGAATTCTGTAGGAATAAAAAATGGGAGGAGGGACCTGTATAGATAATGTTGTGTTCCTTAAGGAGAAAAAGCGAATATTATTTATACAAGATAAAATTGTGGCTGCAAATATTCTGTACCATCTCTATACACAGATACAAAATGATATTGAGTGAAGACACTAAGCCTACTAAATAAGTTTCATTGCTGAGCATTCATAGAAATAGTGGTTTCCATTGTCCAAACCTATTATAGTGCTGAGCAGATTCAGAAAAGTACTTTGTTTTTACTGTAACTCCCCAAATTACTGAAGCCTGACATGGGCACTGCCCTTTTTTGGTGAGAGATTATAGGAGCTGCCTCCCAAAAATAACTTTTTCTCGAGCTCTGCCATTGAAGCAGCATTTAGTACAACTGACAAGGGTGATATTAAAATTCAGTACTCCAATAGTTAAACAACTGCTATTATAAAGCGTTTGTTGCTTTAGAAGTCCTTTAAAGCCTGTTGACATCACTATTTAGATTCACAATTAGCAGACTGTGAGCCTTGTAGGGCTGGATTAATCAAAGGCAAAGCACAAGTGCATGCTTTGATGTTAATAAACAATTGAAGTTCTATTTGTTCTATGCTGAATATACAGTATTTTAAAAGTTTAATGTATTTTCCAGTGGGAATTATCAATGCAAGTGCAGGATTTTTACAAAGACAGCGAATATTGGTTAATTATCAGCTAAAATTGTTCCCAGAGAGAATCTTGAAAAATCGTGGCTTTCTTTAGTCAAAAATGTATTAGTATATGAAGATTCTGCTTTTCTCACCTCCCATCGCTTAGAAAGCAGCAAAATCAGCTTGCTCCATTTAAAATGTCATGAACAATGCGTACAAAGACAAATTGTTATATCATATCTTGAAAAGTGAGCACCTACATATTCGATAATGCTACAATACTGATGTATCAAAGCTATGTCAAGTATCTGTCCCATCAAATTACGTTACAACACTCAAAACAGACTTTTTGCTAGTAGAGAAAAAAGTGTAGCCAACATTCTGAATGACCTGCTCAGTCGTGTTTAGTGTTTGTTTTGGTGGAAACATGTGAGATTGATGGGCAATCACCCAATTTATGGACTACCTCTCCCTTTATTCCTGTACTTTATTAGGGAGCGCATTCACTCCGGACTTTAAGGGAAACCTGGGTGTTCTAAGAATTTTTACTCTGAGGAAGTCAGATAATGGGGAAACCCATATTTCCAAAGAACAGCTGTGCATTTAGAGACGACAATCGCAGCCTGAGCCAGTTGTGGTTTAGAAGTGTGAAAAAAGCAGGAAGATGGATGTATCTTTTACAAACAGAGAGTAATTATTTTTCGCAGCCTCTCCATGTCCTCACCATTTTATAGGCAGGTTTTATGTTAGATGAGGTGCATACTGCCAGGCAAGGTGAGCCTATAGGACCAGAGTCTGTCTCTTTAAAGGTTATAGGACGGAGGTTGATCTTGTCTCTGTATATAGAGGGTCTACTCTACTCAAGTCATAGCCAAGTTCAAGTATAGGCACGCCAGACGTAGACTGAAATAGTCAATGGGTTATACAAACTACCGTTTTATTGTGAAACATTTAGCTAGTAAGTAAAGTAAATTAACAAAGTAAAAACAAGGAAATTTCCCTCATATCCTTTCACTGAACAGCAGAAGAACAGCTGTTGTGTATCTGGTTTCCAGGGATTAATTGGTCTTCTTTGCTCCGGACCACCTGATCAGAAAGTATCCGTTCTTTTCCTAGGACTGGGTTAAAGAGGCACCCCAACAGACAATGGGGGTTACAAATGGCCCTCAAGGGGCTGTTTTTCCCACTGCAGCCATGCGCTGGTAGGGACGCCCCCAGCTGCCAGACCCGCGAGTTCCCTACGCCAGCAAAAACGGAGCGACGACAAATGCCGCCTCCTTTTTGGAACGCGAGACATGGCGCCGCGAGGGGTGGCGTGCGCCCTCGTGACGTCACTTCCGCCGCTACACGTCTGGACGCACAGAAGGGGCCGTCAGGAGGTAAGAATACCTTCCTAACCCTAATAGGCCCTTCCTAACCCTAGTCCGTGCGAGCGCGTTACTTATGGCGGTTTGTAACCCGCTGTGTTTCTAGGCAGCTACAGTACTGCTCACAGGTTAGTAATGCTCACCGCACTGCAAACAATGAAGCTAAAAGTGGGATCTACACATTGCGAGCCAAGGCCCAGGGGTTAACCTGGGGTTTCTGAGATGTGCATCCCGTTTAAGCCTAAGGTGGTTCTTATTTCCCATTTCTTTGCATTAAATTGAACAGGAGAAGGGGATTCCAACTCGTGGTTCCTGCAAATGTACAAGCATGTGAAAACTAAGAAACCAGGGAGACCCAGCCAGATGTCTTCCATCTTACCTATTACGCTTTTACTACAAGTGGTTTGACTCTGTCTGGGCTACAGTTTGAATTAAAGGAACTATCCAAGGGGTGAACCATCTTCCCCCTCCTTCCCAAACAGCCTAGCACTTCGGATAGATCTTTAAAATTCAGACGAAACTGGGACACAGGTTCACTTTCCAGACATGGGAACCACCTGCTGCCATTTCCACAAGGCCAAATGACCGGAAAAGGCAACCAAATTGTTAGTTTTTTTTTATTGCCATTCCAATGCCAGGGATGGTGCCTAAGGGATTTTATTGATTTTTTAGCAAAATAGCTTACAGTATACTTAGGCATGGGGTTGGGGTATCATATCCTACATTAAGCAGTGTTTTTGGTACCATTTTCTGCCCAAGCCACAAAGTGTCTAAAGCTGGCCTTGCATGTGATCATGCCAAATGTCTTTGGTGCTGTCTGACAATCATAATTTTGACTGCTCTGGAAGAGGCTATCTTCCATATGTTTTATGGGATTCAGCTGAACAAAAAAATAGTCAGAATAACCATGCCAAGAAATTTGTCAAACCACTGTCATGAAGGTGAAAATAGGATCTTCAGACCTTTAAATGTGATAAAAGCTGCTTCCTCAATGGATCATCCACACAGAGGAAATGATATGTCTTCACCTTTCGTCATACTTAACATGCCCCAGCACCCCTGGCTCAGAATCTGAGGACTAATAACACAATAATAAGCTATTTGGGATTTTGTGGAGGGGGTTGCTTTGTTTTGTTTACAATTCTGTACTGAAATAGGCCATCCTTCATCATTTCTTTCATTCCTCCTTCCCTCCCACCCTCCCTCACATCTTGCTTTTTCTCTTCCTTCCCCTTTTTTCAAATCTCCAAGAAATCTTCCTTTATAGGCCAGAAATGTTTTCCTTTTTCTTTTCTTTCTTTTTCTTTTGGCTTGAAATCCACTGTAATTAATTTTGCCTCTCAATTCCAACTCATTTATATCAATAATTTCTTCTGACAGGGTTTAAGAGTTCTCCTGCAATGTCTGACAAAGACAACACACAGTTTGGAAAGTTAATGGTGCTCGCCAAGGCAGGAGGCAAATGAGCAATAACAGGTTCATTTACAGGTCATTAAACAAGAAACAAGCAGGCAGAAGGTTTTCCTTGTAGAGGGGGCTTTTGAAAAGTTGTTAGTGATGCTGAGGTGGTTGATGCCTCAGCCAGGCCCAGTGGCAAACCTTCAGGGGACAAGGCTGTCAAGCCAAACACTTTCATCCTATTTACAGGTATAACTGGACAAAATAGATTATTTTCTGTTTTAGTGGGATCTTTGGCATCCAAAGGACTTCGACCACAAAAGTCCACTGTACGGGGCAAGGTAGCCACAGTGTTTGGTAGCATCTACTCTCCTTGCTTTATAGCCAGTTACTGGCAGAAAAGCCAATTTACTTTAAAGGAAAATTAATTACATTTACGATCAATATTGTCCTCTGAGGTTTGGCATCAACCGGCATCTGTTCAGTTTCATATACCAGTGAAGGGTCTATGGATTCTCAACTCTCTTCTGCTTCTGAGCCTCACTGTTTCTGGCTGCTCTCTCCAAGCCAATGAGAGTGACAAGGGCAAGAAGAAAGTGTAGCAGCCATTATTTATTGCATTTTTCTCTAAACCAGAGGTGAACAAGGTACAAACCATGGGCTGCATGTAGTCCCCAAGGACAGTTTGTGGCTCCCATAGTAGTCCATAAGTGAACAGAAAATGTATTCTAGAGGGCATTGTAGGGGGAAAAGAAATTTTGTTTGTGTGGTATGTGAGGAGACATGTGGCTTCCAAGGTTTTCTTGCTTCCCTCAGTTGCCCACTCTTCTCTAAAAATGGTGTGGGATGGGCCCATGGGAATCAAGCAACCATGTAGCAACCATGTAGAAAGCAACTGCAGTGTTAAAAAGGAGATGATGTTCCTCTGGAGTGGTGCTCCGTGGACCTCTTGCTTAAAAACATCTCCTGTTGCCTCAAATATTATGGAAATGGCAGACTGAAATCTCCCTGTATTGAAATTCATGACCATATGAAAATGTGCAGTGATCAGTTTATTCCCTGCGAAAGGGGAGAGGACAACGTATTTGTCTCAAACAATTAATCCTTAAAAAGCTTAGCTTCCAACTTGCAAGCCAAGAGAATTAGTATTTCGCCTTTTCATCTACAAATTTTCTGGAGCACAGATTATATGATTATATTTTATGCCCAGGTGTCAGTTTCTGTTAACATTACTTTCTATAGAAAGCATATTCTCCTCTTTGCAATGATGCTACCAGTATTTTAATATGACATCTGAGCAGTTAGCAGTTTCTAAAGTTAGCTGAATTAAATCTCTTCAAATACAAATTGCAAACTGCTCTGCATGCACATTGCTGGCATTCAAACGGGCTTTCATTCATGAGAGAATATTGACTTTAAAGGGTTCGGTTTTATTTCAAGGAACCCCGGACCTCCTCCAAATCTGAGTCTTTCCCCCCTCAGCAAATATTAAATATTTTAGTGTTTTGAAACTGAGATTACTTCATTATAATATCAAAAAGATAATGCCAGAGTTACTTTTCCAACAGTTGCTTTCACCAAAAACTTGCAGAGAAATAATTGATGCATATTTTGACTACTGAAGTTGCCCTGCCTCATTTGACCCAGCTCCCCAGCCTAAGACCTCCAGCACCCAATAGTCCAGTTTGCTCCTGTACCAGTGAATGTGTGGGTGGGAAGAAGGGGAACACAGAGTTCTATTCCATCACAGTAGCAAACCTACCAGCAAGAACCAGTCAACATTACCTATTTTCTGGTTGACACAACTAGGAGACCAGTCATCTTCATTAGCTGGCCCTCATGGGTAGATTTGGCCAGGAAGCAGGCTTGGAAAGCAGAGGCTTTCATCAGATCTGCTCCCAGTGTTGTTGCAGTGTTATTCAAATTGATGGTCCCCAGACTGATGCCCATCCCTGAGTCACTGGCTGCTGGTCCTTGGCAAGTTTTCAAGAAAGAAAGGCACAATTTACCCAATGACCACAAATATAGTTTCACTCTGTGGCACATTAGAGGGAGGGGATTGGTTGTCCCTCACATCAGATAGCATGAGAAGCACTGTACTAAACAGGAATATAGGAAGCTGCAGAGGCAGACCCTTGATTTTATTTAGTCCAGTATAACTTTGATTAACAAAGGCTCTCTCAAGAATTCTGACACAATTCTTTATTAGTCCTATATGAAGATTTCTGGTGGTTTCCCATTCAAGTATTAACCAGGCCCAACCCTGCTTAGCTTTTGAAATTAGATTAGATTAGTGCATTCAGGATGACTTAGTAGTGGTACACTAGGAATGAGTGTGTTATTTTGGCTATTTCTGCCAACTTTTCTTTCCAAAAGCTCATTGGCTTTGCCCATTTGCATGACAGATGGAGTAGGGTCAAATCTTGTAAGATTACATCACAACATCTATCATACCACGCAAGGTAAAATCAGGCAGAGAGCTTATCGCTTGGGCAAATGAGCTGGCTTACCTTTTCCGGCTTCAGTTCTAGATCAGGGATGACCCTGGATGTTATTATAACTAAATCACCGCTCATCAAGTCATGATGCTGCCACACGGATGCATCCCAGGTTGAAGCCTCACTCAACCCACACTTTTTTGAAGTCAAAGAGCTTCCGACTTCAAAAAATGGCTGGCTGAGTGAGATTTCAACCTGGGATGCATCTGGGTGGTGGCATCATGACTAGCTCGGTGGTGATTTAGTTCTGATAACATCTGGGAGCATCCCGAATCCGGAATTATATCTGGAAAAGGTAAACTGGCTTATTTGCCCAAGGGATAACCTGCGCATCTAGCTTGAGCAACACAAAGTCAGCCAGGACATGGGATAGATGAGAAAGCTGGTTGGGATGTTCTCATCTACTGAAGGGGAGGTGTTTTTTTTCTAGCAATGTTCAAATGCCATCTCATACCTTTTAAAGGCTGACAAAACTAGGAGTTCAATTGGCACTAAAGAGCTGTCTGCACTCTCACAGAGTGATTTTAAATTCAACCAGTGGTTTCTTATGGATGAGGTAACAGAGACTGCCTTGGTAGTGAGTCCTAAAATCTGATGTGTTTGATGCCAACTGACCAAGAAACACAGTGGTGGGACTCTTCAGCAAGAGCCTCAATATCCTGTGTGTCCTTCCCTGAACCTGATGGTAGGTCAAGGCCATGGAACATGGCATCTTTGTCCCCTCCCTGTGTTGTTCCTCTGACCCATTTAACTGCCTTGCATTCTGTCCTCACTCAATTAACCCTGGTTTCTAGTCATGTCCAAAATTGCTTTGTCGAAGGATGACCTGGTGGTGCACACATCTCAGTGATCATCTAAATACATAACTAGATTAGAGAACAAGAGTGTCCCTATTCATGGCTATTCATGGATATTGAATGAAGTCTTTGTTATCAAATACAGGAAAAAATACCTTCTTTTTGTTTTGTTATCTTTGTATGACTAATGACAACGTTGAGTCAAGGAGATCATAAACAAGCCGGAAAAGGTGCTGTAGCAAGTATCAAGATAACTAGAGCATATCCATCATCACCAGGAGCCATGTGCTATATTTCTTTAACATCCTCCAATCATCAAACTGTGGCCCAGTACAGACCTTGCAAAAAGGGAGGGCTGCCGGCGCCTTTTTTTCCCCTGCAGGGAAGCCGCAGCCACCAAACCATGCGGCTTTGCAGGTTCTTTTTGTGCTGCACCAGTTACATCCAAGTATACCAATGGCACACTCATGATGTAACTGGCGTGGCATGACATGCAGGCGCTATGCGCCCATCACGTCACAATGGTGGCGCCCGTATACACAGGGCACCACCATTGTTAAGGCGCCGCACTAGGGTTAGGGACCAAGTGGTTGCTGTGCAGTCCCTTAACCCTAGTACGCCACCAGCATGGTGCATTTGGCCCGTCTGGACCGGGCCTGTGTTTCTTAATTGGGACAGTATCTTCCCATTTCATCCTCAGTCACTTGGACATGCTTAGTTTATACTTAATACTGGGCATATATACTTAGAATCATAGAATCATAGAGTTGGAAGAGACCACAAGGGCCACCCAGTCCAAACCCCTGCCATGCAGGAACTCCCAATCAAAGCATCCCTGACAGATGTCCATCCAGCCTCTGTTTAAAGACCTCTAAGGAAGAAGACTCCACTACACTCCAGGAAGTTCCTCCTAATGTTGAGGTGGAATCTCTTTTCCTGCAGCTTGCATCCATTGTTCTGCATTCTAGTCTCTGGAGTAGCAAAAAACAAGCTTGCCCTCTCCTCAATACGACATCCCTTCAAATATTTAAACAGGGCTATCATATCACCTTTCAACCTTCTCTTCTCCAGGCTAAACATCCCCAGCTCCCTGAGTCATTCCTCATAGGGCACAGTTTCCAGACCATTCACCATCTTAGTTGCCCTCCTTTGGACATGCTCCAGTTTCTCCATATCCTTTTTGAATTGTGGTGCCCAGAACTGGACACAGTATTCCAGGTGAGGCCTGACCAAAGCAGAATAGAGTGGCACTATTACTTAACTTTATCTAAACATTATACTTCTATTGATGCAGCCTAAAATTGCATTGGCCTTTTTAGCTGCCAAATTGCACTGTTCACTCATGTTCAACTTGTAGTCTACTTGGACTCCTAGATCCCTTTCACACGTAGTTTCATTCAGCCAGGTGTCACCCATCCTATTTCTGTGCATTTTATTTTTCCGCCCTAAGTCCAATACCTTACATTTCTCTGTGTTGAATTTCATTTTGTTAGATTTGGCCCAGATTTCTAATCTATTGAGGTCATTTTGAATTTTGATCCTGTCCTCTGGTGTATTAGCTACTCCTCCTAATTTGGTGTCATCTGCAAATTTGATAAGTATGCCCCCAAGTTTGTCCTCCAAATCATTGATCAAGATGCTGAATAGCACTGGGCACAGGACAGAACCCTGTGGGACCCCACTGGTCACTTTTCTCCAGGATGAAACCTGGCGTTGAGCACCCTTTGGGTTCGGTCAGTCAACCAATTACAAATCCATGTAACAGTTACCTTGTCTGGCCCACATTCTACAAGCTTGTTTGCAACAATGTCATGGGAAATCTTGTCAAAGGCCTTACTGAAATCAAGATATGTGATATCCACAGCATTCCCTTCATCTACCAAGCTGGTAATTTTATCAAAATAAAATATAAAGTTAAATGATATGTTACAATCAGATAAACTCACAAATAGGTTAAGAGAAGGTAATGAAAAAAGATGGGAAGACACCTGGATACCCATCACTGACTATTTAGAAGGAAAGACTAAGTATAAAAAGGAATAGATATGATACTACCAATTGTGAACAATATATGGGCAAAAATATAGGTTTGAATTCACTAATCAGGCAACAAAAGTCCCTTGTGGTATATGAATACAATTATCACTTTATAAGGGAAATAAGAGAGTTGGAAAATATAGAGTGTACAAACGAAGAAAAAGTTTATAAAGTACTGGTAAAGGGAAACATTTAAAGGTTTAATATAACAAACCAAATAGACAACATGATGCTGTAATAGGACAGAAAATAACACACAATATGGTGGGTAAAGGGAAAGAATTTTTAAAAATTAACTGAAAAAGGTGTGGAAAAACTAGGAAGTACATAAAAAACAGATGTCTTCAGTTTGAAGGACGGGAAGTAGTTTTAAGTGTTTATGTATGTTAGATAGGTATGTCTATTTCTTTTCTTTTTTTTTTTTTTTTTTTTGTGCCTTTGTTAGTTAATTTGTTTGGGTATGTATTTGTATGTGGTATATGTATATGGTTTG
>NC_056522.1:200782345-201029780 GCF_019175285.1 Sceloporus undulatus
TAGTTGTGCCGGTCTCTCCAGGTGTACCACCCTACCAGGTGACACTCCCCCCCCCAGGTTCACTTGATGCAGTTTAAACTCCCCACACCCCTCTAGTGATGCCTCTGATCAGACATAGCTACAGTGACAGAACTCCATCATCCTAGGATCTTAGTCCTTATAGTCAACAAATGTATTGAAGAAGTATTCTCACCATATGTATGCATATTCCAGAATTTTCCAATTTAAGAAGTTTTGTTTTATTCTTCCTTTTACCCTCAGTGAAAGAGCAATCTCAAAACTGATCCAAAATCTCAATTGATTTTAGGGATAATTATCCTTTTCTGTTATCTAGCACTATCAGCTGAGAAGACCTGGGGGAAAGTTATGCATATCCTTAGGCTCACATTCTAAAAGGACAAAGCAAACTGAAGAACAGATATCTAAAGATACATTTATTTTTGCTGTGCTATGAACAAAAAGTACCGGGTGGCTTTCAGCAGATCAGTGTAAGACAAAATAAAACGAACAAGCTGTCTGACATGACAAAAACGAGCTTTTACACTAGGCTTTCAGGACCAGAAAACCTGCAAAGCTGATCACAAAATTTAGTCTACCATGGCCTATTTGCTGAGACATTGAATAGATGATCCTTTTTTAAAAGAGAGAGAGAAAGAGAGGAGGGTGGGGGAGGTTTTAAACCATTTTTGGAAGGTTTGTTTCATACCATTTTTATTCCCTGATGCTGTTATTCCTACAACTCCTGTCTTTCTTGTCAATTATGTCTGCTGCTGGTCAAGGACAGGACTTGCCAAAAAAAAAGTTCTACCATGACACAGTGGACCTGTGTTCCTCCAGATGTTGTTGAACCCTCTGGGATATCACTTGGTTTGGTCCACACTCCTGCCCTCTCCTAATGACACTACTGCTGCTATTCCAAGAAGAAGAGCCCTCCCTCCGGTCCATCTGCCTTGTTCCAGGCCTCAGAGGGAGAGAAGAATGCTGGACCTGATTCCCTCCCCCCCTCACCATTCCCTTCTTCTTTTGTGTCGTGTCTTTTAGATTGTAAGCCTGTGGGCAGGGAACTGTCTGTTATCCCCTCTATTGTAAACCGCTCGGATTCCCAGTGATTGGGCGGTATATAAATAAAACCTATTATTATTATTATTATTATTATTATTATTATTATTCCATCTTTATGTTACAATAGTAACAGCTAGTTAATATACTGGCCTGTTTCTAGAGGACAAAAAGGGATGCTGATGGGTATATTTATGTGGACATATTTCTGTAGTGAATTTTAAGTGAAATGTGTGCATGTGTGTGTTTCTTGATATCTCTAATAAATGTAAATCAACAGCTAACCTTTTCCAATTCCATTAGGCAGGAATGAATCAGTCTGTTTCCAGTCTATGTCAGTTGGTGAACCCATCTCATTTCTTCATTATTTGCTAATGTGCTTTTAAGCATGAATATTTGCATCGAAATGCATATTTTACAATGCATTTTCTCCCCAAAAGTACATTTTATAATGGTTCACATTGTTCAGCCACTGAAACATTTAGACACTGAAGAATCCGGTATATGAATCAGTTCCAATCAAATAATTCATGCAATATTGAATTCCCTAAGAATCCCTAAAGCTGCATTTCTCAGATCATGCCAAAGCTGTGGTCCCTAAAATAGTGTCCCAGATATCATAGGATGTTGAAGAACTCCTCTTCTAAAGAAAAAGGGGTGTCCATCTTTGTGAGTATGGAAAATCTGTTCTTGCAAATTCCCTTATGACTACTGCCAATCCCATCCCAGCTTCCATATCCCTCCATTTTGTACCACATGGACATGACAGGAAGGACTGGGAAAGCCAAAATATGTAGATTGAATGTAATGTATGTTTGGGAAGTGAGTGCCAGGCTTAAACTTGTGTACATAATTTTCTTCCCATGGTAAACAACATTCAAGACCAGCAAAAGGGCCCAAGCTCGACTCAGGCTTGCATCCTTCCGAGGTCGCTAAAATGAGTACCCAGACTGTTGGGGGCAAATTAGCTTACTTGCTAATTAGCTTACTTGCTGTTCACCGCTATGATCTTTGGAATAGCGGTATATAAATAAAACATATTATTGTTATTATTATTATTATTATTATTATTATTATGTTGTTGTTGTATATATTCAACTGAAATAAGTGAGGGTTTAAATTCCTGCTTGGCCATGGAAATGCAAGGGGTGACTTTGGGAAAATCACACTCCCTCAGACTCAAAGAAAGGGAACTGCAAACCCCCTCTGAACAAATTTTGCTAAGAAAACCCCTTGAAGGCACAAAACAATATATTAAAATATCTACTTTAAAAATGGGGGCGGGAGGGAGAGATAAGGAAAATATTAAACGTTCTTGTCTACTGTCCTACCAACATAATCCCAGGAGGTCTTTGGAAGTGTCATTGATTCCTGGGGGGGGGGGGATACTTCAGAAAAATCAATAAATTAATCCACCTGTCAGTATAGATTGAGTACCCTTTATCTAAAATGCTTGGGATCAGAAGTGTTTTGGATTTTAGATTATTTTTTTATTTTAGAATACCTATATTTGCATATACACAATACCCAACAAAAGTAGCATTGTATGGACTGTATTTGCAAGGCTGGAGAAAGACATGAGAGATGTGAGACAAGAAACAATGAGGATCTTGAAATGGCAGGAATCCAAGTTTAGTGCTTGGTGTAAATCCACACCTCCTGCCATTTCCTCATGACTCTCTCCAGGTGTGTTTCTTGAGTCTCCGGCCTAGTTCGCTTAGGAGGTTTTCAGATTTTGAATTTCTGGATTAGGGATGTTAACTTGTACCACTCATCAGATGTCAACCCAAGAAAATCGAACAAATGAAAGAGAGGACTGAGCTGTAGAGACTGTTCATTAAATTGAATATATGGAAAGGGTTGGTTGAATAAGTGTCAATTGGATGTTGTCTAAACTTTAATTTGAAAATGCTGACAGCCTTTCTTCCAGGCTTATTGCAAATGAATTTGAATATAAAATATGCATAAAGGTGCATTTAGCAAGAACCATAAGAAAAGATACCACATCAACATGATTTAGGAATAAGCACCTGGAAACCCATCAGGTTGCCTTGGGGAAGTCACACTCTTTCATCTTTAGTGGAAGGCAATGGCAAACCCTCTCTGAATAACTCTTGTGATAATTTCACCTTCGATTCACTATAAGACAGAACCAACTTGAAGGGACACAACAACAGCAGCAGCAGTAGCAGCTATATATATTTTGTAGAGCTCCTCTTGTGTCCAGCAACACTTCTTCAAGTGCTACCAGGAAACAACAGAGGTAGAGACAGCTATTTCAAATTCCCTGACATGTTCTCTTTGTGTTTTTCTGCTTTGTTGCTTCTCACATATAGGCCATTCTCAATCTTGATTTCACTTCATCTCAAACACACCTCTTCTCTTATTTCTGTCTATTAGTCATCTAATCAAGATGCAGCAGACTGCATTTATCTCTGTCCCAAATGTAAAATTCATTCCACTTAAGGTTTCCTTTTACTGAAGATGGTCTTTCACTGAAGATTCTGAAAACCAAATTCCATACAAACTCAGATCTCCAACATCTCAGCCACATGTACTCAAGAAAGCATGAGGGCAGATTGGTTAATCTTGTGGCCTTTTGGAGGCATTTTTTAAAAAACCCAACAAATACTTATGTTTGCTTAAGACAGTGAACAACAGTAGCTTCTGCTGCTGTTTAACACCAAATACATGACAGATGAAGCTATAGGGAACTTGGAATTACTTGGGATCTTGAAGAGAAACAGAGATGTGCTGGTACATATTTAACAATGTTATGACTACGCATATAAGAAGTGCAATGGTAATTTTCAGATGAATATCCATGAATGTTATGAATTCTAAAAGCAGAATACAAACTGGTTTGTACCATTTTATTTTATTTTACTTTAGAGCTCATCTTTTTTTCCAGCCTGAGACCCAAGGCAGCTTAGCTTCCTTCCCTCTCTCTTCTGCTGCAATAATGCTTTTTCTAATAGAGCTGAAAAGTTTTTCACATGATCTGTTAAGGGTACAAGGAAGAGAAAGTATCAGATCTGAGGGTAAAAGTGGAGAAATATCAGCAAGCTTTGATAACAGACAAAGGTAGGCTTACACTTTAAAGCATCATCTATTTTTTCCCTGTTATTCCAAATATAATATGTCCCTGCCAGTGGTACCTGCACAAGTTGCTACCATATTTAAAGCCAGTCCACTCAGGCCTCTCTACTTAATCAGAAAAAACACAACCTTAACATTTGTGTTTCGGTTTGGTTTGACCACATGGCTTCAAACCCAGAGATTTAATCTGAGACTTAAATTTATCTTCTTCTTCAGTCATTACAGGGTATAGGAAAAGCCAAATACAGAAAAAGGGCACATTTTCCTAATGCTTCATGAAAAATGCTTCTCATTTCGAGCAATTGGCCTGTGACTCCCAAATGGAAGGAGATCCCTTTGACTACATATGGCTGTTTGTATGATGAGTTGATGCCAAAAGCATGACTCTTTGGCTGTGTAACCAGTGAATACACCAGCATCAAGGATCATGGCCAGAAGATTAAATTCCATTCCACTCTTGGGAGTCTTATAGGCTATTTACTGAATAATACAAATTAGCTTTAAGAGGGGATATCAGGGAAGTTTGTCCCAGGTTTTGTCATTGCAATTTAGTCTGTAAAATATGAAGGATTATTGGGAAGGTTAGATGAGAGGAGTGGTGGAGCAACCTTGCCATTGCAATACACAAAATACTGACATTGATTTTGTTTGGAATTGGCACTGCAGGTATGTAGGCATTGGTGCAAACAGCAAATTCCAAACACATCAACCCAGCATGGAAAGGGTAGCTTAATCAAACCCACCATCCAGTCATCCATAGTGGTGTACTCCAGAAGTAGGGATGGATAACCCTCCAGTTATTTTATTTTGGATTTTCCAACATTAATTAGTGGAAATTAAAATCCAGCATCTGGAGGATGATACATTCTCTCTTCCCCACCCCCATTTAATGAAATAAAAACAACTCAGGCAGTGACTGACAGGGAAATTGAGGCCACCAAGAAAAATCATAGAAATACTAGAATATGCAAATCCAAGCCTTTTGCTTAAATGGCACAGAACATGCCAGGAACAAAAGAATATGCCAAAACCTTAATAACAGGGTAAAATGACATTGGACCAGACATTCTTCCAGAGAGTCTGAACCTAGTAAACAATTTAATAAATCATTTTAATGAGTGAAAATGAGGAAAAGGAAGTCAACCAAATCTATTTGTCAGATTGGTGAAGAATAAAGCTCAGGAGGTGTGTGCTTCCAGTTTGGTCATAGCACACCAGTGCAACATCACAGGTGACGCATAAACTATAGTTAACTATTTTTGTATTAGTAAGTTTTCGCCATTGTAATTATTATTAATTTGTATTAATTATTTATTAAAAATAGTTCCTCTTGCTGAGCCCGACATGTAGCAACCTTTTCATGTCAGCAGGTACACACAATTCCAATCTTTACAATGACCCTAAAGATTATGGAACCCAGATTATGGAACGGCCTGCCAGAGGAGATCCATCACATCACCAGTTTAAACAGCTTTTTTTAAAGCTGTTAAGACGGATCTCTTTTGGCAGGCCTTTCCTGAATAGATACTGGCGACTATAACCTGAACGTGTTATCCCCTGAACTCTGCTATAACCACTGCTGGATTTGAATGTTTATTTTAAAGTGTGTTTTAATTCTGTATTGTTTAATTGTTATTTAAAGGGGGGTGGGAGATTGGGATATCGGTTTGTACTGTTTTAACTTGTAAGCCGCCCCGGTTGTGAGGTGGGATATAAATTATTATTATTATTATTATTATTATTATTATTATTATTATTATTAAAGTAAGATAGGAACTTTCCAGTAGTAGCTACTCTAAACAGCTTTGAACGATTTAAATCCATGAAATACACACATTCCTATATATTTATATGTCTTGTCAATCCTAGAGATATTTGGCTATTCTGAAAGTAAAAGACTTGCAATAAGTTGTTCATTTATATATAAAATATCACACATGGGTTGAAGTGGAGGTTGATTGGGCTGGGCAATGTCAAGCAATGAAAGTCCAGCACTGACAAATTCCCAAACCAGAGTTGGCAATCTGGATCCTTAGAGCTGCATGTTATCCTCACCTTATTTTCATGCAACCCTCAGATTAGTTTCCAAAATTTATTGCCTGTAATCTGTTCAAATCCCTGGCAAGGGAAGTCAGACACTTCCCAGCAACCCAGTGGATATGGAGGAAAAGAGAGGGGGAACATAGGATGTGTCAGATTGAGAAAGAGAGAAAGAGGAGGGAAGGATGCAGAGAGTGATGAGAGAGAAAAGAATGGCCTATCTACTTCTGACATTTACCCCAGGAACTACAGTGTGTGCTCCCACCCAAAAGGTGGCTTCCAACTGATTGCATCAAAGGGAACATAGTCCTCAACAGCAGTGGTGTCAATAGGGTTGGCATCACCTGGTGCGGTAGCTCATGATATCACACACACACTTGATACCACATCATATAGAATCCTTAATTTTTAAAAAATGTACTAAAATTGTACTGTCAATTTTTTAAATTATAATTTAAAATTATTTTTTTAAAAATGGGATCTCTTCTTTCTGTTCCCACTGAGCCTCGCCCCACTCACGCCATCTCTTCAGCATTTTTTTTTAATTAAAGTTTTTATTGGTTAAAAAATACATACAAAAACAATATACGACAAACATACATCTCAAAACAAACAAAACGTATCTACAAATTAAACATATAAAAGACTTGATCTTAATTCTTCTTCTTTTTCCTTCTGTTTACTTCCTTCTTCCTTCACTCTTCCTTCCACACACACTTTCAAACATAATGACTTCCTGCCTACCAATACATTACAACGTGATACTTTTTGGCTATCCAATATTACTACTTATCATATTATAATATAACAAAAAAGAAATATATATATATATACATTTTACCCTCTTAGACCCTGTTGATAGAGGTGGACATGAGACTTAAACTTCTTATTTAAATTAATCACAGCTATTTTCTCCCACTTCCCTTCAAAGTAAATCTCTTCAGCATTTTAAAGGGATGCAGGTGAACGCAACAACTGATTTTTTCCCAAAGGGGAGCAGTGATGTCAACCCTTCTTAGGGTATTGCCTGGTGCAGTCCGCACCTCCCTCACCCTCTAATGATGCCCCTGCTCAACAGAAAAAAAGATCTCAATCTCTGCCACAGTAATATATAAAGCAAACAGGTAGTTTCACATACCTGTTGGTGGGCTTATGTACAGGTGAGTAATATGTCCACGATGTGTCATGTAATGTAGCTTAAATCACTTATTTTGTGCTGTAATTGTAACCATTTTAGTTACTTCTATAGTTATGGGAGTATAGCCTAGCTAAATTATGGAGGAATAACATCACATGTTTCAAATGCTGTCCCAGCACTGAGGGAACTATTGTCTGTAGACAGGAAATGGAAATGTTCAGTTTGGGATGTGGGGTGGTTAGGTATCTATATTATTGAGTGATGAGTGCATCAATCATTTTCTGTTGTATGCCAATTTAATGTACATTGAATCATAAATACAGTCTAACTGATTTCTGAAGCAGCCAACATCTAAAGGCAAAACAAAAAAATGCATGACAATTGGTGTTTATTTTCATATGCAATTTTGCCTCAGATACATATTTTGTATCCAATTTTCTCTAACATACACATTTACCTGTTGCTATTTTTGATCCAAGAACTGCCTTGTAAAATTCAGAGAGGTGCACAAATCCAAAAGACAGCTGTGTTTTTATCTGCATAGTCACCCAGGAAGTGTAAATTAGATAAATTTGCCCAAAATATGAACCAAATAAACATTTCCCCATATTCCTAATTCAAATATATATTTGTATTACCTTTTCAAATTTTTGTCGGCTTTTTAAAGGTAATTTTCATTACATTATCAGGTGGAACATTCATGCTCCCACACAGTATGTCAAAGTTTTGGCAGGTAGTTACTTAGGAAGAACGTATGTAGTGTAACTAAAAATGCTTATCTATAATATAGTGGGAGTCTCCAGGATAAGCTGCTTAGCTTGTCATTAGACTGACACTCATTTGTGGGGTGGTTCTTTAGGTCTTATTTTTCAAAGAAGCTGTCAGAATCCTTCTATATTTCTTAATTGATACTTTAGACAAGTATATCTATCTGTCTGTCTACTGAAGTGATTAACAGAACAAAAAATATAAAATGAACAAAAGATTTCAGCTTCCACCTTTTTCAGTTGCTAAAGACAAAACTGAGCTGCACCCAAAGTGATGGCTTAGAACACACAGCATTCTTCAGTGGATAGTGGTATTTTCCTCTAGGCCAGTGGTTCTCAAACTTTTTGCCCTGGTGACCCCCTTTACATTTACACATGAAAATTGCCCACCCACTCAGTGTAGCATATGAATAAAAATATTTTGTTTGTTTAGTTAGTGTATTGTCATTTGCACATTTATGTATATACTTGAATATATATAGAATCATAAAATTATAGAAGAAACCACAAGGGCCATCCAGTCCCACCCTCTGCCATACAGGGATAGCCAGTCAGAGCACCCTTGGCAGATGGCCATCCAGCCTCTGTTAAAAAACCTCCAAAGAAGGAGACTATACTACACTCTGTGGCAACATATTCCACTGAAGCTCTTCCTAATGTTTAGGTGGAATCTCTTTCCCTGTAGTTTGAATCCATTGCACCGTGTCCTAGTCTCTGGGGCAGCAGAAAAACAAGCTTGTTTCATTATCAACATGACATCTCTTCAAATATTTAAACAGGGCTATCACATCACCTCTCCTCCCTTGAGCATAGGAGATTGCTCCAAGTGCCCTCCTTTCTCTTCCCCCTCCAAGACAGAAAAAAGTTTGAGAAGAAGATGGGGAGACGGCCTCCAAGTGTCACATATGCCCTAGAATAATATGTGTCCACTTCTAGGAGTCCTGCTCCACAATTTGAGAACACCTGCTATAGGTAGTGGGGGCCTTGTGGCATTAGGGTCTTATATCTATGTATCTAGAAATTCTGCCCTTTGTTCAAAATGCATGAAGGAGATGGTTCCTGCATATCAAACTAGGACAAATCAGGGAGGTTGTGATGTTCTGAGTCAAAATGCTTCTCCAGTGGTTGTTCATCTTCCTAGTCAAGATGATAGACTTGTGGTTCTTGCAGCATGTGTGCAAGTCTGTGATCTTTTTCTCCATGTCCTGAAGTACAAACCTGGGCCAACCTGGGAGACATGTTGTTGGATTGCTTTTATTAGTTCATCCCTACAGAATAGAGGAGAAGAGGGTTATCTACTAAAAATCATCAGCTAACAGTAATTTTTAAGGTAATTTTTTTTATATCATTTTGGAAGGACACTGAAAGATGTGGCCTTTCATTCGAAGGAACACAATGTTGGGCTGTTGCTTTATTTGACATGATAACGGGAAAACGTTTTGCACTGTTATGATGCTGGCAGAGCTCCACTGAAAGCAAGTTGACCCCAATCTTTTTCCCATTTAACTGTTTTTACCATCAATCAAAGATTTATTATGGGCATAGACCAACAGAAAGTGTTCTTCTAAAACTGCAGTAAATCAACAGCAGTGCTGTCAGCCATAGAAAAAGTCTGTTGTTTTACTCGATTGAATAAAATAAAAATGACAGTGTTGTGATACATATAACATTTTAATAGTTTAAAAAAGAGAATTTGTTCCTCATGAGGGGCAGCTTGATCCTATTGACCAGCCCTAGCTGAATTTAGGTGCATCACTGTAGCTAAGCACCATGGACATAATCCCTGCAAACATAAGCACTTTTTAAAGATTAACAGTGATGTCCAATGCCTGTTTAGTCAGAAATAAGCCCTACTGTGTTTAATGGGGCTTATTCCTACGTCTGTGTTTACTGGAGTTCAGTCCTGCATTGCAAAATTATAGGACTGCATTTCACATAGTGCAATAACTCAATGAGAAGTCACACCTTTAACTGGATAATGTCCTAAATACATGAAGTAAAGCCAGTTCCCTCTTACCCATTTTGGAGCATTAGAAACTCTCATGTTTTCTGCTTAACTGAACTGTATTTTTATTATATCTTTTTTTCTACTAACACACTGAGGAGCTAAACAGACCACCCCTTTGGAGCAGCGCGCCACTGCCCCTTTCCTTACCAGATCGAGGCAGTGGCAACTACACACCATGACCCTCATCTGGCAGTTTGCCACTACTAAAAAGAACTGGTCACCAACCGTAATAATAAATGTCAATTTCAATAAAAAGAACTGCAAAATGCCACTCCTTTTAGCGCCGGCAAAAAAGGCACCCTTGGGACTACGGTGGCTTTTCAGCACTCTTTTGGTGCAGTGTGTTTAAACGCTGTGCCAAAGGACCACCATGATGTCCCCCACTATGAAGTCGGGCACACCTCAGCATCAGTGCATGTGGCGTGCAGGCACCACACCCCCACTCTGCCCCGAGGCCGGCATCAAATGCCACTCTGTTCAGCCCCTGAGTTAGATAAAACCAAATCAATTTAGTAGAACCTCTTTCTTTCTTCCATGCCAATCAATAGCAGATGGTGGCTTCCAAGTGGTCCATCACTTTATTTTTATTTCACCTTTTTCACAAAGTGGGACTTAAGGCATCTTATAAACAACAGAAAATTACTTTAAAATCCATATGGTAAAGACATATTTTAAAATTGAAATTAAAACAATATCAAGCCAATAACAAAAATGCAACACCATAATAAGCCTTCTTTTTTGAAACAATCAATTCCCAGATGTTTCCTGGAATAAAAATTCTTCACTTTCTGCCAAAAGGGCAACGAAAAAGGAGCCATCCTGTTACCCAAAAAGGTAGGGAGGAGAGCTTGGAGTCCCCACAAACAGTGTCAGTGTATTCTTGATATTTGTGGGAGTGTATTAGGTTAATAGGAGGCTTGTGAGGGTTTGGGTAACATTAGAGATCTTTTACACCTATGTATACCAGTACTAACTGCAGAGACACTCTAGTTTGATTAATTAAAAAGGTTATATTACATTCCACACCCTGTCTGTCCCTGGTTTGTGTGTGTATTGATCTGTTCACAGATGCATGTATCTGATGAAGTGGACTGGAGTCCACAAAAAGCTTATGCTGAATATAAACCAATGGATTCAAATTACAAAAAACATGCCTCTTGCAGACCCTTCCAGCACTATGATTCTGTGATCCCATATCAGTGAGTCTCAAAGGTGTACTATCCCTTTCTATCTTATAGTAAAACACTTAGGACCTTATACTGGTCAATGACCGAATAAATTTTATTACATTATTACTTAGGGCCTTATCACATGGGATCTTCCGTTATTTAAAAAATGGCTTCCCCAGGTTTCCCCACGAACGATTCAGTGATGGAAGGAAAGCGGGAAGCCTCAATTACGTTAGAGAAGCACAATCAATGATCCCACCTCCAGCGCTTCTGCAATGTTTGGGCAACGTTTGGGCAGTGGTAAGTGCCTCGTGATGAGATAATTAGTCATAATAGGTGACATCTGCACTGCAGAATTAATGCAGTTTGACACCACTTTAACTGCCATGGATCAATGCTATGGAATTCTGAAATTTGTAGTTTTGTGAGATATTTAGCCTTCTCTGGCAGAGAGTGGTGGTGAGAAAACAAATTACAAATCCCAGGATTCCATAGTACTGATCCATGGAAGTTCAAGTGGTGACAAATGGCTTCCTTTCTGCAGTGCAAGCACAGAGATGAGGCAAGATACACAGGTGTTTATGCAACTGACAGTGATGTTCTTTTATCTAAAAGAAGCTTCTAGCAATGGAACAGAGAAAAAATGATTTCCAGCAATGTGAATTTACAGTTCTACATCTGTTTCTAGCCCTTCAGAGCAGAGCTTGGAGACATTGCTGTTTTGGATTAGAACCTTCAATCCTCCACCACCAACAGCAAAAGTTTGACCAAGCTGGTTGGGAGACCCTGGGACAGTAATCTATTTTATTTTATCTGTTTACTAGTATATCCTTTAGCACATATTGTATATCTTTTAGATATACATAAGCTGTAGACAAGTAGTGCATGTTCTGGTTCTGGTGCACGCTTAGGTTATGCATATGTATTTATATTGTATGGAGGTTTATTGCACCTAGTGCACTGTATTTACATTTTATATATAGCTGTGTGATACTGCTTTTTATTATGTTACTAGTATTTTGAAACGGCCCTTGGGCTACTCAATAAATTGTATTGTATTTGTATTTGTGTTGTATGAATTGGGACTATAGATTATAAATTCTGCCTATTGTACCTCAAAGAAGATACTGTAAAGAGCCATTAAAGAGCCATAAAATGATCAAGGGGATGGATGAAGTGCCCTGTAAAGAAAGGCTGCAACTTCGTGGGACAGGACAATTTTTAGCTTAGAAAAAAGTTCTTAAGGGAGGATGTGATGAATGGTTGTATAGAAAACAGTGCGCAGTGCAGAGAAAATGAATAGAGAGAAAATGTTTTTGCTCCGGTAATGTCAGAATCCAGGGTCATCCAGTGAAGCAGAATAGTGAGAGATTTGGGGTAGTTAAAAGGAAGTACATCTTCACACAGTATGTCTTTAAACTGTGGAAATTCAGGACAGAAAAAAGGAAGAACTTTTTTTTTCTGTGCAGAGCATAAAGTATGGAATTTGTTACAATGTGTTCTGATAGCTGTCAGCATTTTGGCATGAGGTGATGAAGTCCTGAGCCACCTCACCACTGCTGTCATGAGTTCTGGAATGTTATGCAATTCAGTCCCTTCTCTATATCTGAATGCAGTCAAAGTAACTCCAGGCGCTTCCAGTTAGATTCAGAAATGTGTTCATTTTCTTCACTTGTTGATAGAAATATATACGTGTCCACAATTTTAACAAGAGTTTATACCTATGACAGGAGCAGAGGATTTGAAATACAGTATATGCCTCAGGTCCAGAAACCAAGTATCATGATGTAAATCTCCTCAAAGACACTCCAGGGCAAGACTACAATTAATCATCCCTTTTTTTTAAAAAAATATTTTGGATCATAGTATCCATGATTGCTGATTGCTTATTCATTTTGTATGATGACAATAAACAGCTAGCTGCTAACATCTTAATTGTACCAGCTCCTGAGAGGTTTGTGTTGAGATTTTTCTTTTTAAAAATGCATTGGTCCAGTGCCAGAACCAAGCTAATTTCTATTACCTTAGAAAGCACTGGCAATGGTTCATAGTCAAGATGCAAGGAAAAGGGGACAGAGCAGATCCTGAGATCCTTTACTTATATTGTCTCGATGCTAATAAACATATTACAACTTATATTTGCACAGTGAATGGATGGAAAGAAATATGGGCTGTATTAGTAGGATGATCTTGATGCATTGTTGTTTGCTTTTGAGTTGTTTCTGACTTATGCTGACCCCAAGGTGTTTGCATGTCACAGGGTTTTATTGGCAAATTTCTTCAGAGGAGATTTGTCATTGACATCTTCTGAGGCTGAGAAAGTGTGACTTGCTAAAGTTCACCCAAAGGGTTTCCATGGCCATACCAGGCTCTGAACCCTGGTCTCCCAGTGTCCTAGTCCAATGCATACACATGAGAAAAAGAGAATGAGATTGAGGATAATATCTATGACAGCCAACATTGGACTATGACTCTAGACACCAGGGTTCAAATCCCCATTGAGCTATGGAACCCACTGGGTGACCTTGGGCAAGTCACGCACTCTCATTCACAGAGGATGGCAATAGTAAACGCTCTCTGAAGAAACTTGCCAACAAAACCCTGTGATAGGTTCACTTAAGGTCGACATAAGTAAGGAAACGGCTTGAAGGCACAAATATCTATATATCTGTATCTGAATCTAAATCCTTATCTATTTTTCCTAAGGAGCTTGGGGGGGGGATTCCCCACAGTCCCTTATCCAGTCCTGTTTTAGGCCCAGGATTTTTTTTCCTGGGGTGCGGGAGCAGAAGTACCTTGTGGTTTTGGAAAAAGGCCTTACTGAACCTAAGACAGATCAGTGGTGCATTTGAAAACAAGACAATTTTTTAGGAAAGTTACTTATATTAGAGAATATTCCATAGCACCTTTATGGGCAATTGAATTCTGATTTACCTTGCAGTGCTGTTTATAGGATTTGTACACTGAGCCATTCTGGGGAATTATGCAGCTTCTCAAAATTCTAAAACTTCTGCCTCCCCAGTCTCACACAGTAAATAATTTGTGTCTTGTCTATGTGTATGATATAAGGATGGATTCAGGTTTAGTCGTGTTTAGAAGAGTTGGATGAAAAAATGTTGGGTTCACAAATTTAATCTCTGCTCAAAACCACTAAACTTGAGCATGAAGCCCAATTGCAATTTGCAGTCTGAAATCATTACTGTTTCAAACTTCCAACAAAATCTTCACATCAAAAAAGCTGGGTTTTATAAACATATATATCCACAAACACACATCTGTCAATGGGAGATGAGTGTGTACATATCCATGAGGGTTGCATTCTGGATCCTCGCAGATGACAAAAAAACTCAAGTCTTTTCTTTAAATCCATAATATATCTATTACATCAAACTTATATTGTTTGATCTCATTTGATATTTCATTTTAAATTCAACCAGACATAAAATCAAAAAATAAAACAGATCAAAACAAAACAAATAAACCATTCAGCGATCAAAAGAGGATGTACCCAACTATATTCTGTTGGGTACATCCTCTTTTGATCGCTGTTTTATTGTATATTCTTAATTTGATTCTTAAAACAATTCTGTTATAATTCATCCACCTCTTCAAAATTAATACATATTCTCTATATTCCTTTTGAGTTCTGCAGTTCATTTCCCCCATCTATATATACATCTCTATATACATCAAACAAAACAGAGATTTTGGCATGTACTTTGTTTTCACTTTATCTTCTCCTAAAAAATATCCTTCTTATCCTTCTCTATTTTTAAATTTGGTTATGTTTTTTCCTACTTATCATATATGTTATCTTCTCATATATTTAAACATTACTAAATTGACTGTTTTCTCTTACAGTATTTCAGAATTAACTCTCAATTCCATTTTTAGTTGATTTTTCATTAATTAATATAGTCAATTTGTCCATCTATATCATAGCAAGTGATTTTATATGCCAATCATCTATAGTCAGTATTTCCATACTTTTCCATTTCTTTGCAAATCTCATTCTTGTTGCTGTAATTAAATATAAAGTACACTTAGTTTCTTCTCTATTTTTCTATCATCTATTATATTTAAGAGGAGTCATTCAGGTTCCATTTTTATTGTTGTTCGAAACATCCACTGTAGTGCCTCTTGTATTCCTATCTAATATTTTCTTGCCATGGGGCATGACCACCTTATATGATAAACAGTACCCTTGCTTTGTCCACATTTCTAGCATTTCTCTTTCTCCTTTTTATATATCTTTGGCAATTTGTCAGGTGCCATATACCAATGATCTTGTAATAATTTTCTTTCACATCCATACTCAAGGCAAACTTCAGATCTCAAGTCTTATTGTTTTTAATGGAGCCATGCCATGTGTGCAGCCATGCTGGCACTGCCATGTACACGCACCACCATTCAGGAGAATGGGATGGGACCACCCACGGATGCTCCAATCTGTAGGTGGCAAGCCCACAGTTGGGGTGGGCCAACTGTACTTTTCAAAGTTGTGCACCCAAATGCATACATTTAGGAGAAATGCACAAGGAAATCCATATTCATTTCCACCTGTGAGGAAGAAGAAGAAAAAACTCTTACAATGTCATACAGACCCAAGTCAGAAGCTTTCAGGTACAAGGTAGAGAACTTTGACAAATTAAGGATTTGATGGTGTACACATTCTTACCTTAGAGTGGAGACCATGAAACCAAGGGGGCAAATAACTTATGACTAACTTAAATCCCACTGGTTTCAATGATGTACTCTAAGCATTCTTAAGTTTAGCTCTATTTTTTACAAAAGAAAATAACTTTCCAGGCCATTTGCTTAACTGCTTAGGAGTAAGGATGTAATTCATCACCATTTTTCTTCTTGAAGAAAGCAACTAATAATTTTAGGAATTTTATTTCCACTGAAAGAAAGACTGAAAATCACAGTTTTCAAAGCATATTCCTAATTCAGAACTTATTCTGTGCAAAATCTGCAGTCAATAACTTGTGACTGGCACAATAAACAGCATGTTCTTAAGAGGAAACAGCTTTTTCTGTGCAAGATGTAGTATTTCTGTATGGAAATAGTATTTTCTGGACCAAAAAAGCTGTTTCCTACACACAAAATGCTGTTATCAGTGGAAATCTACTATGTGCAAATTTTGCATGGAATATGACAATGACAACAACAACTACAACAACAACAACATTTATTTATAATGCCCTTTTCACCAAAGAGTAGAGCATCAGACATATATAATCAAGAATGTAACAATAAAACACAACACTATAATATACTAGAATAGTAAAATACTAAAACAATATACTAATGTACTAAAAACAAAATGTCTCCAGTTGCAGCAATTTTTGCACATAAAGCTTTTTTTTCTGTGCAGGAAATACTATTTCCATTCAGATATATTATTTTCTGCATGGAAAGCTATTTCCTGCTCAGAAAATGCTGGTTTCTGTTCAAAACAACCTTATGCAAATTGTATGCAAAATAAGTCCTGAACTGTGAAGATTATTGGCAGTCCAGGATTCTTCTCATTAAGGTTTCTTGATGCTCAAAAACATGATTTCCTATCACTTTTCAAACTGTGTCAAATATTTTTTTTCCCATCCATCCTTGAGGGGAGGGGTGGTTTTCCCTCATTATGTATGCCAATTATACAAAAAAAAGACACACACACACACACACACACACACACAAATCCAAAATGTATAAAAATGTGGCTAAACTCTAACAAAAGGACAACTCCAGAAGGACTATTCCAAACAGAAGGTGGTCAACTGCATTCACCATTTCACTGGAGTTATTCTCTCGCATGGGCCTCCTCCAGCTCAGGCTAACTTGAAAATGGGGGTCAGGCTGAGAATCACTCAAAGTCTAAGTTCACCAGGAATTATAATGAACTCAGATTCAGCATCTAGCTTTCCATTGAGGTCTGCTTTTTAACTTCAAACCAATTTTCTTTCTGGATTGACTGAACCACACAAAGGTCAGATAACTTGCTGGAGGCCAATGAGTGACCAAGCTCCCAATCTTCTCCCCAAATGGTTGGGCTGCCATCCTTTCCAATCTTTTGTGTAGATGTGTGTGTGATACTAAGATAACAGAAGTTTGTTCATAATTCAGCCAAGCTGTTCTTAAATCTCTTCATTTAATAGTTGTCTATTGAAAAAAAATTAATAGTGCACCATTCCACTTACCAAGCAGCTCCAGTTCATTGCACAAAGGGGATACAATTCTTGACCCTGCCACTACAATTTTTCAATTGCACATGGTATTCATTACCTCCCTTGCCCATGAGGGACAATCTTAAAAATGCCCCATAATATACTACAGAGTGGCAACATCAATCTGCCAATTACAGATTATAATAGACCTGAGAGCTTTTCACATAAGGCTATAGTTGAGGCATGAAGAAAAGAATATTCTTCTTAAGTGGCATCTGGACTGAGACAAGAGGTTGTTTATAAGTAAGCCCAAAAAACCAGGAGGACTGCTCCTAAACCTGCAGAACCATTATGCGTTAATGGGAAAGAGTTGGAGTCTTATTAACACCATACAAACTTAGACAGAGGTTCTGAGAGTGTATTTTCCTTGTAGATCCCCCAGTTCCCTCTGTGAATTTAAATATATAATATTATATAAACTTCAAATAATATTATTTTGAAATGTGAGCCTGTTGGCACATTAGAAGAAGCATCCAGACATATCGTATCAGAATACCTTTATCTGGATCAACTACAAATCAGCAAAAGAGTTGGCTTCCAGATTTTACAGGACTCTTCCTTTGGGGTGGGAAGTTGGAGAGGGAGCAACAGATACTGCTAATAGAAAGCTTGTTAAAGAAACCCAGTGTGTAGTCCAATACAGCTTCAAATATTCTACACACTCCTCTGTCCACTCACCACCCCGCCACCCCACCCCCGCAGTATTAAACTTGATAAAGAGTATAGTTAAAACAACCCTTCCCCTACACACACACATACACACACACATTACTGTGTTTTGAGTTGATGCACAATTGAGTTGGTACACATTTTGAGTTGGACACATTTGTGTCTCTGTGTGGAACAAAGATATTTTCTTTTATTAACAGGAAAATAAACCAGTTCTATGTTCCACTACATCTCTATTTGACTTTTTAACATATGATAAAGTTTATATTCATCTGTTTACTTGAATTACAATTAGCTCTGGCAGATAATCAATATATCCCATTCTAGATAGGCATCAAGAATACGTTTGAGATAAAAGACCTCCTTGAGCTCCATTGTTCTTCACCCACTTAATAATTAAAATTACTTTACATCTCAATTACATCATATTACATTACATTACAATGAAATTACATCATATTCATAATTTCATGAAGTTACAGGGTTTGGAAAATGGCAGATGTTTTGGGGTGCAAACCTTTCCTTCTCTAGCAGTGACACTTTGGCTTCATTTTATGCCTTCTGTTTTTTCATATATATATATATATATATATATATATTTCCTTTTAGCTCTCAAACTTTATAGATGATGAAACTATACAGTTTCTTATGCTTTTTTACAGTGCTGGGGTTTGTTTGTTGTTGTCATTTGTTTCTGATATGCTATGATATTCTTTATCCAGCATATCAAAGATATGGTATTGAAAGCCCATTCTCAAGGGTAAATAAGCCCTGTTCACCTTTGTTATTTGGCATTTGCCCAGCTTCTGTTAGTTTCAAATCCTTGAAGAACAGCCTACAAAGCTCTAGTTTACTCCTCTGAGTAAACTAGAGCTATGTCTCTTGCACAGAATTCTAAGTACTCTCCAGCATCCACGGAGAGCAAGCTTCGGGGGTGTCAGAGGAGGGGGAGGAAGGAATAGGAGGAAGAGGCAGAGGTGGTGGGGAAGAGGAGGAGGAGGAGGAGGAGCAGGCCACTCGGGGGACATGTGAGACGGAGAAGGGGCTCCTTCCCTGCCACCCAAAGCCTACCTAGCTTTGCTCTCCTCCTCCTCCTCCAACTCCTCCTCCTCCTTCTGTGGCTTGGCGGGCCTGGAGGGGCAAGAAATGGAGCAGCGGAGCCTCAGTGGGGCAGGAGCAGAAAGGAACCATGAAGTCATACAGCCAGGCCCAGAACCTTCCCCCAGGAAGTGGCACTCAGCACCGCCACTGTCAGACCTTCCTTGTTCCCAGGTCTTCATCCCAAGGGATGCCTAAGGCTCACCGTTTCTGCCACCCTCATCAGGCCAGGATGAGTCTCTCAAACCACCCTATTGGTCATGAACCACAGGGAGGGAGGGATGGAATCAGAGGGACTCGTCCAGGCCTGACAGGGGTGGCAGGAACCACAAGCCTTCAGCATCCCTTGGGGCTGAAGACCTGGGACCAAGGAAGGTCTGAGGGTGGCAGTGCCGAATGCCACTTCCCGGGGGGAGGTTCTGGGGTACAGCCGGATGACCTCGTGGTCCCTTTCAGCTCCAGCCCCACTGATGCTCCACTGCTCTATTTCCTGTCCCTTCAGGCCTCGCCATGCCCGCCAAGTCACAGAAGAAGGATGAAGAGTTGGAGGAGAGGGCAATTAGGTAGGCTTCAGGTGGCTGGGGAGGCAAAGTGCCATTGTTTCCAATGGTGGCACGGCTGAGCTCAATAGGACTTGAGCATCCGTGGATTTTGGCATCCGTGGGGGGATCCAGAATGGATCCCCCATGGATACTGAGGGCTGACTGTAGTTTTAAGTGCCATTCTTTTCCAATGGTGTATTAAGCATGCACCTTTCTCTTTTATGTTGAAAGCAATGGGAAATAAAAGGTAAAGAACTATAAAACAGAGGTTCAAACAGAATACATATATAAGTAAAAGGAAAAATGTAAAACAGTTGCAACTATTTCCAACAGGCAAATGTTAGAAAATCATTTTATTTCGCTGAACATATGTTTTAGTTGGAAGATGTAGGTAGATAGGTAGGTAGGGATTTTTTTAGAATTTGATTTGAGGGTTTTTAACATTTTTAGTAGCTTTTTAAATTGTTTTATGTACAGTATTGTCTTTTCAGTGTCTCAGTGAGGGTGATAAATATTTTGGGGGGGGGAATCAATGGGGCCTTAAAAGTGCTTACTTTGGGCCACATCACATCCAGTGTTGATGATAAAATGTCCATTAATTGCTATGCAGATTATTTAGCAGGAATTTATGGTCTCTGAGCACTGTGGGAAAATGATTTTTGGACTAGATGGACTATGGTCTGGTCCAACAGGGATTGATTGATTGATTGATTGATTGTAATATAATGTAGATTTCATTATAATTGCTGTGTTACAATTCCAAGCACATTTTGCTACCTGCTCAGTTTTCTTAAAAGAACCATTTAAGTTCCCAATCTGATAATTTTTATTTTTGCTGAGACATCTTTTTGAGATGCATTTTCTATTGAAGTCAGCAGGGGGGAAATCAGTTTAGGTAATTAGAAGGAGCTGCAGACACAGCTTGCTTACTTCTTTATACTGGTACAAAGGCAATTTAATCAATCTATTCTCTCTTTATAGTGTTGTTCACTTCTTTATAATTATTTGATCATCTTTGTGTGTTCTTTCACTGCACAGGTTTGACTGAAGAGAGTTCTTCTGTCCCTGTTATTCCATGTGGGTAAACTGTATGTTGTCTTATTCTTGTACCTTCCAGAAAAGTTGTGAAAGTCCCATTCGCAAAATAGGGTGTGGGCTTTAGTTCCCTTAGCAGTACTGAAGAACTGGGGCTGGATGATAAACGCTATCCTCATGGCACCTCTAGTATCATTATACTTGATTATATGAAGATACTGCAAGATACTAGATACTAAATTATTTATTTTTTAATTTTCTTAAAAATGGGAATAAAAGGGACCCTTCAGCTATGATCCAAGATTTCAGTGGCACCAGCTAGAAATCAGTGTAGATCCAGCTTAACAGTACAAGGAACTAAGGTTACTCTTCATTCCCAAAAACAAAACAAAAACAGAAGTGTGTGTGTGTTGTTTGCCTTCAAGTCGTTTCCAACTTATGGTGACCCTGTCTCAGGGTTTCCTTATAGCAAATGTCTTCAGAGGAGGCTTGCCATTGCTTAAGACTGAGGGAATGTGACTTGCCCAAGATCACCCAGTGAGTTTTCATGGCTGAGAGGGCATTTGAACCCTGCTCTACAGAGTCATAGCCCATTGCTCAAACTGCTATGCCATGCTGGTTCCTATAACAAAAGTGTACAGAGAGTTATAAAAGAAGCTGTTGATGCACATATGTAGTAACTATTAGTTAAATAGAAGTATAATATATTTCATTGTAGTGGAGAAAACTCTGAGTGTATCTGCCCTACTCAGTTGTTGTAGTTTGATACCACTCTAATTGCCATAGTTCCATCTTACAGAATCTACTTGTTTGGTTCCATCCAACACAGCCAATTGTGAGAGACTTCAGAGGTTTTAAGATGATACATCTGGAAACCAAAGGTTCTCCAATACAATAGAGATGCTTCTAAACTGAAGATTGTCCTCATAGCATTAAAACACATGCTCACCCTACAAGCAACCCAAGCATTCCCATTGGGCATCATTATTGATAGGGGCATGAGTTAAGCAATGGGTACTTGAATATATGAACTACAGGGTCCCTTTTGATGACACAGGAGTGCTGGTGTAAGGTTACTCAAACAGTGTACCCCCCCCCCAAAAAAAAACTTTCCCTGTAAAAAGCTGGTTCCAAAACACATCTTTGTATGCATCAATCTGGGTTAAAAAAAATCTTGGGCAGTAACATTTCATAAGTATTTTGACCCCATTTGCAACCTATGAGATCCTGCTGTAGCACAGGATTTGACCATGCTTCTCTCTTAAAAACAAGAACAGATGGATAAAAGGCAGACACTACCTAAAAGGCAGCCTTCCTATCTTATACAAAGCATATAAGTTACTTTGCAAGGAGCTCTCAAGGTTCAAAGTAAGAATTTTCTAGTGTGTTCAATGGGCCACAACAAAAATATTCCAAGATAATATCCCTCTATTATAAAATGAAGAAAATAACAATGACAGCTCTTGGGAGTTCAGTAATGATCATCTCCACCCTGCCGGTAATGATGATGTATCACCCCATCACTGCCATCACTCGCAACCCAGTGAATCTTTCTCCTAAATATCCTTCGCAAGAGTATGACAATAAAAGCGAAGCAAACATTATTAATTTGGTTTTATTTGAGAGGAAGAATAAACTGTAATAAATGAGGCGATTAGACATGCCGACCTGTTACACTTGACATTTACTTCAAAGGTAGTAGGCTACATGGCTGAAGGAACCAATTGCTCTGACGAGAAAAAAACCTGCCTCTTTATCTAAGCAGGTTTGCATGGTCTAGCTATGACTCTGCTTGCAAGGGAAAAAAATGCATCAGCAGCCAAAATTATGAGACCCTTTTCACAAGAGTATCCACAGCAAAGCTTTCCCTTAATGCTTAACAGCCACATATTGTTTTCTTACAACCTTTAATTCACAATATTTTTCCAATAAGTTCAAAGTTGCCTCTACCTATACTTTATTCTTATAATAATAGGGTAAAGCAGTGTCATGTAGTAGTTTGGTTGTTGTGACTGTGGAGTCCAGGGTTCAATTCCTCGCCTGGCCCTGAAACCCACCGTGTGATCTTGGGTAAGTCACATTCTCTCAGCCTCAGGGGAAGGCAACGGCAAACCTCTGAACAAATCTTGCCAAGAAAACCCTATGATAGATTTGCCTTAGGGTCACCATTAGGCAGAAATGACTTGAAGGCACACAAGAACAACATGTCAGGTTGAAAGATTGTGATGACAAGCCCAAGGTTCACTTAAGTCCCATTTACACTACTTTGGTACTCCAGGTGTTTTGGACTTCAGTTCCCAGATGTCCTAGACAGCAAGGCAACAGTCAGGAATTCTGGGAGCTGAAGACGAAAGCATATGAAAGATCAAAGATTGGGAACCCCTGCACGACACAAGTATAGCAATGTTATTCCACTTTAACTGCTGCATTTTTGTCTTATGTCATCCTGGGATATTATGTTTGGGGAGGGACATTAGAATTATTAGACAGAGAACTTTTATGGTTTAAAAGACTACTAATGCCAAAATTCCATAGGATGCTACCACTGAAGTTAAACTGGAATAATAGCACTATCACTGTGTAAGTGTGAGTCAGCCCCCAGTGGCTTTATGGCTGAGTCTGAATTCCAACCCATAGTTAGGGTCACTCTAGTGCTAGTCAGTATTTCAAGCCACCCATGGAAAACATGTAGCCTTCTAGTGGTTGTTGAACTTCAGCTCCTAGCAGCCCTAGCCAACACAGCAAATGCTAAAGGATAGTTAAAGTAGCAGAATATCATCTAGAAAGCCACACAGTTCCCACCCCTGTCCTAAACAATACACAATACCAATATTGGCACAAAACACTACAATTATTCAATATGTCTTAACACACACACACACACACACATGTCAATAGAATGTTAAAATGGCTTTATTAAGCAAGCAAAATTATTTTCCTCCTAGCAGGAATGAGGGGGGGGGACTCTAGCTTGTCTCTAGTGACCTAGGATGTTAGAAACTATGGTGAGTTGTGAGTTTGTTTTCCTAACTCTCACATGTTTAACATCTATGCTACACCAACATGGTCCTAACCACAGATTTGCTCAGAAGTAAGGTTCTAAGGAGTTAGAAGGGTTAAGAAGAGAAAAGAGACTCAAATGATGTATAAAAGAATGGGAGAAAAACAAATAAGAAAGAAAAGGAAGGGAATGGAGAAAAGGAAAAAGATTAAGAGAGTTTAATATGTTCAAAAAAGCAGCGGTGAACATTACGGAAGAAAACATCACAGAAGAAAAGACAGAAATTCCATCTACTTTTCTCAAGAGAGAATGAAGTAGGATAAGAGTAATGTAATTGAATTAAGACCAACAAAATGGCAGCCAGCAATAACAGATATATGGATAAAAATATTACAAGAAAAGAAGTAAGAGGATGCATGCTGCCGGCTGACTGGTCGCTTTCTCTTTTGAATTTTTCTTTACCTGTGGCTGTTGGGTTTTTTCTAGTACTCTTGATCGTTACTTCACTTCTTTCTCTATATCGTGTGTGTGTGTGTGTGCGTGTGTTAGAATAAAAGAAGAAAGAGAAAGAAAAGAAGGAGAAATAACAATGAAAAGAAGAAAAATGGGATATACAAACAGGAAGGAAAAGAAGGCATGTCCACCAATTGTATATATAAGAAGAATTAAAACGAACTCTATAAAGAAAGGAAGATATGAGTTAGGAAAAATTTTGTATTAAGAGTGTATTGACTATAATTTGTTAACTGGTACTGTAAGCGTAAATAAAATAACTGTGATGTAAGACACTCAAATAAAGAGAAATGCAACAACAACAACAAAAGAAGTAAAGTTCACTGCGTTCAATAAAGTTTACTCCTTACTATGTGTGTTTGGAATTGCAGCTCAGCTCATCTAATTCACATTCAAATTCATAGGAACTAGAAGGGACACATAACAAATAAAGAGATCACAAAACGGTAAGTATCATAATAGATACTTTCAATACAGATATTTAACTACTTAAAAAATGTATGATTGACCCTAAGGTACAAAATAGGATAGAACAGTCGCTTATGTTCATAACCTGCTGTGCTTCCAAAAATTTAATTCTTCCATCTAATACACACTTACCTGGGAGTAAACTCTTTGAACACAGTGGGATCTACTTCTGGGTAAGCATGTATAGGATTGTGCCCAATGCACACCTAATTAGGGAGAAAATACCACACATCCATGATAGCCTTGGCATTTAGTTACTTCTCCAGGGACATTGTTAGGCAAGTCTATCAATTTAATATGGGGAAATATTCCAGAATTCAAGGTCCATATATTTTTCTTCCTGAAGCAAAGGACATGATAGTTTCCCCCTTCTACTGACTGTGCAAAAGACAATGAAACTGGCAGATGAAGCTTCCTTCAACATACCTCATTGCATCATCATTTGTCAACTAGTGTGTTCTTAATACACAGTGTGTTTGGCTGTTTACAAATCATGCCGAGTGAAGAAAAATTATTCAGCATGATAATACAAAGTCAGTGGGAAACCGCCTCACTTCATTAAACAGTCCTGCAAGAAATCTCCAAGCCATATAAAAAACAAATTGGTTTACTGTAATTTCTACTACTTACTGTTGCCTTGTGTCTCCCATTTTTCAATAAAAGCCCCTAAAACATGATGATAAGACAGTGATCATCCTGCCCCCCTCCCCGCATAAGTGCTAAGATCTATTTTCAACCTGCCTTTTATCTGTCATTAGTAGGATTAAGGTTTTATTATTATGGTTTCAACAAACTGTTAGACCACTTTTCTTCAAAATACCCCCTAATGTCATGCATTATTTACCTCAATCCAGGACTGCAGAATACTGAATACGTACTGACAGCACAAATCACCTAGTAATCTGAAAGGTCAAGTTTTCTCCATAACCTGTTTCTTTCACACCAGTTACCCATTGCAAAGTATCAGCAAATGCCATAACAGTTAATATCAAACCAGTCTCTTCTCCCCGGGGGCTTGAAGCATCAAGGACTCGAGACAATGTGCAGAAAGAAAAGGAGGGAGGAGAGAATAAAACATGCTTGCATTTCTCTTTTTTTGCAGATGAAAATGCTTTACCCATGAGACGTGTGCCGAGAATATCAAAACACGAACTTCTGGGCTGTTTAAAAGAATTGTCAGTCTGTGACTTTGTCCACAGCAGTAATAAATGACAGGATATCCTTACTTTATTTGTATAGGATCAGCTGTGTGGCTCAGTATCTTTATTTTTGACCCATAGCTGAAATGTTTGAAGGTAGTATTTCCCAAATGTCGAGTAGGTGATGGTCCATGCTACAAATGAAGAGGGAGATTTGTGATTTTCTTTTCCCCAAAACATTGATGGATTGGCCTGGATTGGCCCATTCCTTCCCCTTTCCCGGAAGGTCCTCCATGCTGATTCCCTGTGGCTAATAAAATACATCTCAGAGCTGCTACTGGCCACAAATTGTGAAACACATTTGTACACTTTTCATACCAGAAAACACAAGGAATTCACATCATAAAATTAAAACAGGGGTTAAATTATGCAATCCCCAAATGACCCCCTACAGTTGCTTTCTCTGCAAATGAAAAAGATGAGTCCATTATCGAACCCAGACATCATACTGCACTGGCTCTGAGGGACATGGAACTCAACAGCAAACTCCAGGGTGGAACCACATCAGTTAAAGTGCATCGTGCCACTATAGTGTGGTGTGAAAGCTCCTTGGGACTCACTTCTGTTTACCACTAAAAAAAAAAAAATTAAATTGATTATTTTCTTCTTCTGTTCCATTGATATTATTTCTGTTCCATAATAGACTTGTAGACAAGGATTGACTTGCTGTTTATTCTTTTTTAAATGCATACAATATTTTAGATATTTCGTAAATGAAATAAGTAACTAATAAGACTACAGCTAGAAATCATTTATTTATTTCAGGTTTTTATTGAAAAAGAAAACATTTTCCTACAGTTTTTATAAAAAAGAATGAGAACATCATCTCGGGGTACAAACTCAGAATGCAAGTGGACAAATAAAGCTACAGTACACAAGTACCAAACAAGGCTAAGCTGGCCATAGGACAAATTCCAAAATCCATACTGTTGTAATACCTTTATTAGTTTGGCTTTATAACAATGGTTTTTGAAAAGTACTAAACAGTATCTGTAGTCTTACAGGCCAATTATGAATATTCCACATTCTCTTTTAATTATATAAGTGCCGGGCATTCCCCTGTAGCAACCTCACAACCTCCTTTTAATCTTACCAATAAAACTGTCTGAGCTTCTCAACTAAGCATTCATTTAACAAACCACAAATGCAACAGACCTTGACTGCTTTCAGATTAGATCTGGGGTGGGGGTGGGGGTGGGGAGCAGTATATTGCAATCTCCTGTTTAAGTAGTCAAGTTGTGTCTAGAGTAGTGACAGTGCAGCTAATCATAGTTTCTCTTAAGACTCATTGAATCTAACAATACAAAAATACTAACCAGTATGTTTTAGATGTATCTTGAAAAATAATCAGTTGTAGGTCTATCATCTCCTCCACAGTATCCCCTTGAGTTAAGTCTTCTCCTTTTTGAGATGGATAGCTCCAGTTCTCAAAGCAAAACAAAAAGGCAGCACCAGCAGCTACTTATGAAGCACCGAGGAAATAAATGAAAACAAATAATTGTACTGGACTCCAGCTTGGGAGAGCTACAAACAGACACCCACTGCCCTCATGAGAGGACATATGAGGCTAGCAGTAGATGGTTAGGAGTTGTTAGTTCTGTGAAAAGATTTTTCATGGCTGTTTTGTGGCTAATAGCAGCCACCATGGATACAGGTCATGAGAGCTGCTGAATTCTGCTGCTAGGTGCCTGTAAAGCACTGGATGTGCCTGAAAAGCAGTGAGCCAACTGCTAAAGTCACTAGGTTTCTCACCCTGGCATTAGGCAAAGTGAGGCACCTATCTTGATCAAGAGGCAGTGGGGATAGCAGACTTCTGTATGCCAGGCAGCAATCACTGTACCCAGCAAAGGAGTCTGGCTGTCCTCACTTGTCCTGTTGAGAGTGCTGTACTATTCAGGTGCCAGTCCAGCTGCTTCCTGGAAATAAAATGCCAACGCCATGGGTTACCATCATCCTTCATCCTTCTTGTTTTTCACTGCAGGCAGGAAAATGTCTTAGGTCATCCCTGCCTTCTATGTAGCAGTGCCAGTAACAGATGATCGTAGTTCTCAGTGAACCAATTTAGGTGCTACTATGCCCAAAACCCATTATTTTCTCATTAGAATATTCTCACCATTCGTTACAGATGCTGCACCATAACTCTGCCCACAAGCTGGGCTTTTGGACCGGTCTGTACAGGCCCAAAATCTCAAGAATAGACCATAGATTTTGGTTTGTGTCCACCAAAAAAATCTCTAACAGTATATTGTCCCTTCCCTTTCCATGTTTCAAAATAAGATTTCTCTTCACATTGGAATAATGAGTACAATAACAATGGTTGAATGAGAGAGGGGCTAGCAGCTAGCATGTATTTCCATTTGCTCCAAATTTTAAGTGAACTTTATATACAGGGGTTATTAATAAGAGAGGGAATTATTGGCTTTCCAGGAATAAATATAAAGATCCTTACAGGAAAAAAGATATTTTTCAGTTTCCAAAGGCACCCAAGATGAAGAATCATCCCCACAAATAATTTGGATTATTTGAGCAAGTCTAGCATGAACATAATACTGTACAAGGGGAATTGCCAAGCCTCCTTGTTTGGAGTCTGTAAATCTCAAAAGTGTGGAGAATCTTGTATTTTGGTTCTGGAGCACATAAGAGTTAATATGCTTTTGCCATTTTTGAAAATAGTCTAATAGGAGGGAAAAGGGGATAGATTAAAATAAAAAAGGAGTTTGGGTAACACAAATATCTTTATTAAAGCTATACTCCCAAAGTATAGTTTGAAGGGGAAAAAGAAATTTCGTATTTAAATTTGTGGGGGGGGGGGACTGACTGCTGATGTTTTGTGTCTTTATGAATACTGAAGGAAAAGCAAAGTTTTGGCTTTTACATTTCTTTTATTTGTAGTAAAGTGAGTGAAATCGCCTCTAAACAGAATAACCATTCTTTTAACATATTATTTTCACCAAGAGGTGAAGAGAGTGCTGAAAAGCACATTGAAAGCAGAAAATAGTATGTGGAGTGTGGCATGAAGACAAATAGCCTGTGTTCCACCGCTGGAGAAATTCAAATGGAACTGAGTGCTAAAACTGAGGCTTCAAAAGGTACTGTCATAAGAGGCTCATGGAACAACCAGTGCAAGTGGCAATGATCCCTGTTCACTTAGTATATGTTTAATACAAAAAGACATAACTTTAAAGCAAGGTGGCACAGGGAATGGGTCATTAACTGAGATAAAGTGGCAGTAATGCAAGGAAAGAAATTAATGATGACAATGATGATGTCCTTGATGATGATGAATGAAAAAGCAGCGGCATTTCTCAATGGTTTTTGTCCCTAAATTCCATTTAACCTGCCCTGGACAATTTCTACATGCCCATTCACACTGCTCAAGTCCCTTGCCAGCTTGCATGTAGCTGTATGACCTCATGGAGTGAAGCCAACAAGGGTAGCAATAGGGTTGCACTTCTTTACTGATTTCAGTCTTCAAGGAAAGAACAAGTAATTGTAGCAATTTCTTTCCCACTGTGAGAAAGTCTTTGAAAACTGTGCAGTTTTGAAGACAATTTTCAGCTGAGGACTTCTTCTGCACAAAGTTCACACCCTTTTTTAAAAAAAGAGCAAACAGCCTTTTTGATGAAGGAAGCAGAAAAAATCTATTTCTGCACAAAACTTAAAGAAATTTTATTTCCAGCACAGAAAATGCTATATTCTGCACAGAAAAAGGCCATGCTGAACAGCAACATCTTAACTGCTTGCTGGAAGCTCAGAAGAGATTAGGCTGCTGCCACACTGAAGAACTAATGCAATTTGACATCTTTGTCATAGATCCACCCTACGGAATCCTGGGATTTATAGTTTGTGGTGACACCGGAGCTATAGCAAAGGTAAAATAGCTCACAAAATTATAAATCCCAGAATTCCATAGCATTGGTCTGTGGCAATTAAAGCGGTGTCAATCTGCAATAATTTTCCAGTGTAGATGCAGCCAAAGGTAGATTAAATGGAATCCGCTGATAAGGAATTCCACAATCTGAGTGCTGCTGTAAAGAAAGCCCTGTCACATGTGTGCACCATGGTTCTGAGACATAAAAAATAAAGCAAGGCCTCCACTGAGGATCTCCAATTGTTTACACTGTGTGGGTGACAACATTTTAGAACATCTACATTTTGGATCTAGGTTTGTGTGGATTCTGCAAGAAAACATGATTCTGGCAGACTAAAATACCCCATCCTGGTTCACTAGGGCTACTAGAGTAATACAGTGTGCCCATGTCATACGCAGGCGTGCTTTACGTGGCTTTTAGCATACGCTGAAAGCCGCATGGGGAGAAGGGGCGGCGCATCCCCTAGAGACGAATGCCCGCATGCACGAGCATAGGCGGTATTTGCTTTACATGGAGGAGTCCAGAATGGATTCTCCGCATAAAAGAAGGGTGCACTGTACCCCTACATATAGACGGCCAGTGTGTCCAAATGAGTGTGGGGTTTATAAAGTGGTCTTTACAGATATTTTAATTCCAATAATTGAGACTGGTGAAAGGAAGCAATTGTCCTCCACATGGGAAGTTGCTCAGGAAATATTGTATTCTGAGAAAAATTCTCATCTCTCAAAGGATCCCTTAAGCCTTGAATCCTGTTGTGCGCCTTGAATCCCATTGTGGGAGAAACGCAAGATATAAATCCTTGAAATAAAAAAATAAATTAAGTCAGGGGCTGGAGTCATGTGGCCCTCCAAAATTGTTGTTGGACTAGAGCTCCCATCAGCCCTCACCAACATGGGCAACGGGCAACGAATGCAGGGAACTGCAGTTCAGCAACTCCAGGAGCCTCTTCATTTTACACAGTTATAGTGCTATGATTCTGCTTTAACCATCTGTGGATTCCTGGGTTTGGCACTTTAGAGCCCAGGAATACTCCTCTGGTGCCTTTGACCAAACTACAAATCCCAGGATTCCACAGGAGGTAGCCATGGTAGTTCAAGAGTACTCATGCTATTTGTAGTGTGATAGGGCCTCTAGAAAGCTGTGTGGTCCCCAATACTGGTTCTAAGGAGGAGCGTTGACACTTAAGAGATGTGTGAAGAGATGGAAATAGCTTCTTTGAGCTCAAGTCTCCTCTCTTTGAGTTATCAATTTTCATGCACCTCAGTTGTATGTTCGTTTTGCTTTGCTATTTACCTGGCTACAATTTTAAAACAAACAAAAATGACCTCCCGGCTTCAGTAGTTCAAGATATTTCTCCAAGTAAAATTTTATTCCAGTGGTTGGGGGGGGGGGAGCAGGATATCTAGGATTGATGTATGATGCCTGAGAAGCCAGTTAGTATAACATTCACCTGTTAAAACAATCACGCTGCTGCACTCAGTTTCTTTGAGACTTCCTGAGGAGATGTGATTTGTTATTTGACAGTGCAACTGAGAGCCAAGTCATCCATCAAGCTCTTTAAAGTTTAGAAGCATCACCCGTGCATGGAGAAAAATTAATTCTGAAATGAAAGTCAAGATTATGCTAGCTCACCATGTTGAGTGCACAACTGTAACCTTTTGATGAGACACATGACAACATTTATTAATAGTGTTTTTAATATGTTCTTAAAAACAGGGACTGAAAGATCATTTCTCTCAACTGGTTGCAATGTGGAAGAAACAAACAGGTGAGTGATATCATTTATGGCAGTTGTAGTGTGATACGGCCTCTGGAAAGCTGTGTGGTCCCCAAACCTTGTCATAAAGAGGAGCTTTGCCACTTGAGAGATGTGTAAGGAGATGGAAATAGCTTCTCCTCCTTGATTTATTACTTTTCATGTATCTTAGTTTGATGTAAATTCATGGTGAATTTGCTTATTTACCTGCTTTTGTTGAACTTGGATATGTGTAATAATCCAGTGAACCTATTGATACCAATATCAAAATTGATTGATACCATCACCTTCGTCCCCCCCTCCTCTAGAGGAAGACTCATTTCTTGTGCTAATCTGCCCAAAATTTTAGTGCATTCCTATTGGACAGTTTAATCATTTTTTATGTTTAATCTCTTTTTATGGGTCGATCACTGTTTTTATGATTGGGGGAAGGGTTGGAGGTTGGGGTTTTTTAATTGTAATTTTTAATTGATGTTTTATTTATGCTGTTGGAATCTGCTTTGATTCCTTTTCCATTTCCACTATGCTTTCTTAAAAGCAATAAAAGCAACAGCAGTGTGTGTTACTGTGTGTGTTAATTTTGAGTAGGCAGAATGGGGTAAAAATAAAAACAAAGAATCACAAGGTTGGAAGAGACCCCAAAGGCCATTCAGTCCAACTCCTTGCCATGCAGAAATATGCAATCAAAACACTCCTGACAAATGGCCATTCTGCCTCTGCTTAAAAAACCTGCAAAGAAGGAGAATCCACCACTGCAAAGGCATTGTATTCCACCATCAAAATCTCCTACTATCAGGAAGTTCTTTCTAATATTGAGATGGAATCTCTTTCCTTGTAGTTTGAATCCATTGTTCCATGTTCTAATCTCTGGAACAGCTGGAATAAGCTTGCTCCATCCTGAATATAACACCCCTTCAAATATTTAAACATGGTTATTATGTCACTTCTTAATCTTGTCTTTTCCCAGGCTAAACATACTCAGCTCCTTAAGCTACCACCCCACAAAAGGCATAGTTTCCAGGCTTTTCACCATTTTGGACATGCTCTAGCTTGTCAACATCTTTTTTCTTTTTTGTGATGCCCAGAATGGGACACAGTATTCCAGGTGAGGTCTGACCAAAGCAGAACACTTCCCTCAGTTTAAGCACTACACTCCTATTCATGCGGCCTTAGAGTACATTGATGCTTTTTAGTTGGCGCATCACATTACTAACTCATGTTCTGTTTGTGGTCTATTAAGACTCCTAGATCCTTTTCACATGTACGGTTGTCAAGCCAGGTGTCACTCATCCTATATCCTTGAATTTTATTTTATTTTTCTGCCTAGGTGTAGTCTTCCTGCTAAAATTCATTTGTTAGTTTTGGCTCAGCTTTCTAATCTCTTACGGTGAGTTTGAATTCTGATCCTGTCCTCTGGGATGTTAGATACTCCTCCTCATTTGGTGAAATCTGCACCCCAGAGGACAGGATCACCTCCGGTAACAGATGCTGAAAGATGGGAAACAAACCAAGCTCTGTGTGAGATTATCTTCCTTTGGCCCCTAACCTAGCCTACTACACTCGAGTGCAGTGAAGGATGATGTCCTGTCATCAGTACTGAAGACAAACACCCCTGCCCTGGCTTTCACAAGCTCAAGGAAGGGCACCATCTTATCCTTTGCCTGCAGCAAAATGTCTTGTTCTGATGTTATTAGGGGAGCAGAATTACATTACAAGGGCACTTCCATTCTCATTCTGACCTAGCGTGTACATCAGAGAAGTTTGTTAGCTGTTCAATATGTAAGAAATAGAAGGTATCAGGTGTCTGACATCTGAAGGAGCATGTCAAGAGACTGGCTCTTAGAGGAAGAGCTTCTGCCTGGGAGCCTTGATCAGACAAAAGTGCCAGATCGAAGTTCATCTATTCTTCACCTATTTGTCTGGCAGTCTTTGCTTGTATATTTTTGATGCAATTGTTTAAACAGTAAGGATGTACACACTGACCACAGGATTTGCTTCAGGCCCAGTCTAGCACTTCAAAAAATCACCTGCTTTGACTCGTGCTACTAAGGCTCTCCACTCTCCCTCGCTCAATACATCAGAACTAGGAACACAAAAGACTTCTGGTGGATTTTACAGTGTTCATTCAGGTAAGGTTTTTGCACCTCTCAGGACTCACTGCAAGAAGAAATGCAGCTCATTTCAAGAATAATCACATTGCTGATGCTTACAGCGTGTTTTGGAAAGAATAGTGCAGAAAACAGTGTGTAGAATTTTGAAATGTGAATAGATTAAGTACATACAACTGGAGGGTGGGGGAGACCCATGCATATACATGGTTTAGGCAGTAAGAAAAATCTTAAGCTACATTAAATATGTAAACAAATGTGCACAATTGTTTAAAAAAGATTTTTAAAAACTGAGCAAAATATAAAAAATTGCCTAAAATAAAGCCCAAACTGAAAGTCTCACATTCTGAGCGTCATGATTCTCTCAAGGATGAAAATGCAGGTGAGTTTTGGTGAATCAGAACAAAACTGAGACTAAACAATTTTCACATACAATGCATCTGGTACCTCTGTAATTCTTTGCATGTCAAACATAAAGAACCAGATGGAGTTGGTAAGTGTGTTTTAGGAAGCCCTGTTTCTGAATGCATGGAAAGATACAAGCACATCCACACCATGGCTTTTAGATGCACCCCTTCCCCGCACCATTTTATTCTACATTTGTACAGGCTACATGCCAATACAAGGCTATTTTCCCATATCCCAAATTTTGCAATGTATCTCTGAAGTACCTACCAAAATGCAATTTCATTTAAATGTGAGTTTGGTGCATAATTTTGAAAAGATAAGAATAAAGGGATCTGTAGGTGACAGATTTTCTAATTCTCTTTCATGTAGGAAAAGATGAGTGCAGCTCTACTTAGTTGTCCATAAAGATTGTTGGATCAACATGCTGGGAGGGGACCCTTTTGTGTTGGAGGGCAATGCCAGAGAGCCAGAAAGCTGGAAAGGCTCCACCATCCATGAAGACCATCCATATGAGTTTAATTCCTGAAAACTCAGGACTCCTACTCACATTGAGAGCCACTATGTATAGCATAAAAATAATTAGAAAAAATAAAAACCAGTTAGTCTTAAAGGGGCTGTCTCTCTCCCTGTTCATTCCTCCTTTTTAATGTGTCAAGAGACTAACATGGCTACTTCTTTGAAAACATTGGCACGTTACAGACCGCCCAGAAGGGGCGGTCTGCTACCACCATCATTTGCAGCGCAGAGGAGCCCCAGCGTCCAAACCGCAAGGCTCCTTTGCGCTGCAAATAAGAAGCACAAAAATGGCGCTTCTCTTTGTGGTGTGGATATGATGCCGCGAGGCTCCAATGGCGCACTCGCAGCGTCATATGCACCGCGCGACGTGCGGATGAGGCGCGTCTTCTACGTAAAGATGGCAGACCCCATGTGGAACGGGACACCCCTTTCTAACCCTAATACGGACCCAGTCCGTACTTTATGCCCATCTGTAACAGGCCTATGTGTAACAGAGACTCTCACCTTCAGACTTTCACCTTCCACTGGAGATGGAAGACAAGGGCTAGGACACTTTGTGAATGACCAAAATAGAACCACACTTTTCTTTTGCTACATTAAAGAAACTATTAGTGTTGGTACAACAGTATTACTGAGGAGGAGGAGGAGGAGGAAGATGAAGAGAAGCAGTAGCAGCAGCATGGATGTCATAAGCATACCTTCAAATACTCATGTAAATAAACCTAGTATTCTTCATTGGGGGAAGATTTCATATTAAATGAACTCTCTCCATTTGTGTTGCAGTCTTTATACATTTGTATCTATATTTGTATCTATATACCTATGCAAGTAGGTTTGCATTGGACATGAACTGGATTCATTTGAACTTTGCAACCTGAGAAGAACGGAAAGTATTCAGAGCAGTGCCAAGGGTTCCCATTATGAAGGGGGATACCCGTTGCGAAGAGGGATTCCTTCCAAAGCTAACAGAACAAAAAATAGAGCTGACTTTCATCCTTCAGGAAGGTAGAGAGTTTGTCATCTAAAAGACGATGATTTCTGTGGAGAATGCACAGGGTGAGGAAGATGAGGCAGAAAGGGATGAGAAGGAATGATATATTCATCTTGCAATCCTACAACACATTTTATTGTGGACTCTCCAATTGTTGTATGGGAGGGGTGCTGTGAGAGATTGAACCACAGTGGGACCTGCAGAGGAATGAAAGTCATTCCTCTCCTAGCCCACTCATGGAAACTGTTTCATCAGTAGAACCACTCCACTGAATCCTGGTCTACCTCTGTATTTCTTTTTTTTAAAAGTTTGTATAAAATATACACATTTCCCCATTGCCAATGGTTTAAAGATAGCAAGCATCTTAGCTTTCCTATATCTTCAGGATCCTTTTGCAGCATTGTCTGACAAATGAGAGATGACCCTGGCATTTACTTGGAAGACAAATCTCTCTCACTTTGACTTGCCTACCCACCTACAAATGTAGAATGATGCTTGGGCAGAAGGAGTGATTATGCAAAAACATTTCACAGCTGGAAAATTATGCTAGCTGCATTGAAACATTTTTAGCTAAGAAAAAATAGTCTGAGTAGGAATCTGATAGTCCTGTATAAATATATCAGAATGGATAATGAATAGATGAAGAAAGCTATTTAAGATAAAGTCAGGGCAGCTGTGGGTAAAACTAATGATTACAAATTGGACATTAACAAATTTGGAATGAAACCAGGGAGAAGATATTTGAGCTATAAAATTCAATAAAACATACCCAGGAGCAGCAGAAGGAAGGTTCTGATATTGGGCTAAGGTAAGGATTTACTCTGATACTTTAGTTAAGGCCTTAGTTAAGGTCTGTTTCGCTTTTGAGAGCTCTAGGATGTCCCCAAACTACAAATCTCAGGATTCTGTAGGGTGTCAAATTGCTATACTGATGCAGTATGAATGGAGCATAGTGAGATGTGCATGTGAACAACCACTCTGTTCACAGGGAGAGGTCAGGGCAGCTTCAGGGCCAGGATATTCTGGGATGCCCATGGGGTATTCTGGCCCATGCAGACATCACCCAAGAAGGAATCATGGACTTTAGATCAATATAAGAATATTCAGAATTACCTGATCTTTATGGTTTCTCTGCTTACCTCTACTGAGGGCAGCACAGCAGGGGAATATGCAAAGGAATAGTCCAGAGCCCAGTGCAAAGATCACACAATGTCAGTCAGCCAGTTACAGCAAAGGGCAGAGGCAAGAGTGTAGTCACGAGGCAAGAGTGTAGTCACAATGCAAGTCCAAGGATCAGATAACCAGAGTCTTGAATCAAAGAGCAAGGAACACAAAAACAAGGCTAGAAGACTGGTTGTTGCCCGCAAAGAAACTCTCCAACTGGAGGTCTTTTAAAAGGCCTGCTACACAGGTCCTAGCACCTGCAGCCTAGAGTCCATAGGGTCTGTTTCTCCCTCTGCAGCTTCCTGAGTCTGCTCTGGGACTCCTCATCCAGGGGACTTCCCTCTGCCCCTGTCTCAGGCTCCTCCTTGTCTTCAGAGTCTGAGTCCTTTGAATGTGGCTCTAAGTCAGACCTAGGGCAGTCCAGGACAATAATGCTGATTCCTTTAGGAATTTTGACTGTAACGCCAACCCCAACCCCCTCAAAACTCACCTGACTCTTGGGAAGACCTCATTTAGTAGTCAGTTGGGTCCAGTTGTGACCCTATAGCTGGACACAGAAGGAAAACTTGTCCTCCAGGAACTGTGGGGAAGCCCTGGAGATCCAAGAGAGAGTATTTTTTGTTGTGTTTCTGGCTATAGAGACAGAGCCTTGCCACCTCTACTCTCCACCAACTCGTAAACAGACATGTCAAAGACAGAGGAGTCAGGTCAGGGTGGGGGAATGTCATTTTTCCTGGGAAGAACTTTATGCTCCAGCTCCCAATCTAGGCTCTCAGCCTGTCATGTTATCCTCAACTTAGGGAATGCAAACATAATTTCATATCTGACACATTTTTTAAAATCACAAACATCTAAAATTTATTGGGCAATTCAGTCATGGAAATAGAATTCAGAAACCTAGCTATGTTAGTCTATGACCAAGTCTATGAAAGCTTATGCTACAACTTCTCTCTTACAGTTAAAGCTGCTACAAGATCCCTTCACATATTCTGTCCATGGAAAGTTTTTCAGCCACTATACATTCTCCCTTGTACCTCTTATGTTATAGCACTTACCCAAATGCACCACTCCAATGAGTCAGCTCAAAGTAGAGGGGGAAAATATTTGAAAGTATTCCCAAAAAAAATGGTTTAAAATATGTTTCCTGGTTGTTAAGGAACCCTGATGAGAAGAGTCCTGAACAGCTGGGAATCATCACAGTTTGTGACTTATTCTGTACAAAATTCACAGATAACTTTGTAAGAAGACCGAATTTTCTCTACAGGAAAAAGCACATGGTGATTACTGTACTAAAAGAAAACCCTACACTTGTGACAACTCTTGCATTGTCTATTGATGAAACAGCAGAAAGTGCTGTTTTTTATGCAACTAAAATCATCTGCAAATTTTGTATGGAATAAATCCTACACTGTGAATAGTCTTCAATAGTTTGAAGAAAATTTCTAAAATTACTTCAAGAACTGAATTAGTGAAAAATTATAGCTTCAGCCTAAAGTTACATGTGAGCTGTCTCTTGGCAAAGAGAAGCAGTCTGACTTTTAAATCCTCCATTACTTAATTTAAAATATTTCTATTCTGCTTCTCTACGCTGAAGAGAAACTGCTGGAGCCAGCATGAAAGAATGAACCAAGATTCTGAACAGTGAGGTTTACACCATTCATTTCTTTAATTTTTTTTCAGTATTGGTCACTCATACTCTGAATGCTTCAAGTTTACCAGCTGACTTATGTGGTGTCAAAACACATTCTTCCTAACTGCTGTGTTGTACTGAAGATCTTACAGTGTCTGATGTCTTTTTTTTTCCACCACAGTACACTTAGACATTCACACTAAGGATCTGGGCTTGTATTGCATGCAAAGTGACAACTTGTCACATTTGATATTTTTTCAAATGCCCATTTTTTTATGTGATAAAGCCAGTTTCTCAGTCAGCTACCCATTATCACTTACGGAGAAGGTGAAAAGGTCAGTAGCCAAGGGAGTTATGTTTGGATGTTATATGACAATCTTTCACAATAGAGGCACTCTGGTGTGGAAATCTTGCTTGTGTCAACTGTGGTTCAGTATCAGAGTCAGTATTATAAGCTCAAAAAGGATTTTTCCTCCCAGCATCATCTATCAAAACAGGACATAAAGCCTTGTTTTCTAGTCAACATTGTTTATATTCACTGTTAAAACCACATAGATTAAAATCTCTCAGAATCCAGAGAGATTACCATCTTCTGATGGCATGATTATCTAATGAAGTACCCACCTAGAGCCATCAGATTTCAAAGGTGTACACGTTTATTCTTTTTATTTTATTTTTAATGATAGTGAAATTATACTAAATGGTGAATCATTCCTCACAGTAGCTCCACTGAAATGGATCTAGCAGTAACAGTAAGCAATATGATCCCACATATCAATTCCACTCATTTAACATAGTATGTAACTTGTATTTTATTCATATGGAAAATTTAACAGTCTCTAGGACTGCTGCACATTTGTGTGTTTAATCACTTGATGGTTGCAAGGTAAGTTGTGGTATGCTTCACTGGACATTACCACAGGTAGGTAGAACTTTGATATCACCTCAGATGCAATGCACCTCCCAGAGGTACATTCACAAAATTCAGTCACCCGGTAATGATTGAACAGTCTCACATGTGGAGGAATCCAATGATGTTCAATGTACACACACACACACACACACACACACACAAACAAAACTCCGGAAAGATAAATAAATAAGAAGAGAAGGAAATAAATTTTTAAATAGATTTTGTATTTTTTTTAAATTTTAAGAATGTTTTTAAATTGTTGTAGAGAGACAGGGTAGCCTAGTGGTTTGAGTGTTGGACCATGGCTCTGGAGACCAGGGTTTGTTTCTTAGCTTCACCATGAAACCCACTGGGTGACCTTGGACAAGTCACATACTCTCAGCCTCAAGAAAGCCCCATGATAGGTTTGCCTCAGGGTGGCCATAAGTCAGCAACGGCATGAAGGCCTACAACAACAACAGCAACAAAACTTTAGGTCCAAATCTGGGGAAAAGTCAAGCTATAAATAAATATAATAATGATAACAACAACAACAACTGGTAGATTATGGCTAGCTCAAGATGTTTTGTTGCCTAAGGCAAAAGATGAGATGACAAACACACAAAATCCCACATACAGAAGTCATTTGGACTGGCGGGACAATCTTTTTCACAAAGTGGCTGTTGATGAATAGACTTATACATTTATTTTGGGAAATCAGGCTGCAGTTTATGTGGTAATGATTGGAAATGCAGCAATTTCCACACCGGAGAGAAACTCGGAGCCTTTTAAAGTGTGTTGAAGTATTGGCTCGGCAATCTGAGATAATGTAAGAGCAGCAGGTTAGTTTTGGCAGTGCAGAACAAGTGGCATGGAACACATAGGTCTATTCTCCAATGGACAGAAAGAGTTAAAGGGCTGCCATTGCTCCTTCCCTCCCCAACAGAGGATGCGTGCCACATTTTGCCTCAACTGGCCTAACTTAACTCAATAATTAATGGCATGACTTACCAGCTATAAATGGGGGGCACCAGCTATAAATGGGGACACACTAGAGGCTTGATAAATGTCTTGTGTGCTTTGATTTGCCAATCTGTACAGGTCATAAGTTGTACTAGTCCAGTCCAATTCATGTAATAACCCAGATGTCAACTCTTATTTTTCAATAGGGACAAAGGCAGTTTTTAAACAGGCCTTAAAGAATTCAACCAATGGCTTGTGAAAATTGGTGCATAATTGATTTATATGTCACCATAAAAACCTTTGCTTCCAATGTGGCCACAGAGAAGCAATGTGGCAAAGAATGTTGTCATTTCCACTACAAGCACAAGAAAGGATGACCCTAGCTATGACAAAAAAGTGAAGGCTATGCAAGAGGCTAATCAATTGACTTCCTGGGTGGAATGGTCTTTTTCACAAAGTGGCTGTTGATGAATAGATTTTTATTTTATTTTTTTAGAAATCAGGCTGCAGTTTATGTGGTAACGATTGGAAATGTAGCAATTTCCACACTGTTGGTCTGTGCAGAGAACCTCAGAGCCTTTTAAAGTGTGTTGAAGTATTGGATCAGCAAGCTGAGATAATATAAGACTATTTTCAAATGATGTTGCAGCCATCAAAACATTACATGGAGATTACTTTGCTAGCACTCCTGCTGCAGCGGGGGAAAGCTGAACTGGCTGTAAGTGGAATGCTTTCAGAAACAACTGCTGATTCTACAATACAGCCCACAGAATAATGCAGATGATGAAGTTCTCGTCTCCATCAGCTGTGAACAACTTTTCCAACTTGCAATGCAGAGCTTGGAAACATTGGGGGAACTATAGCTCCCAGAATCAGCAAGCAGATGCAAGTGACTATAAGTTCCATGGTGAGAGTGAAATGCAAAAAACATCCAAAATTGATAAAACAGTGATACCTTTACTGGGCCTACCAAAATAACAAAATACATGATGCATCACTCTTTATGTTGTGTGTGTGTGTGTGAGAGAGAGAGAGAGAGAGAGAGAGAGAGAACTTTTATACACAATGCTGGTGACCCAATGTATGTTTTATGTTTATGTTTTATGTTCACGTCATTTCCTGCTTCTTGCTTGCATAAGATGGCGATGGGGGCAGTTTGTGCAGTCTGAGTATGGAACAACATTTTATCTGTAGAAAATATTGTTTCCAGTGTGGAAAATGCTGCTTTAAAAATGTATACACACAGATACACACAACAAAAACTATGGAAATTCTCTGCAGAACAAATCCTGAACTGCAAATAGTCTTCAAAACCTATGCTCTTATTGAAGACTTTATCACAGGGGGGAGAAAATTACTAAAATTACTCTCTGCATTCTTTGAGAACAATATTAGCAAAGAATTACATCCTTACTAACCATACATGTAGCCTTTCCAGAGTGCCCGTGGGAAGAGTGGGAGATCTGCTGCTACCAATGTGTTGCCAAAGTGCCTTGGCTTGTAGTTTTTAAAAAGTTCACTCTAAAATATATGCTTATGTGACAGAACCCCTCTCCAGGCTCTAGGGGTGGTTTCACTCAGTACGGTACCTCATGGTGTCATCCCCCAATTGACCTCCTCTCATACCACACCCATTTGTACTAATTTACTCATAAATCGTAATTCCCATATGTCACTGAATGTAACTGTAATCATTGTGACATAAACAAATACAGTCTGCCCTTGCCTTATGTGGGGGAACCATTCTAGACCCCCCACGTAAGGCAAAAAGTGCATATGCTCAAGCCCCATTACATATAATGGGGCTTGTGCACACCATGCGGCCATACGCACAGGCCATGGGTGCGCATGCCATTCTACCAATCTCCCAACAGCTTCTGCGTAAGCTGGAAGCCACCTATAATGAACCCGTGTATGGCACAGGATCACTGTAGCACAATTAAAATTATACTTTTAAATTACAATATCATATGCACAGCCTAATGTATTTATATATACCTAGTTTCATGTGGTTAAAGTGGAAATTTGGTAAAATGTGGGTTTTTAAAATAAAAATAAAATTTTTAAAAAAAAATTAAAAAATTAAGGACTAGAGCATGGCTTTGGCATGACTTCTGGACTCTTAGGATGCATGCATAATTTAAATAGCATACCTCCAAAGTGACCCAAAGCAGCTTTATTTTGACCTGTCTGTATGGGCCCAAAGGCTAGCAGAGAATGAAACTAGGCTGCTCCAGAAGATAAAATACTGGGAAATTGATACAGAAAAACTCCAAGAAGCCATACACAAATTACATTCAACAACCAATCAAACCCTCACAAAATGTCTTACAAGGATCTGCTACTAACAGCTAAATCAAGAAGATGAACAAAGTGGTGTGGGAAAGAATGGGCTAAATAACTTCAATGAACTAACACAGCCTCTCTCCTTAAATACTATGATTGAAGAGCACAGAGAGATTCTTCCTCTGGATTGTGCATTAGAGATATCAATGGGCAAAGCTTAGTTCCCATCTAGTCCTTTTGCAACACACCTCCTTGCTGTTTTCCTTATATGGATATGACAAAGACCCACCATCTCACTTTCCTCTGCTTATTATTTTCAGTCACATTGCCTGATCCATCTGAATTTCTTTGGATGGTGCTCAGAAACTGAATCGGGTCAATCTAATCTGATCTGGAGGTGTTACAAATCAGTCAAAACCACTTTGGAATTCAGCTAAATTGGAGGTGCACTAAATAGATGTGAATTGTACATTCTCTTCTATCCTGAATAACTACTATTTTAAAGGAAAGACATCACTGAAAATGAAAGAGGATTCAGAGAGACCATATATAGCATAGGGATAAGAATAGAGTTTTACACCTTCAGATGTTTTGAGCTGCACCTCCCATAATCCCTTCCCACTGGCTGATCTAGGTGAGACTGATCAGACTTGTGGGCCAAAACAATAGTCCCGCACCACTATCTTCTTATATCCAGCCTGAGGCACTTAAGAAAGAGGAAGATAAGTAAAGATGGAATATAGGGAAGGACCTGATGGTTCCCTTTAGTATGCATTCTGGCATATCCAGGGAAATGTGCTTCTTGTTATGATACATTTTAAGGAAAATGGTTCAAAACCACTGACATATATGATAGCATGAGACATATTACTTTCAAAATATTATCCTCTTCTTAGGTTATAGCAGACATTCTGGTCATATTGGCTGCTCCCTTACAGTGTTCACTCATTTGCTTTGGTGGTACAGTAGGTATTCATATCTCTTTTGCTATCTTCCCACATACTTGCTGATCATATTCTTGCTTTTGCAAGTTTCTATTTCCATCTGTAATTACTGTTCCATAATTGCTCCAAAGCAGAAACATCTGCTGTCGCTCATTACCATTTCTTCTCATTGCCTTAAAGCTTTTTAAGCACTTTGAAAGAATCTTGGATTATGTTATCATTATGTTTTTTCTGATGCCTTCAGCAAAAAAATAAGGCAAAGGAAGTCAAAAAATAATTCAGAGAGCCCTGATTTGTCATGGAGTTTGCAAGAATGCTGGTCAAGAATGAATGTGGCTATTTCCATGACAAGCTTGCTTCTATAGTAGATTTTTGAAACTTAAATAAGCACCATTCATTTTTATAAGGAAACTATACCACATTATTGGACATATCTACAAGGCAGAAATAAAGCCGTTTGACACTACATTACCTTTATGGAATTCTAGGATTTTTAGTTTTATGAAATATCTCTTTCAGAGAGGTTTGGTGTCCTACCAAACTACAAATCCCAGAATTCCATAGCATTGATCCATGGAAGTTAAAGTCATGTCAAACTGCTTTATTTCTGCAGTGTGGCAGCAACTAGTGTCAACCTGTAGTGTTTTTTATAATGTGACTTCCTATCTTTTGTTCAGATCTATTTATTTATTATTTATTTTATTTATTGGATTTTATCCCACCTTTCTTTTGAGATGGGATATATGGTAGTTTACAGTTACTGAAAACAAGATTAAATTAAAATCTTATTACAAAAATTTAAAAACAATAATATTTGTTAAAAACCACAGTTAAAAATACATTTGAAACATAGGCAAAGTACAGACCACCAAAAACAGTGGCCTGCCAGCACCTGTTTTTCCTCCAGAGGGAAGCCGCAGCCACCAAACCATGCGGCTTCCCTCTGGCGGAAAAAGAACCCCAAAAAGTGGGTTCTTTTAAAGCCTCAGGGGCAGCGTAACAAGTGTGCCACTGGCGCACTCATCATGTAAGTGGCATACAGCAATGTGCAGACACTGCGTGGTGCTTATGTAACAATGGCGGTGCCCATGTATACAGGGCACCACCATTATTACACCACCGCCACATACTAGGGTTGCGGGGCATGCGGACACTCTGCCCCTGCGCAACCCTACTACGTGGCCAGGCCGAAGCAAAGCGCTGGTGTGGATTACGCTATAATTACTCATAAAAGATTTTTAAAATACAGCACACTACTTCAGATACACACAGATACAGATCAACTGAGCTGAACCAGTACAGATATTTCAATGGTGTCTAGAACAATGCTGAACACCTACTGATTATGGATAGTGACATTATTTAAGTCTAGTTCAGCTCTTCCACACCAACAGTGATGCACTATATAGTGAAGAGAGTGATTCCTGCAACTTTAATTGGAGTGGAAGTTAATGTACAGGAAAGGTCCATTAAAGTTTCAGAGTTAGCATGAATTTTCTTACTTTTCACAGTACAGTGTCAACCATAGCTTCTTGCTCTGAACTGAAGGGTTTTTTTCTTATTCACATACTGCACACACATACACTCACTTATATGTACATGTATAGATGTGTGTGTGATATTTTGCCACTTTTTGATTTGTTTCACCTCTCGTTGTTTTTGTACAATTATGCTGAAGATGGACCACTGCTGAGAGTTGAGGAGGTCATATCATCTTCCCATGGGATCCTGGAGGACTGCACTCCTACAGCAACCTTCTGATTTTTTAAAAAAACTTTTAAAATGCCAAAAATTGGGGGGGCGCTGGATAGAACCTGGGGCTTCAAAAACAGTACAGAGGTTGATTGTGGTCTGAGGACCATACTTTCTCCACCCCTGGTTTATGGGTTGCATTCAATAGTGTCCATCCCACAGCAGAATGGACATCTCTGGCAGATTTCACCTTTCCTCCAAACCTGCTGCCTTGGAGGGTGAGGAGACTTTCCATGGAGGATTTCAGGTGCACAGGGAGAACATATGGTCCACTGTGAAACTAAATGTTTATTTGTGCCATATTGGATGCTCCCACTGTGGCCAGGGATTTTGTTTTATAGAGATCCATAAAATACATTTCACTATAACTTTTATCAGTATCTCAGACAGTCAGGGTAGGGCGGGGGGATTTGCCAGTGATAATGATACTGCAGCATTTTCAAAGTCAAATATTTCATGCAAATTTCCCTTGATTAACTTTTTAAGGAACAATGGCTGTATCTCTTATCGCTTAGAATGATAAGGCTAACTTCAGCTTTCTTAACAAATAACTCATTTCTTAAGTTGCACAGGCTTCTTTGAAAGTGCTCCTTCTCATTAAAGCATGATATGCAGCTCACAGTTTCTCCTTGTTTTATCACAGAAAATTAGACAGATTATCATTAGATTTGACCCATCAATGCTATTGCAGATATTATCTTTGGAAAATGAAATAATACAAAAGGAGCAGTATGAGCAGTATGGAAGTGACCTGAGTACAGAAAGAATGATTTGGGTGGGAGGGGAACATTCCATTGAATTAAACATGTGGCTGTGAAGCTTTGCCAATACTGTCTGGCAAAAAAACCAGATTCCTTCCCACAAAAGGAGAAAAAGAGGATATGGACAACTACTTACCAGTCAGTTTGACATCAATACCAGGAAAAATCTCTACAAGAGATCATTAAACAGTTGGTCTGAGAACACTCAGGAAAAGAATGCTAGGATTACTAAGGGACAGCATGGATTCAACAAGTCATGCCAGAACATTCTCTCTCTCTCTCTGTCTCTCTCTCTCTCTGATTGACTGACAATCTTGGTAGATGAGAAGAATAATATGGATATCTAGATTGAAATAAGATTTTCAACAAGGATTTGCCTCAGATGCTGTTGCCAAATAACCACAGGAGACCAAGCTGGAGGAAAGGCCACAACTTTATTAACAGCAAAGAATTTAATTTGTTTAATTTGTTTTATTTATATACCGCTATTCCGAAGATCATAGCAGTGAACAGCAAGTAAGCTAATTAGCAAGTAAGCTAATTGGTAGGGTTGGCACTAAGCATGAGGTCAGGATCTGCGAAATCAAACAACCCCATGTTTGTCTGATTAGCAAAACTTGATACCCACTAGGCATTGGGATGACCTAGGGGCTAAGGAACACCACTTGACCGCAACTCTGCTATGCATTCACATATTCGCTAAGCCCCTAGTCACTGGGAGGCGTCCTCGCGTTATGGCCCCCGCAATGGTCATACGCCTGCCCTATTCGCCCCCGGGTCCCAACTGACTCCCAAACCAGAGCTCTGTAGCCCTGGTACCACACCGTGCAGATCCTGGCCTATGCTGCCGACACCAAGTTGTGACAAAACCCACAATACAAGCGGTGGGTGGGTGGGAGAAGCACTCCATTGCCTCCTCCCTTCCTACTTGGCTCCGTCTCGCACTGAGCCAAGCGCAGACTGGGGGCCGGAGCCAGCCACGCAGCCTTATATAGACCCTGGCTCCGCCCCCAGGCCACCTGATCCAGGAGACTCCTCCTCCAGGGCAGCTGACCAATGAGCTGCCCTGGAGGACCGGAACTCCCAGACCTTAGAGCCCGGCCCCTAGAGCGTCACGGGGCAGAAGTGACTCCACTACCGCCTCGCACACCAATAAGGGGCCGGGCCAAGCCCCAGAGGACTCTGGGGCTTGTAGTTTGTCACCGCTTCTATCGGCAAAGCGGCCTGCCCGTCCAGCCGGGCGGCCGCTTTTTGTAGTTGGTTACTGGACTGAGCCCAAAGCATTCACCAGTGCTTCCTCCTCATATTGCAGAGAAGTAATGAATGGGATGCAACCTGGGGCACATCTACACTGACAAAAAATAAATAAATAGCCTCAGCTTGCATTTTTCTGGTCTGCAGGTACCTCACAGCACCCCATTAAGTGCACACACACGCACACAAAGCACTTCAAAGCAACACTAACACAACCAGCTACACATTTCCCCCATCGCAGTACACATCAATTTATCAGCCAGTAGCCTGATATGGACTGCCTGTTAGTCGACTGGATCCAGTCTGGTTAGATGCTTCCACATCCAATCCTCTTCCCCCTTTACCACCCCAGTGGATGTGGAATTTCAAATGTACACACAAACACACACACAAGATGGGGGGGGGGGAACAAAATAAAATTGCATTTTATTAATCTTTTGTATGTAAGGTGTCCAGTCATGAGATCATCAGTGAAGGATTAGATTGGGGCACCCATATCCTTTCCTCCCCTCTACAACCCAGGTATCACATTTATGTTTACTGATGTTACTTTCCCCTCTTCCTGTAATCCCCTGCACACATATTTCATTCATTTGCTTGTGCAGAGATCTGTAGTGTATGGATGAGTGTGGAAGGGCGTGTGTGAGACCTCCATATGAGTGAACAAGTGAATGATTGGGGGGAATGATGAGGGATGGAGAGAAGAGCAAAAGCAATAAGCACAAATGCAATACCTGAGTGGCGAGGAAAGAAGATGGGAGTATAACAATCTAACCCCTCACCACTGATTTCATGGCTGGATATACAATGAAGTAAGAAAATATAGCAACACATACTGGGCTTGCCGGACTCAACCATTCCCAGTCACCAAGAACTCCTCCTGCCCCTAGCCCCACAGTGTTGTCACTATGGAATGCAATCCACACACAAGTGAATATCCAGATTTTCTGCTTAAATTCAGAGTAAATCCCCACGTTATTTCTCCAGATTAAAGACCTGATGTGCTGGAAAAGCCTGGATCATCCTGTACATTGTCTGGATAGCCTGCTGTGAAAATAGGTGAGACCATTTTATTTGGTCCATGTAGACAAGCTCTTGGTTCTATCCTTGTTCAACATCTTTATAAGTGGCTTGGAGGAAGGGGTAGGTAAAATACTCATAAAATCTGTAGGTGAAATGGCAGGTGTAGGGTAGCTAGTACCTCACAAGGCAAGTGTCAAAATGATCTTAACAAACTGAAGACTGGACCAAAACTAACAACATGAATTTAACAGGGGTATACATTAAATTTTGCAATTAGGAAGGATAAATGACATGCATATCATCTGGCCTGATATGCATGAAAAGGAGCTGAGAGTTTTAAAATACCATGAGCTGGGAAAAAAATGCTAGTTCAGAGGAGGTCGACACCAAGCCCTATGAGGAATGGTTAAAGAAGCTGGGTATATTTAGCCTGTAGAAATTAAGACTGTGGAGTGAGATAACATGATCTTTCAAGTAGCTGAAGGGCTGTTGAGACTCCAACTATACATTAAGAAGAACTGCTTGATTATAAGAGCTGTTCAACATGGGAAGGTGGTGGTCTCTTCAGTGAAGGTTTTTAAACTGAAACCATTTGTTCAGCATGCTTTAACTAAGGATTTCCTACAGTGGATGGAAATTACATCAGATGAGTCTTGGAATCCCATCCATCTCTACAACTATAAGATTTTTGCAGAGAATCTTAAATGTGAGCTTCCTTGTGATGAAGAGGTCTTTTGTATAGCCATAAAACATACACACAGAGAGAGATACACACACAGTTGATTTTTGCTTCTAAACATATATAGTGAGATGACTGACACATGTGGGATTCATTTCAAATCTAATGTAATTCATTATTTTAAATATCCCAGGGGTTGATTCTGGAAAGAAAAATTCTTCTTCCACTTTGTAAATATCAAGCAACTCAATCATAAGGATGAGTGATTGCTGAAATTATAGCATTTTTCCATTTATCATTGTAGATAGATAGATAGATAGATAGATAGATAGATAGATAGATAGATGATAGTCAAAGTCATATTGGTTTTTACAAGTAAACAAAATGTTTGCCTTTACATTTACTGGCACTATTTGTTTTACTACAAGTCTTCATTGGCTCATGTTCCAACATTTCTGCTTCACAGCATCTCCAAGTGTTCATAAAGATACCTTAATTGAGCTGACAGTCTTCTGGTCACACTAATTTAAAAGCTGACACGGCCAACCCTTGCCTCAGTGTATAAAATGCTGGAAAACAAGAATACAGCTGGAGACCTTCTAGCACATGGAACCTTCTACTCTGGTTAGAATTACACAGGAAGGCTCAGAGCAAAGGATGCCACTGACACATTGTTTGTATCACAACCCAGGAAAGGCAAGAAGCTATTCCGCCAACTGACAACAGTGTATAAGTGAACTAGGGCTGAGCAATATTTTTTTCTAGAAAGAAAACAAACCATAACAAACCATATATATTCCCAGTACAAGGCAAGATTTTGTATACACTATCAAAAAGCAATCATATCCCTCTAATGGCACCAGATCATTTTAAATCATAGATTCCATTAGTACTGCACATAGTGAAGATTTTTATACCAGCGCTTACCGTGGGGTAATCTCTGGTAAATTGTTGCTGAAACATTGAGGAAGTGCATGTGTGTGAAAGCCTGGCATGCTTCCTGAACATCAGGGAATTGTTGGCTCCCTCTAGCATCACTGAATAGTTTGAGGAGAGGGAATTTCCTCTGAATGCAAAGTTTCAATTCAGAGGAAATTCCCTCTCCCCAAACGATTCAGTGATGCCAACACTGAGGAAGCGCACCAGGCTTTCACACATGCGTGCTTCCTCAACGTTCCGTTCCCTTCCTGTTCCCTTCTGTTCTGCTCCGTTCCCGTTCTCCAAGTCCCATGCAGTAAACGTATAAGATCCAGAGGCCAAACAATAGTCCTTGCAGTGGCAGCACCTGGGTTCTTCATGGCTAAAGAAATTCAAGACTCAAAAGTCACCAAGAAAAACATATCCCTTTTTCAGATAAAGATGATATTTGGATGACTGATTATTTTCAGAAGGATGAAACAGTCAATGCAGAATGCTACTCTAACTTGCTATATTCATTAAAGGAGGCATTTAAAGAAAAGGTGTGAGGGAAGTTGCGGGTAACATACCTGCTCACGGGCCTGGCAAGACAATGCATGTTTTCAGGAATCTGGGGTTTGAAGTGCATAGACCATCCACCCTCCTGACCAGATTTTGCTCCATCTCTCAATTTTCTGTCTCCAAATCTTAAAAAGAGTTTGAAAAGAAAGAAGTTTACAAATGCCTGAGAGGTGATAGCAGCAGCAAAGCAGTATTTCAGTTACCAGAAATAAGGTTGGTTTTTTTTTAAGATTTAAAGAAACTTGAGAAATGATGGGCCAAGTACATCAAACCTCAGGGTAAGTATGGGGAATAGCATGTAAACTTCATGGCTCTAGGTCATCTCTTTCTTCATCAGGCCCAGAATTTTTCAGCAGCCCTTCTATATAGGGAGAAGGCAACCATTTAGTGGACATCGGCAGTATATGGCTGCATCTGCACTGCAGGATGAATGCAGTTTGATACTGCTTTAACTGCTGGAGGTCAATGCTATGGAATTCTGGAATTTGTACCTTGGTGAGATATTTAGCTTCCTCTGTCAGAGAGCTCTAGTGCCATATCAAACTATAAATTCCAGAATACCATAGCACTGGACAATGGCAGTTAAAGTGGTGTCAAACTGCATTATTTCTGTGACAGCAGCCCATATTTATCTGTTCTTCAAAGTGTTTACATCCCCATAAAGATGAATGGTTACTGCAAATCCATCTTCCACCCTTCTTATCTAACTTTAATCATATGGGAGTAAAAAAAGCCGTTCACAATTACCCAGACCCTTGGGAAGTTACTTTAAAATACAATATATTCTCACTACTCATTACGTGATTTGAAAAGCAGGCTGCTGAAAAAGTAATGTGTTATGTTACTTGTTGCACTTTCATTTCATTTCTGTTATTTTCTAGCTTCTGTTCCTTTTTTTCCTTCCTTTTTTGAGGGGCAAACCATGCTTGAGAACAGAATGGCAAAAAAAACCTGGAGAAATTCCTAAAAGAGCTTCTAAAAAGTGAGTTGAAAATAATTTTTAAAATAACTAGAAACAACTGTTTGAAACCCTGATAAAATAACTTTGTTCTTAAGTTTTCCATTTATTTCAAAATAGGACTTCATTGCATAGTTGTTGCCAGAAAAATTAACTAGTTATAGGTAAACTGTGTCACTTGTAATTCCTTACTTCAAAGCTTCCCAAAGTAATTATGCTTTTCTGCTAGGATTGCTTATACATTCTATTACCTACTAAATCCATATGGAGTTTCTACAGTAAAACCCTTCTGATGAATTCATAGAACTATCATTCATTCATGAGTGATTTGCTAGATATCTTGCCAATACAAATCTGCTCTGACTTGGATGTCCTATTGATATCAGACTATGTGCTGTAAATCCTCTTGGTTGACAGTGGATGCCCATCACTAAGGTGTGAAACCCCTCTGTCCAGCCATTTACAAGAGGCCTACACTCTCTTGCCCATTCCCTAAGCCAGATCACCATCAATAACTTAAGTTTCAGTTTCACTTGCTTTGGGTGGTTGCTCAAAATCTAGGTTGGTTGCTTTGAGTCCAACAGCTTCTGCCAATACCTCTCCATTTCTCTCTTCTCCTGATAGAGGACTACTTCATTCTACATGTGGGGCGTGTACCCATCCACTCCAAAAAATCTATGTACTCAAAGCAAGGCAGAGTGCCTAGGAGTAATACTGTGCTTCATTCTGCATCATTCTGATTCATTCCCCTCATGTTCACATTCCTGATATGATTTCATGTGTGTTGCTTTCTCTTTGAGGACTAGGTCACATACAGGGCATTGGAATAAATGGGAAACTATACAGAATATATCATTTTGAATTAAAATGTGTAGCACAAAGTGACTCATAAACTGTTAAATGTCAGGACATGACCTGCTCAGACATCTTTTCTAAGTAACAATGGTAGCCTAATAAGTGCTACAGTGACTTCATTATGTCAATCCCAGCCCAATTATTATGAAACTGACACTATAATTGGGGAACACCTTTGGCCCCCCAACTAAAGGAAGAGCTGATATATTTTTCTTCAGTGTTGGGGAAAAAAGCCTCTCATCCCAAGCAATTACTGTGGAACCAAGGGAGATCAAGGAAGGTTGCACAGGGCTGGATCAGCTTTAACATGATCCAGGGCAAAGGGTGAAAGCAGTTGTATAGCTTACTGTATAGACACACGGGCTTCAAAGAACCCAAAAAGATGGACTAACTTCCATACAGAGAAATATAGTACTACTTCCAAAGCCAAATAAAAAGAGAAACCAATAAATTGGGATGAGTTTCCATACCCGATTACTACTTTATTTTTGCAGTATGATCAGTGATAAGAATCCTGGAGGTTTGAAAAGAATCATTGCATTTTGAAAAGAGAAATGCTGATTCATATGTCTGAGCATCAGTTGACTTTCAGATATCTACAGCGTTTACACCTTGAAATACTATGTGAGGTCTATGGAACTGCAAGTTGATTACCTGCACCCTTTGCTTATTCAACAGATTAGTGACCTGAGCACTGTCAAATACCAGAAATCATCAACATATACCTGGGACAGTATCAAGGCTGATATGAGTATGAGAAACCAGCAGGCACAGTCAGAACACATGGGATGGAAGAAGAGGAGGAGTCAGGGGTGGGGGGAAAGGGGGGAAAGGCTTATGAATGAAGCATACCTGCACAAAGCTCACAGCAATCATCCACCTCATTTCCCATGAGTACTTTTCTGATTGGATGAGATTTTGAGATGGACAAAATGGAAGAGCGAAGTAAATCTGGCTACTATTAAAAATGGGATCTTTGAAAAGAGGAGAATGCCTGCATCTGCTTATGTTACAGGCCTTCTGATCCCCAAATGATACGGTCTTCTGCATATGTTACAGGCCTTCTGAGTCCCACAATGATCTCATGGCAGCCATTCTGGAAAGTCAGAGGCCATTTTGAGTCAGCCTTCAGTGTGACACAAAGAGTTGAAATTCAAAGGAGAAATGCAGAAACTACCAAGTTCAGAGGTTCTTGGGCACGAATACAGAGCAATTCATCTCATGGCTGAACATGGACCAGTGGAAATCTCTTTGGTGACTTTCAGGAACAGACTTTAAATTACAGGAGGTTAGAGAAACAGAATGGAAAATGGAGAAATGATTTGTTTCGATCAGATAATTTATTAGTTTTGATCAGGATATGTACTGTTGAAGCACTTTCATGTATGTGTATAATTAACTGAGCCAATATGTGTTATCTTAGTATATCTCTCATCGTGAGAGATATACTAAGATAACACATATTGGCACAGTTAATTCCACACAAACATGAAGGCGCTTCAACAGTACATATCTCTAATAACCTAACCAAATGAGTCATATTTTCATCAAGACAACACAGTGGTATACACATACACACAGAGACATATCAGGGGACTGTCAATTTTGAATGGAGAATTGGCTTTTTCCTCTGTGCTTATCTCCACCAGCATGCATTGCAGAAAGGTGAGATTGGAGCTGTGGTGTGCGGTTGCCACGGTCCCTATCTGTTGCTAAAAGGGGTGGTCTGTACAGCCCCTGACTCTCAGAGCCGCCATCACAAGAAGACTGATTGAGAGACACAGACTTCCCTACTGACTGCCACATATATCCATTAATCCACCCACCAAAACTCTCCTCCTGACGCAGCTCTTCATTATCATAAGTCTTTTCCTGTCTCCATCCTTTTTCTGACTTGACCACATTTTTAAGACTCAGACTCTCTTTACTTGTGATCACAACAGAATGTCTTCAAAAGATTAGCGTCTTTTAAAATTCCGTGATGGCTAGGCTGTTTTTAAAGGCGGTACTCTGCTGAGTCTAATTGACTAGATCAAAGACTGAGTGGGTTAAGGGTTTTCATCAAGCCATACCATGCAGCTGAGTCGGAATAATGTCACTCAATATTTTCAATCTGTTTTAATTCTAAAGTTTGGACTCCCCCTGCAAAAAAAAATAATAATAAAGCAAAATACTCCTTAACTTTTCGCAAAAGGATAACAGAAGAATGCAGACATTTTAGGACAGATTCTTGGGGATGGGGGGATGATTTTTCAAAAAGTTAAGTAAATGCTCAATTTTTAATAAAGAGCCAATTATATTATTCTTCTGTCTGCTCTTTATTTTGTCTTGTCTTCTGACTCAATGCTGGATCAGATCAGAAATGGTATTTGGCTGCAGTCAGCATTTGGGGACTTTAAAGGATTTCAAAATCAGACAACAGCTGTAAAAACTTTGAAGAACCACACATCAGCATACCAATTAAACAATGTTGTTTTATCTATCACAATCTAGGAATTCAAACACTGGGCTTCTAAAAATGAAATACAACAGCCAGGATGCACCCTTTGGGGATAGACTGGTGTGTGTTTGAAAATTAGGTTGGATCTAAAGGAGCCCTTTCATTATCAGGAAGCCTATTTTGCTCATGAATGGGTTGTTTCCAGTGTGATGGAAATTAAGTATAGGAGGAGAAAAGCTCTACAATGCTCCATGAGAGCATTAACTCTCAAGACCTTTGCATTGGCTGCCATGCTTTCCAAACTCAAGCTGCATTTCCCTTCTTCATGATTTGTATACTGTACAGTGTTTATAATGTAGTGGGAAATGTTGGGCCCTGCAGATGTTGCTGAACTACAATTCCTGGTAGTCCTTTCCCTCATAGCTAATGGTTGGGAATGCTGTGAGTTTGAGTTCAACAACATTTGGATGGCTACATAATCTCCACTATTTCTGTAGTTTAATCCCTAACATGCTTTCTTTTTGACATTTTTTATTAACACAATGGAATCATGCATACATAAAAATGATTAATAAATAGCAAACAAAGCTTCATCATTCATCATTGTTTAGCTTACCTTAAATATCTACATGTTTATCATCTTATAGGAATGCCAGTAGTGGCCCTTGTCACATTGCCCCTGCACAGCTGGAAGCTCACTCTCACCTTCCCCCCTCCATGTGTGTCTCCATTTTCACACTCAATACATTTACATTTCCTACCTAGCCGCACTGAATTTTCTTTTTTAATGTCCTTTACCTTCTTTTAACTGTGTCTTATTTATCCCTAACATGCTTTCATGTTAGCTTTTGCACAACTGTTTATAGAATGCCATGAACACAAATTTCTCCTTCTATTCATGGGGTTTTGGCTCCAATGACTATATGTCAGTGATTGCCATTGTCGCAAGAGTTAAAAGGGGGTTCAGCATCATTTATCTGAGCTTATGCAATGAAAGAAAGCAGCCTCCTACAAGATTAGTCCACCTCATCCAGGCGGTTAAAGTCATGCTACAAACCAAGTGTTGGAATCAACACATTAAATAAATATATGGCAATGAGCTAGAGGGAGGTGATCATGGAAATTTCTCTAGAAATAACTTAGAAATTATTCAGTTATTCTAAGGGGCAGGATAGGGCAGAACTCCTTCCTACTTTACATCAATAAAAGCAAACCAACATGAGTTTACCATATTTTGCAAAGCTAAAAAGAGGACACATTTACCTACTGACTGCTTCAAACCACTGACTTCTATGACCGATTTCACTTTAAATACCTCTACTATATAAGCTGTGATAACTGCAAATATTTCTAACTTCCACTGTGTTTAAATTACATCAGTTTTTCCCTTTTCTTTCCCCTTTCCCTGCCTCAGTTGCCTGCACTACTTCACCAGGACATCCTGGAGATTACTGAAGGCAGCTTTTAAACCACAAATACATTAGAAAGGAAGCGGCTTTGGCAAAACTCATTGCACAATGCCACCTCTAACTTGTAGGGTACAGCAGCCTTGGTCATGCAATTACAAAGGTTGCAGTGCTGACTGCCTAAAAACAGTAAGTCCCCAGCTTTTGTTAAACCATGACTGCTGCAAGAATGGGGCTGCATGCAGTACTGTCCCTTGTCACATTGCCCCTGCACAGCTGGAAGCTCATTGTCACCTTCCCCCTCCATGTGTGTCTCCATTTTCACACTCAGTACTTTGCTAACTACACAACCATCAAAGATGTTCATTTGTACTGCTATATAAGAACAATTTTCGGGTCTGTTCCAAAATGTTGTTGCTTGTCCACTGAGAATAAACAATTGGTCTGCCTCTTTTATTTCTCTATAACATCACTTTAAATGTTAGAGCAGTTGGTATAATTCTTGTTAATCTTCCCACTCTGGAACCATGGGGTTGCATCCATAGGAGGTAGAGCATATTCTATATTAATATAAACTTAAAATTAAAATGAATTTGCCAACTGCAGGAAACAATGGATTAAAGTAGTGATGTGCATAATTGTATACTTTGAGCATGGCATGAGTGGAATGGCTGATGAACATAACAATTGTGGACATGCCTGATGGAAGACATACACATAATCTATGATCAGGCAACTGTACATATATCCTGGTCAATATGGAGGCTGTTATATCTGGTGCTGTCTGGGACTGATGAGTGATGTAGTCCAAAACAATGGGAGGGCACCAAGTTGAAGGAGCATGCTTTGCAAGTGTAAGATTTAATGTGATGTGATTTGATGGGATTGTTATATTTTAATTTATTTTTAAGGTTTCTGAGCACCTACTCTTGCATCAATCTATAAATGTCCTATAAGTGATATAAAATGTAAAATGTAAGAACTGTGCATGTATAAGTGTGTACATAGAGACAAAGAGTGTGCTTCTCACTTTGCCTTAGCCAGCAACGTGCTCTAATGTGTACAGTTGCATTATTATTACTACACGCTGCCTGTGCTGGATGGTTGCAAAAATATTCTTCATCCCAAATATGGAAGGATGCTTTTAAATTTGTTCAGCCTTGGGCAAGTTGCTGTCTTTCCATCTCAGTCTCTCATCTCTAAGTATTCCATTTCCATTGCATGGCAGCTTGACTCTTCGTGTAGCTCTGGCAGCAAAAAGATATACAAGCGATACTATTCTAGCTGCTACGGCAATTCCTGCACCTTACAATATAAGCATCCATTTGCAATTACTGCAGTCCCACTTTCTGTTTTAAAGGCTGCCCATTTCATTATAAATGGTTTGGAGAAATCTGCTAAATCATACATAATGAAATGCAGTTCAGGCCTTAAATCTGAGGAAAAAGAGTAACTGTCTCCCTCTCCACCTTTTATAACTGTTATATAGTAAATAGAATATGACTTCTACATTATTTTATACAATACTCCTATCAGTATACCATATATTTATAACTTTTTGGAGATGATACCTAGGGGAAAGAGCTTAAAGAATCTGAAGGAGGAAAAAGAGGGATGAAGAACAATACATTTTTAATATTTAGCAAGAAAGGGGCTTATGTAATATTCATTTGCATAGTTTCATAAATGACAGTAAAGAGTTATAATATCCTTGTAATGGATATGCAAATCAGTACTATGGGTAGGATGTGGATTTTTTCAGCAAATAACAGTGCCAATAAAGTCAGACAATTCAGGTTTATTAAGATGTATTCAGTTATGCTGTCATACCTGCAGCCTTTGGAGGGATGTGCATTCATTTCCAAACAAATATTTCCAAACAACCAAATGGGCCTCATTTGGATCATTTCCTTTTGTCCAAAAGTGTTTAGAAGGAATGCATGTGAGTCCTGCTCCCAGTCCTCTTTTGTACTTATTTATTCCACTCAGAGTGAAGGGTTTCTCTATCTTCCGTTGAAGCAACATGAGCTGGCTTCTTCTTTTAATAGGGGACATTTTGTGGTTGGCAGCAATGGAAGAAGCCTGCCTCTGTAGCTGCTGTCAGTGGATGCTACCATTCTCAGAATGGCCAAAACATTGCATCATTCCTGGACATTCCAGAAGAAGAGGGGATGCCATCCTTTTTGTGGCAGTTGCTATTTTGTTTTAGTCCCCTACCCCTGCAATAAATAATATCCATAGCTTCTTGGAAATGCAAGCTTTCAGTTACCTCCTCCTGTAAGACCAGTTGAGGGGAGTGCTAAGCCCACTGCTACAACCAGCTTCACTTCCCAAAGGGTTTGTCCTTCAGGGAAGCCATGTCAACAGTCTATGAAAGTTGAGGGCAATCCCACTGCTGATCTTCTGGAAGCTGCTCCGAGTTTTACAGCAGCTCTCCAGGTGCTGAGGATTGCTTCGTCACCCAAGTTGACTGTTCTGTTTAAGCCATCTTTCAGCTTTTGAATGGGGAATGACCCAGATCCTTGACACAATTGTTCCTGGGCATCTCCTCCTACTGAGTAGAATCAAAAGAGCTGTCTAGTTTTCTAATGGACTTGGATGGTGAACCATGTGGAATGGTGAGTACATTGACAATAGCAGACACCTCAGAGTGACTGAACATGGATTATACCCCACCTGAAAGCCTATTCCATGGCAGAAGTGGTGGCAAATGAATAATTTTTCTCTGCTGCCACTGAATTTGTAAAACATCATTCAGTCTTTTCATTTGGCCAATGACATATTTTAAATTGTATTGTATTATATTATATTATTATAGGAGGGTTATTTGAAGAGAATTTTAATGTTTGATATTTGTATGATTGAAAGTGATTTTGTTGTGATCCTGCCTCGATCTGTAGAGAGAGGTGGGAAATAGAAATAAATTATTATTATTATTATTATTATTATTATTATTATTATTATATTGCATTTAGGCCCATGAAAAAGCAATGTAGACCACCACATGCCCACTGGGATCAATCTTAATGGCAGTTTGCTGACAAAATTGCTCACATCCATTCCATCTTGGATGCAACTGTTGAATAAGCTCCTCTTACAAAATTGCAAGGCCATTTCAGAGGTACTAGTAGTCTGAAAATATCAGTGTAATCATTCTGCTGTTGCAGTGTGTGAATAGTAATTTAAAAGCTTCATATATCTCAAATGAGGGTGAAAGATAGGGTTAACTGGATTAGATTCTAATTCATCCTCTTGTCTCTTGGATAATTGCAGAAGAAGAGGATTAACTTGGGAACTGAATTAATTACCTTGTTTTGGTTACACAGAATAGCTGGGGTCATTATGTGATTTTTAATTAAACTGTTGATTGATTTTCCTTATTTTTTTGTATATGTTACATAGCTTCAATTCACTATTGTTATTACCGAGTATGCTTTTGTGTCTAGAAAAGTTATCATTACACCAAGAGTATTTGTGAATTTTGTTTCTACAAAAGACAAACTGGACATACATTCCAGTTCTGACAGCTGATAGGCATAGATTTGGTAGGTAGCAAAACACTGGAATGGAAATGACCTATGGATACACAGCATCAAAGTCACTATTTTTTTTTGTCCTATCCTAACTATAGAAGCAATCACTTCAAACATTCTCTTCCACTGAGTATCACTGAAGAAACAATGATATCAGAATCAATGTGATAACTCTGACATAATACTGTTTAGCATTAGCTAGTGCCATTTTGTTGATGGGGGTACACTGCATCCCATCCCCTCATGTTCTGAAAAAGAACAGTGGAACAATCTCTAAAAGTCCACATTTGTGGTAAAATCAAGCTGTGTCCATCCACTGGTGGAATAACATTTGTTGATTCCATCTCCTGTCTCCGTTCACCATCACCCCATCCCTCTCCAAAATCCACTCTGGAAGGTTGGCAAACCCTTTTCGAACTAGATTTCCCCTGGATGAAGCAGACATTGGGATTATAATACACATTTCCCAATGGTAAGCACAGAGGTTACAAGGAGAAAAAAAGGTAACAAAGGTCCTTCATACTGTACAAGCAGCAGTCCATTCACACAGCATTGGAGAAAAGAAGGTAACAAAGGTCCTTCATACAAGCAGCAGTCCATTCACACAGCATTGGACATAGCTCACAGAGAAGCTCTGAAGCTTCAGAATGAGTGCTCTACATCCAAACTGAATCAGCCAAGCTCAGGTTTAAATTCACTTATTTGGCATTCTCTACAGAAACTCAGCCCACTCCTCTGACATGTTCTTTCAACAAAAGAAGGGGTCATAAGCTTGTGTTAGCTAATACTGCCCTACTGGGCATGTTGGCCACCCATTTGGCTGCTACATGAGTACTGAAGATGTGGACAAAGGTTTTTCAAGCAAAAGGGAATCCTGTGTCGATCAAGGAGGACCCCACATGTATAGAGCTGTATGCTCTCATCATATGACTGCAATACCTGCAGTGAGGTGGACTAGGTATTCTGATACATGCAGTGGTGACAAGGGGTACCTACCTTGACCCTGAAACCCATTCAACCAAGGAAAAGATACCTGAGGTCATTTGAGTAACACAAAGTGCAACAAAATATCTTATTAAGGAGAAAGATGTTGGAATGAAAGCTTGTATGCACATTCAGAACTCCATGCAATGGTTCAGTCTCTGTTCCTATCTAAAGGGGGTGAAGTAGGTATGTGACAAAACAATATGCTTCACGTGGATAACTGTGGAAGTCCTACCCATCTAGATAACAGGGTTGGTTCCTACCTGAGTTCTCTTGTAATAATAATAGTATTTATTTATAACCTTCCTCTCCCTGTGTTGGATCAAGGCAGGTAACAGCATATAAAAAGAGAAAACAATAATATCAAAGGCATTCGAATCAGTCCGAAAAGAACAATTTAGGCACGCGGAGAGTGAAATTAGGGGATCAACTTGGGAAGGCCCGCTGGAAAAGATCTGTTTTTATTGCCTTCTTAAAGGCCTCGAAAGATGTTAGTTGGTGGATCTCTAAGTACTAAGTACTGTACTTGCGCAGGGTCTACAAAAAAAATGCAACATTTAGTGCAGGGATTGGTGGAAAAATATTTAGCCCTTCAGATGTTGTTCCATTACAACTCTCAGTAGTCCCAGTCAGAATAGCCAGTAATCAGAGATAAAAGGACTTTTACTTCAAAAACTGTCAATTCAACATGGTTCCCCCATAGCCCCACTAATTTAGTGGAAAGGGATGACACAAATTTAACAAATAACATATGACTTTGGGCAAGTAGCTTGAAACATGCCATTTAGCATTACCAGACTGAAAACTGGAGCGGGCACCTGTACCTTTAACCTGTAATTGGACTTTGCTATATGGCCAACACGTATACCCTTGGATATGTTTTCTGTACCTTTTAATAGTTTTGTAGCAGAGGGAAATTCAGCAGGTGTTGTTTGTCATTCAACCAAGTAATATGCAACATCTACACAACAATTCCATAGCCTAGCTTTTCCTTTTATTTGGTGTCACTTTAGATCTCAGGATCTGGTAATTTTGGGGAAGGAGAGGAAATCAGCCTTCGTCATCCAATGATTATAAAATGTACATTGACTGGATAGCAGTTTTGCTGGAAAATAAAACAAGATGAAGAGAGTCTGTTGACAAGAGGCTCCTTTCTTGTTCATTATAACTGATAAAACCCTGAGCTTTGTCCTCCCCCTTCTCACATCAACCATGATTTATTTAGATTTGAATTAACAGTAATGGACAAATGGCAGGATCCCAGTTAGTTCTGTGTACCCAACCAATAAAGTAAAGTAAGCAGTTGTGTGCCCCTGTCTTTGAGGTTGACTTTCCAAACTTGACCTGATGTGCTCATTATGCTGTGGAGAGAAGTCAAGCTTTAGGATAAAGGCAAGCATCCCATTATCATGTTCATTAATAACAATCATCGTGTGGAGCAGTGAAACAAAGTGGGAGTTTTATTTCGTACAGATTTCTTCCCTCTTTAACCAGCTGTACTTGCCAAAGGAAGAGTATTTACAAGATTTTTTAAATGTCACAGATTAAGAAATGATGGCTCACTGTGAAAACTTCATATACAAACAATTAATTTTAAGTTTATCTGTTGCTGTGATCTTCAGGGACTCTACGCATGATATTGCCTCCCTGTGGAAGCAATATGAAACTGTATCTGTATAGCAGTTGGTCATGGAACTGTGCTGGTCCACGTAAACAGTGGTTGAGTCCAAGCTAATTCATCCATTTCTGTGCCGATACAAGCCACAGAAAGTGTGTCTGAAATCTACAGCTGTAATTAAGATTCTCCAAAACTGAGCTCTAAATAAACTATGGGCACAAAAAAATCCCAAGTGAAAGCCCCTTCATCTCTAATTACTCAGGGTGAGCAGAAATCCTCCTTTTCCAGGACATGGCCTACATTTCAACCTTCTGTCCGAGAGGAATTTCAAAATGTCCTCCATTTTGAGCATGACTGAGAAGGATAAATTTACATTTATATTAGTGTTGTTTTGCTTTTATTTGATAATGCATAACATTTTTTTTCAATGTCCTACGTCTTGTGGTGCCTTCTCCTCCTTTGTGGTGAGGACATCTGGTCACCCTGCAGATTACTGGCCATTCTGACTGGGACTGCTGGGTGTTGCAATAATAATAATAATAATAAAATTTTATTTATATAAACCCGCCCTTCTAAAATCAGGGCGGTGAACAACAGTAAATAACAATACAAATAAACAGAACCATATAAAATACATTAAAAACAATTCAATAAAAATAATAAAATTATCATGCCGGCAAACAATGCTGACACGGGGGGGGGGAGAGAATTACTGGTCAGGGTAGGCTTGTTCGAATAATGGGATTTTTAGCCCCTTCCTGAATTGGGCTAGGGAGGTGGCTGAGCGGAGCTCGAAGGGCAGCGCGTTCCAGAGGTTGGGGGCTGAGATGGAGAAAGCCCTCCTAGAGGTGGAATTATATTTCACCTCTGGAACTCTTAACAATAGCAATGCAACAACACCTGAAGGACTAAGTAGAGGTAGGATCTGCCTTTTCTAGAATTTTTCTCTGGTTTGGATCAAAATCTAAGCCTTGGAAGAATTCCCAGCTGTTCCCCATTCTGCCTCTAAAAGTTCTGCTTCAAATAGTCCCTCAATAAACTTCCCCATTGTTGTTAACTGCCCTCAAGGCGATCTCAACTCATGGCAATCCTATGGATGAGACATCTCCAAGACCCTCTGATCTCCAGTGCTCTGTTTAATTCCTGCAACCCCATAATGGTGATCTCCTTCATAGAGTCCACCCATCTGGCATGTGGCCTTCTTCTGTTCCTACTTCCTTCCACCTTTCCCAGCATTATTATCTTTTCCAATAAGTCCTTCCTTCTCATGATGGGTCTGAAGTACGACAGCCTCAGTTTGGTCACCATGGCTTCCAGGGAGGTTTCTGGCTTGATCTGCTCTAGGACCCATTTGTTTGTCCTTTTGGCTGTTCATGGGATCCTCAGCACTTTTCTCCAGCACCACATCTCAAATGAATGGATTTTCTTCCTATCGTCTTTCTTAACTATCCAGCTCTCACATCCATAATGGTAATGGGGACTATGATGGCTTATATGATTCTGTGTTCAGTTGTATATCTTTGCATTTTAGAAACTTTTCTAATTCTTTCATAGCCACCCTTCCCATTCTTAATCTTCTTCTGATTCTCTGACTGCATTCCCCAAAATTCCCCATACTCTTCCCTTTCTCTTCTCATACCATGCAGACCCTAGGAGTAAGCTAGGGAAAGGGAAGGACAGAGCTTCCTTTTTCTTTCCCTCCCCTTGCATTGTCCTTTTAAGCTGGCTACCAGGATGGGCTATGTAGCTCTCCAGTGATTGTTGAAATTGTTTATTCTGCAATTACATAATTCTGAAAGATGACAAAGATAAACACAACTAGCAATGTTTCTTTACTAGCCAGTTTACAAATTGCATTCATGCATTATTAGGACCGCCTGTGGTTTCTGTTTACTAATTAACACCAGGCTCTGGAGGCTCTTAAGGCTGAGGTAGGTTTGCTCTCAGACAAGATGCTTAATCCTTTTTTCCCATGCCCTTTCCCCAGTGCAAATGGTGCACATACACAGACACACACAGATGCTGCAATTATCTTCAGAAGGGTAAACACAGGAATGGCATCTATATCGGTCTTCTTTTTTTCTATCTCCCATGGAGTTAAGACTAATTTGAAAGGGGATATTTACCGGGGACAGGGGAGGATTCAGTATTTGATTTCAGAGCAAAATTGTGTCTACTATTTTGAAAACAAGGCTTTGAGGCTGCTAAGGAAGAAAAGAGAAACGCATGAATTCCAGATGGCTGTCCTTTTATATTTGCATGACATGAAACAAAATTCTCCATCATGTGTACCAGTCATATTCAATAGGTATAGATATAAAAAGGACCACATTATAGCAAGTAGCAATAGCAAGTACATTTTTATACTGCTTACCGATGTAGTAAGTGGTTTACCAAGTGTAAGTTAATTGCCCCCAACAAGCAGGGTACTCATTTTAGTGACCTACGGAAGGACGCCAGGCTGAGTCGACCCAGAACCCCTGGCTGGTATTAAATTCATAACTTTGTGGTTTGTGAGTGAGTGGCTGTAGTACAGGCATTTAGCCACTTCGCCACCAGGGCACCTCATATATGTGACTGGTATAGGCTACTCATGGCCAGAGCAGGAGGGTGTGTTCCACCCCAGAAAAAATTGGGACAAGTCACATCTCTCATTGAACGTAAGGGTGCATCTACACTGTACAAATAATGTACTTTGGCATGGCTTTAATTGCTATAGCTCCATCTTATGGGATCCTGGGATTTGTAGTTTTACAAGGTTTTTAGCCTCCTTTGCCAAAGAGAAAGCTGGTGTCTCACAAAACTACAAATCACAGGATTCCATAGTATGTTCTGGCCCTTGTTCTTCCCTTCACACATTCATTCTTTCTTAAATGCCTAAAGAGGGCTTTCAGTCAACATCAAAGTTCCACAGTCTCAGTGGTTTTGGTTTGCCCTCAAAGTAGGGATGTAAAACACTTATTTCATTCTCACATACAAGAACAAATCATTTTGGTTATTCGTTTCTTGCAGCAAAGTGAGATTAAGAAAATTTTTCACATTTCAAAATTATTTTTCACATTTAAGACTTTTCAGGAAAAATCATTTGCATTTTAAAAAACTGTGTTTAACACAAAAAAACGTTTTTGTACAAAACAAGCCCAGTTCATTGTGCAAAAACATTTTTGTGTTCACAGGTTTTTTTTTTCTTTTCTTTTTACATAAATGTGAAAATAAAATTCATGGTAGTTCCTTTTCTTTTGAGGGTGTCTCAGTGTATCCAGACACACACACAAAAATTGTTGATAAAAAAATTATGAATAGGCCTCCAAACCTCTAAACAATTTATAATCTTCTCCTGGTACTGCTAGGTTTTCAGAATTCTCAGTCCTCACACTAAAATGAAAGATTAGACAAGAAAGTTAAATGCTAAACTATCTTCCTGATTCTCATCTGTTCAGAGTGACAGAACTTCCACATTCTTGCTCCTCTTTGACAAAATAAAATGCACATCTGAATGACTCCTTACCTTAATAAGCCAAGCCTTTTGTGCTTGAAGCCTTCATTGACATGAAAAGTGCAATTAACACCTGACCTTCAAAGCATATCTACTGAATTCCACAAAAGAAAGACTGATAAGGAATACAGTCACGTATATAATAGTAAAATGGCTGTTAATTCCTCTCTCCAAAATGAATCTAGAATTCTTCAGCAGATAAAAAATATATTATGCATTTTAAAGTTTCATATTATCACCACACTCTACTGATAAACCCTGAATCAAGCCAACAATTTTTGCAACAAAAAGACTAACCTGGGAAAGGTGTATTATAATCCCAATGTCTGCTTCATCCAGGGCAAATCTAGTTCCAAAATGGGTCAATTTTTAGGAAAGGGGTACTTAATCTTTTTCTTACACATTATTCTCTCCCACTCTCCCTCCCCCCCTCTCTCCATGCTTACCTGGAAAATGTGGATCTTGAATCTCATAAATGAGGTTAGCATTGACATGGGGAGACAACATATTAGACAGAAAGAGACAGACAGACAGCTCCATTCCACTTCTGTAATTCCATATCTACAATTGTACCTCATAAATGCCCACTACTTTTCTGCTGAAAATCATTCCAAATCCCTTTTTTCCTTAGCTTGGGAGGTAAGAACATTTCTGCTCAATGAGTGTTGATTGGGCAAGTCATTTGGACATGTAAGAAAGTATTTGAATGATTTCAGGCTTATTTTGCTCGCATACCCCACTGCACTTATATGAACAAATTGTCTGTCTCTTAATTTTTCTTACTGCTTTGTGAAGATGTGTGTGAGCTATAAAACCCACTGCAGATTATTGGTTGCATATTTCCTGCCATAATACAATATTGCAGTGAATATTGCATTCCATAAAATGGTGAGTAAAATCACACAGAAAAGCAGAGCCACTGAAATATACTATATAGTCAGGTTGCATTCTGCTCAGTTTCACAAATAGTTAAAAGGCTCCACCTTTTCCACTGAAGAAGAAGGGAAGGTGTCCAGAGCAAGCCCTGGGGAATGGTTGGGTTCATGCCAAGGCCCACAGCAAGACAGAGGGCCTCTTAGCCTTGGCACTCCTCTTCCTTATTGTCAATGTTATTTAGGAATATAAAGAATATTCATGGGAGCCAGTGTGGTATAGCGGTTTGAGCATTGGGGACTGAGGCTCTGGAGACCAAAGCCCGGTACAGACTGGCGCAAAGCACTGGCCAGGGGCCAAAAGTAGGGCTTGGGATAATGGAGCATCCACACACTTCCAAGCCCTACCGCGCTGTCCAGGTGCCATCATGGCTTGCCCCCATCCATATGGGGACCGCCAAGATGACGTGCATGCAGTGCAGTGTCCAAATGGCACCACGCATACGGCAAGGGTGGCAATGGCACCCTGTGCGTGGCACAAAAAGAACCCACCAGGAGCAGGTTCTTTTTATGCCTCATGGAGGCCTCACAGTTTGGTTGGTGTGGCCTCCATCTAGAGTAAAAACGGGTAGCTGCACGCCACCCTTTTGGGGCGGTCTGTACAGCCTCCAAGTTTGTATTATCTCTTCTTGGCCATCAAATACACAAGGCAAATCACACGCTTGTAGACTCAGAGAGAGGCAAAAGCACTGGGCAAGATAGTCCTGGGGCAGAGTAGACTATCCTGATCCTGCAGTTGCTCTGACCTGCCCCGGTTCTTCAGTCTCTGTCTCTGTGCCACCACAGCTAAATGTTCAAAGACACCCAATCCTTCTGCCAGTGCTGTGGGTCACTAGCTTCTGAGATCAGAATGAGAAAACCAGCATGGTATGGAAATGGAGGGCTTCAGATGTTCCCAGACATCTGGAGTAACAGGTAAAAGAAAAATTGTATTAAGGATGTTAATCCCTGGTTCTGGTGTATAATGCACCAGACGTCATCCAGATTGCCTGCACCAGAACCAGCATTTGGGATGTGCATCATCCAAACAAGGGAGTTTATCAGACAAGGGAAATTGGAAGTATAATCTAATGGCAATCTGAATGCAATCATGGGGTTTAACATTATTGCGTGATAACCCACTACACGCAAATTCGGGCAATGCGAAGTCAGTCCGAACGCAATCAGGGGGTTTCATGTTATTGCGTGATAGACTACCACACGCAAATTCGGGCAATGGCATGCTATTTTCGGGCAATGGGAAGCCAGTTCAAACGCAATGTGCATTCACGTGATTGCACTAAACTAGCAACTTTAAGTGAATGTGTTCTGGCCCCACTTTCTTTTTATTAGAATTTAAGAGAAATTCCTCCCGTTTGATAAACTCCAAGATGTTGACAGAATTGGGCGGGGAGGTGTTTTTGACCCCTGCAGTGAAGGCCCAGGTCAGGATTGGAAGTTTTTCATGATCCCTACACATTCCCTACGCTATTGAAAACTTACAACTCATGAATATGAACTAGTCATGAATGCATTCTTCGAGGTTATGCATTTTTAACAGTGATCCTCAATTCCAGCCATAATTTTATTACACATTGAAAATAATTGGTTACAAGTTACAACTACTTTACTTGTTACTACTTATGGTTCTTTGGCCTGAAACAGATGGGCAGATGGGAGTGGCTTCCAGTTATTCTGGGGCCTCAACTCCCATCACTTTTTACCATTGGCTATTCTGGTTAGGATTGCTAGGACCTGCAATATAACATCTCTAGGCATGTACCATTCCCATCCAAGGTCCTCACAATATAGTGCTGGGATGCAACTGGAGGGGGAATAACAACTTCCATTGCTGCATGGATGTATGGAAGTGCTTTCCTTTATGCACATATTCTTTGAAACCCAGTCCATCAGTTTGTATTTTTATAAAGCTTTCTGCTCTTTCAGGAACACAGCAGTCTTCAAATTTGAGGGCGGAAAGCATATGCACTAATAATTAACTTGATTCTGACTGTCGATGGCAATCTTCTCATTTTGGTTGGGCAGGTGTTCAACGTGACTTAAAAACTTTGTGTGTCTTTGTCAATTGTCCTACAAGTTGGTTGGTTGGCTGGTTTTATATGTCACCTTTCTCCTAAATTGGATCCAAGGCAGTTCACAAATGATACTTTTAAAGGTACATTTAAAAAATCTTCTCTCTTTCTCTTCAGCCATCTAGATAGTATCACAGACACCTTTATGTCATATATATTTATGAAATTTTTAAACATTACTAAACTCAAAGCTAATAATGAACAGAAAGATAAATATTGAGTGCAAATTCTCACATATAGAATTTTCAATTCCAATGTCTAAGGACTTTATATCCAAAGAGTTACTGGTCAAAACAACATCTGAGGATGCTGCAGTCTAGAACTGCTGGAATGACCATTCATAGGAAACATGATCCTGTGGCATACATTAGACCTTATGGGATTTGGTCATGTTTCTTTAAAACTTGGATTCACAAGTCAGTTTTTCCAGGAAGATCACATCCCATACAAGAGCATGGCCAACATGAAGTGTCTTCATGAAGAACCAAACCAAAATTTCTTTGGAAAATACTGAAATAATTTCCTAATGGATGCAAGGGGTGCTGACACTATATAGTGTTCTGATTATTCAGCCCCAAATTTCTGTGATCTCCTGTGAAATATAACATTGCTTTTAGGATTTTGACTGCTGTTTGTAATAATATGCATCTTTATTTTTTATTTGATTTGAAGAATATGCAAAGGACAGCACTGGAAATGTGGATATTTAGGCTATTACATTTTTACTGTTAGCTATAAAGCAGCACTTAAGAAAATTGGAATTCATTAAACTCCTGTATTTACAGTGTGTGAAGAAAATGTCAATGGTTTTACACTGATGAAAAACAACAATTTAAAGGAAAAACAGCACATGAGACTTGTTGTACAAGATCTGTTACTGGGATTTGGACTCTTTTTAATTTTGATGTTGTCTGATACTTTCTGAATCATAGAAATAATTCAGTTAAACGCAAGGACATTTAACTCCTATAAATGTTCTTTTTGGAATCTATGGAAATTTAATATGCTAGTGTTTGGCTGTATCATACATTCCATTGCCTAATTAATTCACTTTCAGTCCTCAGACTAAACCTATTGTTATTCCCAGCTATATTAGACACACTGAACCAATTTAATCTACATAAAGGTAGGCTTGCCTTCCATTGATTCAACAGGTCTAGTCTAATTGGGTTTAGGACCTCATATTATAATTTTGCTAATGCATTGAAGCACATTTTGTTAAATGTATGGAAGCTAAACACTGACATATTTTTGACTGTGAAGTACAGGAAACAACCTCAGCGTTTGTGCTACATGTAGCAATACCCTTACAAACACACAAAAGAACCTAAGGAACCACCGAAGGGAATCTCAGTTTGTTGGAGAACATGCATCAGAAGGAGACGGGGGAAGAAAGTGGTGAGAGAGCAGTCTAGCCTTCTCCAGCCTGACCTCCTCCTGATGTTTTGATGGCAACTTCATGAGGACAATGGGAGCTGTAGTTGAATTAATCAGATGGGCACCAGGTAGTGGAATAGTGGACTAGGTCAATCCCTCAGGTTTGCCACTGTGTGATACCCATTTCAATAACAATGAATCAGAACATATACTGTATAACTAAATGGAAAACATATGATTCTAATGATCCTACTTTGGGAAAACTGAGCCCTCTGACTATAAAAGCTAAAATGGGATTCATGTGGTGAAACATGACAATTTAATATGGAGAGATATGATGAGGGGGTAGTGCCTTGAAATATGAATCCAGTTGGGGAAAGATATCTTGCCATTTCCAGTCTCAGAGTAACAGTAGTCCAGAAGCAAGAATGGCCCAAGAGATTCAATAGATGCTAGCTCAGTGCCACACTGTTCTACAATCCACTGGGTGACATTGGGCAAGTTACATGCTCTCAGCCTCAAGGGAAGGCCATGGCAAACATCCATTGAACAAATCTTGCCAAGAAAATCCCATGATAGGTTCACTTTAGGGTTGTCATAATTAGGAAATGACTGAAAGGCACACAATAGCAATAACAAACTAATGGTGGGATACAGACCGCCCAAAAGGAGTGGTCTGCCACCACCTCCATTTCCTCCAGCGGGAAGCCTCAGCTGCCAAATGGCGTGGCTTCCCAGCGGTGGAAAAAGAACCCGCAAAAAGCAAGTTCTTTTTGTGTCACACTTGCGACACCCGAGTGTGCAAATGGCACACTTGTGACGTCACCAGCACGACAGGACGTGCGGATGCTATGCGTCCATCACGTCAAAATGGCAGCACTTGTGTGTACAGGGTGCTGCCGTTTTGACACCACATCACATGCTAGGGGTGAGGCCAGTATGGACACTGCACCTTCGGCCAACCCCTAGCACATGACGGGAGCAGCACAAAGTCCCGTTTAAATCAGGCCTAATATTTCTTTATTATATATAGGGGATTTTTTTAATGGTAGTACTGCAGATGTAATCATATGAATGCTGATTTCATACATAATTTGTTGTAGTGGTATGGACATGCAGAATTCTTTGAAAAGGCATTAATGAAATGTAAAAAAGATTAACGGATGTTAAATCCCATTAGTAATTTTGCTGGCCTGCTGTAAAAAAAAACACTGGGGGGAATAAACACAGGAATTAGATTGTAAATTAATTAAGTACATCCAAAATCTTGCTTGCAAAAATACTGGAAACAGAGCGAACTACCTACCTACAGTGGAGGCACAGATAAATTAACTGTGGCATACCATATTAATGAACATGCTTCCATATTTTAAGTACCTGTGGGGAATCTGGATTTCCTCTGGGAAATCCCATAACAGAATAAGTCATGTAGAACCAGGTGAGAATAATGGACAGGAAGTGCTTGCTATGGTACCATTCAGCCTATAATTTTTCAAAAGATTTATTTTTGTTACCATCATGCAATGTTTTAATTACTTTCCTTGCATTGTTTTCATTACAAACCTTTCTATAACATTTTGATATGACATTTTAAATCAGAACAGAGGGCCATGATGGTGAGATGAGCTTCAATTTATTAATCTGGTTTTAAGGATAACATTTTTCAGGGTGCAGTTCTTGCCTCCACATGATATTTACTAATGGAACACAATTGGATTCAGAGGCTGTCCCACTATATTACCATCATGATACGCCACTGAGTGAGTAGGCAAGTTCCAAGGACCAATTTTATATTGTCAGGATTCTCCACAAGCTGCATCACACACACACACATGCACAAAAAAAGAAACTGAAAGTGTCTGGAAGACTGGAACTTCACTTCCTTGCTAAAGTCCCTTTATGTTTTGGAAGCAAAACAGGGTATGGGAGCTCAGTCCTACTTTAAAACAGAATAGTGACACCCAGGAGCTTGTGAGGTGGATTTCTTCCTTTTCTCGCTGATTTTTCCCCAATAGAAGGGCATTCACAGGGGGTCAAGGAAGGCCTGGGGCTGAAAATATGGGCCAGGCCATCAGAAGTCACCCCTTTCCTGGAGAAATGTGCTTGTGCTTGTGGAACAAATCCACCAGTATAACAGCTAGAATTGGGCAGAGTTGTGGGCGAGGGGAGGGTGACATGGAAAGGACCACATTTATATGCTTCAGCCCATGGCCATGCCATCCTTACTGGCACAACCTAACCCCAATTTCAGACTTGTTGCAGACAATTTCTTCCTACTATGTTCAGGGGAAGAGGAAACGTTTTAAAAGTAGCTGCCTCCAGAGTGATAATAACTTTGTCCACATTATATAGAACATGATGTAACTCTATATCTGCTCTCAGGCTCCCTGATGTTTCTCTGAGATGTTGTCAAGCTATCTGCATTAGGCAGACCTTCTCCACTTCCAAGCTCTATGACTGAAAGTTACACAGTGGATAAATGTGTACAGTCCTCCTTCCCCCACGTAAGGGGAAAACCACGTATGCTCACACCCCATTGAAAATAATGAGGCATGTGCACACGGCACAGTACGGCGCACATGCCATGGGTGCACATGCCATTCACAATATTGTATTGTGGCTTCAGCGTATGCTGAAAGCCATGGAAGAGAAGCCCACATATGGTGTGGGCTCACTGCTTAAGTTTTGTGAAGTCAAATGCTTTTCACAGCCGGCATCCCTAGTTTTCTGTGGGATTTTCAGGCCGTGTGGCTGCTTTCTGAAAGAATTTATTCCTGATATTTCACCTGCAACTATGGCTGACATTTTTGGAGGGTGATGGCATGGAAGTGTGTGGAGTATATATACCAGATATATACCATATCCAGAATTTCAGTGTTTTCAAATAATGTTCTGTGTCTTGGTTGGCTTATAATGTGTTCAGCTACTGCTGATTTTCTGGATGGCCCAGTCTGGAGTGTCTTTCGTGTTCCTTGATTATTGTTTGAATGCTGCATTTGGTGATCCCTTTGTAGACTTGTCCACAGCTGCATGGTATGTGGTCAACCCCTGCAGCTGTGAGGGAGTCTCTTCTGTCCTTCGCTGAGCACAGCATTCCCTGGATTTTTCTGGTTGATCTATAGATGGTTTGAAGGTGGTGTTTCCTCATCAGTTTCCATATGCTGTTCATAACTCCTTTAATGTATGGTAAAAGTACCTTCCCTTTGGGAGGTTGTTTGTCCTCACTCTTGTGGGTTTTTTCTGGGTCTGCCGACTCTTCTGATGTCTGAGCTGGTGTAACTGTTGGCCTATAGAGCCCAGTGTAGGTTTTCCTACAAACAATGGAGTACCAATTAGACACAAATCCCCCTCACATATCCTCCACACAACACACCTCCAGGCTGCAGCATTCAACACAGTACAACACACAAACTAATTCCAAACATTACCATGTTAAAAAAAAAAAAATCTTCCTCCCAAACAAGGGTCCCACAGGTATATATACTCCACACATTTCCATGTCACCACCCTCTGAAGATGCCAGCCACAATTGCAGCAAAATGTCAGGAATAGATTCTTCTACAATGTGGCCACACAGTCCGAAAAACCTACAAAAAATTATGTATGGGTTTTGTTTATCTTTTTTGTTTGGTTTTTGCTTGGGGATTGGATTGTAATGGGCACACAAACCTTTCTCCTTGACAATCCACCATCCAAGTGACTAGTAAAGTTACTGGCTGGCAACCTGACATAAGTGTCTTTCCCTTTCAGGCCCCACACTGTCCTTGATGTTGTTCAATAAAAGCTTTGACTTTACTATAACTACTGTGCCTTTAATGCCAGGTGCTGGTAGACAAGGACCTCTTTCCATGGCCCTAGCATAATCTGGCTTCCTTACCTCAGGATGATGGGATTCATCCTGTGGAAGGCAGGCTGACAAAATAAATTGCTCAGAGGCAGTGACCTTTCTTCCTCTGCTAACTCAGATTCTCTGTATTGTGAAATAGTGATTTAAAACAACACATTCAGAGGTTAGTTGGGAAATATATGAGACATGAAACATGCCTTGTTTTATGTTAATATTCAGATGAAAGACTGTGAAAATCGGGAGGGTTATTTTCTCAAAGACTTCTTTGGAAATAATGATTAAAAATAAAAATGAGTTGGAATGTGTGCCAAGGATTCATTGTCCCTTTGTTTGTCTTCTTGTTCACATGAGGGAATTGTTTTGTCAAAGGCTTTTCATGAATATGAAAGAATGGAAGACTACTTCAAGCTTAAATATTTCACTGCTGAGATATCACTCCCCCATCCCCATTACAGAACAGTGCTCCCAATATATCATGACACAGAGGAGCAATAAAAGGTAAAATATTTACCTTCGAATTTTGGCATGACTGTTTTCCACACCAAAGTACTGTGGAAATCCTCTCGCTTCACTGAAATGCAGCCAAATATTTTTACACAAACATTTCGTCCAGTCCCTTAGGTCTATATAGGATTATTGCATTCTGGTATTCCATCTAGCCTTTTCATCTCACACACAGATGTCCACCATATATCTTTTTATAGGTGATTGTAATTCATTAGAAACTCTGGATTCACCCTGCTACTTTCATTTCTTCTAGGGAGTCTTTTCCAACTACTTACTAATCCTCTATGTTGTTCATTTTATGGTGTGTTATTTTTGTTGTTGTTGTTGTTGTTTATAAAATCAGTTTTAAATTTTTTAAAATAATGTAATCCTAGATTACTAAATGTGACCTATTTTTAGCTACATTGAAGATCAGGATAGCAATTTTTCATTTTACTACTCAAGTATAAGGTGCCCATTCACATTTAATCACATCAACAGATTCCCTGAATGAATACAAATGTCTTCCATTATCTTTTAAATAAATGAATATCAATATGTTCCAGGGCAACAGAGGTAATTGCATATTGATAACAGTTATTATCATAAGTCATGGATGCCAGCAGAAAATGCACTTGTATTTTTTAATAAGTTGCAATAAGATGGTCTATTCCATCCTGATAGAAAAGCTATTTCCCATACATAATATGGCATCATTTTAATATTGCCTACAGACCCAAGGAAATGATAAAATGCAAAATGTAAACTTGTAAATTGCCATGTTTTATAGTCGTTTGGAACCAGGGTAGATAGTATAGGGACCTGGGCTAATCTAATAGGAAGAGGAGTTAATATCTGGAGGAGGCTGTGTAGCTTCCATTCCACTCACCCACTGTAGCAGATAAGAGGAACAGGCTGACTGTATAGAACATCATTATAGTAGACTTGCTGTTGTACTTCATTGCATGATGCAAAGGAATCTATAAGACAGTGGAAGAAAGACAACATATATCTTTCCTCATCAAATGTTATTTTTCCTCCATACAGAATTGTTGTTATTAACTGCCTTTGAGTCAAACTCATGGCAACTTTGTGGATGAGACATCTCCAAGACCCCCTGTCCTCAACTGCCTTGCTCAAGTCCTGCAGACCCAGGTCCATGGCCTCGCTCATTGAGACTAACCATCTTTCATGCAGGCTTCCTCTCTTTCTACTGCCCTCTACCTTTCCTAGCATCATTGTCTTTTCTAATGATTCATGCCTTCTCATGATGTGGCCAAATTACGACAGCCTATTTTGTCATCTTGGCTTCTGTGGAGAGTTCAGGCTTGATGTGTTCAAGGACCCATTTGTTTGTCTTCTTGGCTGTCCGTGGTATTCTCAGCACTCCTCTCCAGCACCACATCTCAAATGAGTTGATTTTCTTTTTATTGGCTTTCTTCACTGTCCAGTTCTCACATCCATACTTGGTGATGAGGAATACAATGGCTTGGATGATCCTTACTTTAGTGTTCAGAGTTATATCTTTACACTTTAGAATCTTGTCCATTTCTTTCATAGTTGCCCTTCCCAATCCCAGACTTCTGATTTCTTGACTTCAGTCTCCATTCTGATTTATTTATTTATTTCAAGGATTTATATCCCGCCTTCCTCCCACAATGAGATTTAATATTTGATCCAAGCTATGGGAACTCTTTGACTATTTCAATTTTCTTGTTAACTAAGATGAATTCTTGTAGATCTCCCATGGTCATTATTTTTATTTTCTTAATGCTCCGCATTCAGCCTGTCTTGGCACTTTCCTCCTTGACCTTCTTTAGTAATTTATCCAGATCTGAATCCAATTTGGCATTTCTCACTGCAGACATGGTAGGAGTCTTTGCTGCACAATTTTGAAAATGATTTTGCTTGTGTGGGGCATTACTGCAATAGTTCTGTAATTACTGCAATATTTTGTGTCCCCTGATTTGTGGATGGGAATGTATATTGATCACTTCCAATCTGATTTGTTTTTCATATTTGTCAGCAGATTTTAGTTAGAACTATACTTGATTCTGTCTCTGTGGACTGTAGCAGTTCTATTGATATATCAGCTGTTCCTGGTGATTTATTCTTCTTAACTGCTGTCTTTTTGGTGACAATAAAAGAACTGCACTTCTTAACATTGACAGGCTCAGAGTTGGTGTCAGATCCTGGATCAAGTCATTCAGTGACTTACCCTGCCATGAGCCTACTGATTTCCTTCTTTCTTAATCTCTCAGTCTCTCTTATGATGTTTATCACACTATGCTCTTAAAGAGGTACTATTCCAGTGTGACTCCTCTAGCTGCCTCCTGTTGCATGCTGGGATTGGCAGTTTTAAGGAGGGGTATTTAGAATTCTCAGGCAGAGAAGTTCAGCTCCTTAAAACTGCCAATCCCAGCATGCAACAGGAGGCTGCTAGAGGAGTCACACTGGAATAGTACCTCTTTAAGAGCATAGTGTGATAAACATATGAGTGCAGTAGGTTTCCCAAATCAATCCAAGAATACTGGAAACAAAGTACCATGTATTTCATTCAAACAGTGGGACTTTCCTGTTCTTCCATCTCACTCCATGTACTTCTGCCTGCCTAAAAGTACTTGTTTTAAGTACTGAGGGACCAGATCAAACGCCCTGTGATGCTGCATGGGTCACTGCAATTGGCAGGGAAAGTGGCAGAGACCAGAGAGGTTCCCAGGAGGACTTAATTTCTGTTTATGGTAGGGGTCTTTGTATACAGATGGATGTTTTTGGAAATATGAAGCCCTTAAAGCTGAAATGCCTGATCTGAGAAGATTTTTTTTTACAGTTGATGGAAATATTATACATATAAAATATTATATATATATTATTATATTACATTACATTATATTATATTATATTATATTATATTATATTATATTATATTATATTATATTATATTTGGGGGATAGAGTTTAGCACCTTGGATAGTTCTTTTCAATTTAAATTCAATGCTCCACTAACATTTAAGCTACCAACGACCATAGGTAGGTATATAGGTAGGTTACATTTTCTGGATAATTTGCCCATGGGGAAGCCAGTCCTATAATCTAGTAAAACATTTAATTATGAGAATTACACTGCTATCCAATGGAGAGATGAACGTCAGGTGTGGGGACTTCCCTGTTTTACAATGAAATTTAAATATGCATATTTAAAGAGTATCTTTGAAGACTTTTTCAGGGAATTATGTCCTACTAAGTTCAATCACATTCTCTAGAAAGAACTACAAATATATATGTTTTAAAAACTTAAAATCAGTGGCATAATGGAGCCAGGCATCTCAGAATCAACACTCTCTGAAGAAACCTGCCAAGAATGCTTCAAGACAGGCTTGCCTTACGGTCATCATAAGTTGGAAATGGCATGAAGGCACACAACAACGTGTGTGTGTGTGTGTGTGTGTGTGTCTGTGTCTGTGTACAGCAGACAGAGCTAGATGAATTTACACAGTTTCTAACCATTCTTTCTGGGGAAGTAGCTAAGAAAAATTGCAATTTGCACTTCAAAATTTACCATTACACCTCTACTTCTGTATGAATGATACTGAGATCACTTCTGCCTCCTACTTCACCTGTTGCGGGCATATAGCCTCAGGCAGTGCAGCCCTTGCGCTCAGAAAGTTTCCCATTGCATAGGACTGCAGACTGAATAGTGCAAGTCTATTCATGTCTACTTACAGGTCTTCCAGTAAACACAATAGGTATCCCTTCCTAGATAGTGGGCACATCATTGCAATCCAAAATTGTTTCATGGTTCCACTAACTTGAATGTATGAATGTTTATTCAAAAGTAAATCACACTATGTTCAACAAGCTTTGCTCCCAGATATGCATCTATAGGACTGCAGCCCTAGAATCAACTCTGAGTAATAAAATCTTTTGGGGTTTTTTTTTTTCATTTTTCTTTACTTTTATGGTAAAGCGAAATTACAAAAGAAAGTATTCCTCATAATAACCTTCATATACTTCATATACTCACCCTTTCCATCCTTTACATGCTTAGTATTATCAGCACATTCATAAATCCTTTTATCAACAAATCTTCCCTTCTCTCACTTCTAATAAATAGGTATCTATAGTGATAATTAGCTGTTCCGAGTGTTTTTGCATGTGGTTTATAGTGGTGTCACTTTTCTGCATGAATGCTCTTGTCCAAATTGCACTTGCTGTTTGCAAATATTTCAGTTGTAATTAGGACTGAAAAAGCCTGACACATTTTTCTGTATCTGGTGTTTCCAACATCTGCTTGAAACAATTGTGGAGCAATAAAAGTATGTAAAGAAAATGAATAAGCAAACTCTGCTGAATCACTTACAATCTAAAAAGGCCAACATTTGTGATAATCAAAAGTGGTACTAGGTATTTCTTTAATGCTGTTTATCAAACTTTTAAGGTAGGCTAGGCTATATATCAGATTTTAGGATGTAAGTCGTGGATCAACATGAATTCTCTGCCACCCAGATCTACTCATAATTTCACATCTCTGCCCTCTTCTTACTACAGTATTAAAGAACTAGACTATGTAGCAGTGACTATGGGTGTGAATGATATTCATCAATTATCTGTCTAAATAAAGATATATTTGCCTGGTAGTGGAAAGAAAACAGGTAGAGATTGAGTTGCCATAGTGCCCATCTTTCTTTCTTTTTTCTCAAAAGAAATCTCTACTCCTTGTAGGAGTGGAATTAAGGAGATAAAATATTCAAAGACTCTTCTGTCCTATTGTTTTGTCAGAGTCAAGCCTGTTACTCTCTGCCTTTGAGTGTATTTAAGCATGAGCAAGGTCCTTCACTTATGATTGGCATCATAGGTCATCCTCTCTCAATTCCTCCCTCATTCCCCCGGGTCAAAGCTACATCTGTGCAGGAAAGTAGCTTTTGGAGGAAAGTCTAGCTGAAGTCTGTTTTGCAATGTTCCTTCAAAAAACTGCACAAAAAGCAGTCAGGCCATTAGAGTGATGGAGGATGGCTACAACAAAGAAGGGCAAAAGTTGTAATACAGTTATTAGTATTTCAGGTTCAATGCAGTTGGTTGTTTCTGTGACTTGTTTGATGTTTTATTTCATGTAAAGCAAAACGGAAAGTACCATTTCATGAGGTGCAGTTAGTGTTCTCCCATTGCCTGGTGTGGTAGGAAAAGATCTGTGACAGATCCCCTCTCCAGGCTGGCCCTGCAGTTCCAAACCATTGGGTTCCTGTCACTCACCATGCCCCCTTGCCCCTCAAGATCCCTTCTTGGATAAGATACTTTGGTCTCAAGGGGATCCCTATATGGACCAGTGGATGTGTTGTTCTCTGGGTTCACTGTGGTGTCACCAGATTCTCTAACAGCACTTAACAGGAACATCCAGACACAGTTATGAAAAAGAATAAACAAGTAGACGTGTATTAATACACGTTACTATTCACAGCTCCACCAACCCCTATTCAGTTCTTCCTCTAGGCTGATTGTCCTACCTTTAATACAACTTTTTCCTATCTTCATTCCATCTTCTTCCTACCTATGCAATCTTTTCCCTATCTCTTTTCTGTCAGAGACAAGTGCCAGTTTTATATCTTTTCTCCACAATAGTTCCTGTCTTAGTATTAATTATTTAAGACAGTTTTGCTGAAAGGCAGTGGCAACCCAAGATAACATGGTAAATTCTATGGTCAAGCAGGGGTTTGCAATTCCATCTCCAATGTAGTCTCCCTTGCCAGGGCATTTGAAAGCCCAGGAGTGGCCACCAGGAAGGTCTTTCTTGTCACCACCAAACCTGCTTCCATTGACCTAACAGGCAGGCCTCTTCTGAAGATCTTAACACCTGGGCAGGCTTATTTGGAAGAACACAGTCTTTTGAAGCCTCTTTACAATTTTATAGAAACTGTATTCACTTTTTCAACAAAATAGCACTAAATCTATTGCTTAAGCCTCAAAGAGAGGAAGAGAACGCTTCTTTCTTTAATACTTGGTTTAAGAGAAGATACCATTAATCTAAGTAATAACTTAAATGTGAAGCTAAAAAAAACCTTTCAGAGCTCTTCATACAGTCTGTGGATATATCAGTCTGAATATATCCATATATAATTAGACAGGTGTATAAAGACAAGGAGGAAGCTTCATCCCATGATTAACAAAAGGGAGGAGGGAGGGAAGGAGGGAGGGAGGGGGAGAGTGAGAGTGCTATGGGTTTTTTTAAGCAAGTAAAATGTCTTAAATACAAGAATTTATTTGCATTCATTTAAGTTACCTAGTTCTAAATCCAAAGCCTTTGATCATATTTAATCGCATTGAAAGGCTAAATTGTAAGCAGCCTAAGATCCTTTATGGTGTGTGGCTGTAGCAATGGTGCATGACAGAACACTGTTTTCCATTCGTTCATTGTTGCTGGAAATACAAAGGTTAGTCAGTTGGATCCAGACTTAGTCATAGTTAGCCTAGCCCTCCTCTACCACATAAATGTTCACCCAAAATCTTACTGATTTATATAGGTGTCGTCTATACAATAGCAAGCATATCAATGTACTAAGTGGTTTACAAAGTGTAAGCTAATTGCCCCCAACAAGCTGGGTACACATTTTAGCAACCTATGGAAGAATGCTAGCCTGAGTTGACCCTGAGCCCCTGGCTGGTACTGAACTCACAACCTTGTGGTTTGTGAGTGGCTGCAGCATTGACTATTGAAGTGATTACTGATATTCTCATCATCAGCCAAAACTAAAATACAGCGGTTTAGCTTTGGATTTATTTTATAGTGTACCTAACAATACATAGTTATAGTTTTTTAGGATCACTTAAGTTATCAAAATGTCATCCTATGGAATCCTTTAAAGCATTTGTAGTTTGGTGAGAGACTTCAGAATTCTTTCCTAGAGAGTTCTAGTATTATAGGTCAAGGGAATACAGAGGATAATTGTCTCTCACAGAATTTTATGTACTCCCACAAATTATAAATCCTAGAATTCCATAGGATGGAGCCATGGCACTTAGTGTGGTATCAAACTGCTGTAACTATGCAGCAGAGATAGACTCTAAATCTGAATCTAATCCACTATGTTTTAAGACTGGGTACTGATGAGAAGTTTTGTTTGCTCTTTGTAGCAACAAAACCACAATAAAACTTCAAGACCAGTTTTTCAGCATGAACACCCATTTGCAACATCAGTAAAGCTGAATCATCAGCCTGTCATTCCAAATTACTTCTTTTTAATCATAGGAACTGCATGTCTTCTCTTTCTGATGAAAACAGATGTTTTACATGGTCTTTTGAATTGGGATTGATTTTCTAAATAGTTTTTATTGAACCCTGAAGAATTTTGATCCAATGTCACCATGCCTGTAAGTGTTGTACAAAGGAATCCTTGTGGGGGGCTTTTAAAAGGACTCACATAGAGAAGTTTCACAGGAGTGCTGAGCTTCATGCTCTGAATGATATATTTTTGAGGTACATTATCAAGTAAGCAAGACACATTGTGAAGTAGCACAGCAGAGAATTAGAGTAAGAGTGGGAACAGCACAAAGTTTCAGCTTTTATGGACTGCAGCTCCCAGCAATTGTGTCACCTATGCAAGCCAAATGCCACAGAAAGATGGCAGGATCAAAAGGAGATATGGTGAATCAGGAACTATCTAATGTGTACCCTACCTATGCAAATAGCTGAAGGTGCCTATGGTCCATCCTTCTAGTTTTGCCCAGAATTGTCATCCTTCCTTCCAATTTAACCCAGAATTGCCTCTCATTGGGCTTGCCATTTGGCCTGGAAAACCAGGAGAATCCTGAAGAGTCTGAAAAATGTCCTGACCAGCTGGGCTTACTGAAGCAGCAGATTCCTGAAGGCAGGAGTGAAACCTCACAAGAAGACTCATCATCCCACCACTGAAGCCCAGACCCAGAGCCCAGAAGGTGGGAAAGGACAGGAGGTGAGCGGAGACGCTGAGCAGAGGAGGGCTTGTGTTGCTTCCTGCTATTGCCTCAGATGCTGCTGCCGAATAACCACAGGAGACCGTGCTGGAGGAAAGGCCACAACTTTATTAAGCAAACCATTGGTAGGGTTGGCACAAAGCATGAAGTCAGGATCTGCGAAATCAAACAACCCCACGTTTGTCTGATTAACCACAACCTGGCACCCACCAGGTATTGGGATGACCTAGGGGCTAAGGCACACCGTATGACCGCATCTCTGCCATGCATTCACATATTCGCTAAGCCCCTAGTCACTGGGAGGCGCTCTCGCGTTATGGCCCCCGCAATGGCCATACGCCTGCCCTATTCGCCCCCGGGTCCCGACTGACTCCCAAACCAGAGCTCCGTAGCCCTGGTACCACACCGTGCAGATCCTGGCCTATGCTGCTGCCCCAAAGTTGTGACAAAAAACCCAAACCCAAGCGGTGGGTGGGTGGGAGAAGGCTCAGCTCCTCCTCCCTTCCTGCTTGGCTCCTAACCATCCGGAGCCAAGCGCCGACTGAGGGCTGGGGCTGGCAGCACGGCCTATATAGGCCTAAGCCCCGCCCTCAGTACCACCTGACCAGGAGACTCCTCCTCCAGGCCCGCAGAACCAATCATCTGCCCTGGAGGACCGGAACTCCCAGTCACCGAGCCCAGCTCCCAGAGCGTCGCGGGGCGGAAGGGGCTCCCCTTCACCCCGCACACCAATAGGGAGCTGGGGCAAGCCCCAGAGCACTCTGGGGCTTGTAGCTGTTCGTTGCGTCTAGCGGCAAAGCGGTCAGCCAGCCGAGTCGGGCAACCGCTTTTTTATGTGGCAATGCTGCTTGAGCCTTGGACTAGGCAGTGTGGAGGATGTTCACTTCCAAGCAACTGCCAGAGTAGGAGGGAGTCTTTCTTACTCTCATAGCTGCTTAGGAGCTTCCCTCTACCCCTTCCCCATAGGAGTGTGTAAAAAGAATATGCCATTGGCAGGACCCATTGGTTTTTATTGTTTTACTTGTAAAGAACCATCAACAACAACAACAACTGAAATATGCAATAAACAGTGTTAAATGTCAAAATGTGGTATATGTGTGTTTGGGTTTGGGGAGGTTGTCAATAATCCACCCAATCACTTCCCATTCACTTTTGTCCCAGATTTGTAGAAGAGAATCATGGCAACCCTACTCTCACCCATTTAGGATGGCCTACTTTCTCCCCTTCAAAGTTGTACCACTTTTATCCCATATTGGGAGAAGGAGGAAAGAGGGGAAAGGGAGGGAAAGAAGAGGAGGAAGATTGCTAGTTGTGTCAAAAAAAAAAAGCCTGAGATAGTTCCAGACAGACTGATTGTGTCATCTGTACGGGTTGCCATAAACTGTAACAGAAAAAAGGGAACAGGTGATTTTAAAATATCCAATGTGAATGAAAAAAGGGCCACAATGACATGGAGTGAGGGCAATGCTGGCTCCCAAATGGATGATCATCTTGAGTAATATTATAAAGAAACAAGTGGGGTGGAGGCTGGTATGAAGTATGATCCGACATGGCTGACCCTAGGTCCACTGAGGTCTTATGAGTCTCAGCCAGCATCATGAGAACTTGGGTGAGATGTCACCCAGATTCCCAGCCATCATGAGACCTTCTTTCCAGACCCATGATGAGCAAACAGTCAGCTGGGGCATGCAGCAGAGGCCCTGGTTCTTCATCAGCACAACAGTTCCTCCTCCCTGACAGTTAGCAGTTGGCAAAAACACTTTTCACAGGCCCTGAAGACAGCAGAAATAAAACTGTGGAAAGAAAACAATGAGGTACAGATTCTAGAATTTTCATATTGAATATGAGGCCGAGGGAGAGAGTGCATTGCACTGAATTTAAAAGAAACTACTAATGAACACATTCTGATAATTATGCACTTTTTCTTTGTTTTCATCATCATAAAGCCAACTGGGTTGCTCATTTGTTCAGCACACATTTTCCAGTTTCCCACAACTATATCTGGGAATGCAGACATAATGCTTATTATCTACTGTGTGCTGAAATAATGCCACTGCCATAATGGAATAATATTTCCACCAACATATTACAATATAAATGTAAGTGCTGAGAGAGAAAGTTGCTCTGATAAATCAAAATAACTTCACTGAAAGAAGAGAGACATTGGAAGGCAAAGTTGCAGAGTCCAAGGGCAAGAGTGTGTGACTGAAAAGAGATGGAAAGATGGGGAATTGTGGTATTGAACAACAAGGGGGAAAGAGAAGAGGAATCTTATAATATGTCCTAGGGTAAGGCTCTCAGACATGCCCTTGTATTTATAATTTCTGTGACTGTGAAAGCTGGAGTGAAGAAAGTTGACAGAAAGAGAATAAATGTTAAAAATATATATATGGTGGTGATGGAGAGTTCTGTAGATTCTATGGACTGCCAAAAAGTCAACAAAATGGGTCCAAGAGCAAATGAATCATGAGAATCACTGGAAGACAAAATGATAAAACTCAGGCTATGATACTTTGGGCTTATTATGAAGTGACATGACTCATTAGAAAAGACAATAATGCTTGGTAAAGTTGAAGGCAGTAAGAAGAAGAGTACATTATAGATGGACTAGCTCAACTGAGGAAGCTATGGGTGCCCTGAATTTGCAAGTCTGGACCAGGGCTGCTGAGGACTGGGGGCTCAAGCAGACTGGCCACTTGGAGTGGCCTCCAGTTGCTCCAACCCTGGTCACTTCCCATTCAATGTGGCCTCACAGCAACCTGATGCCGCAGCCCTGAGGCTAGCCACCACTGTAGTCTCGAATGGTCCGCTAGCAGGAAGCACTTTTTTGTGCTCTTTTTGCCAGTTGCCCCAGGCTGCCTTAAGCAATCACGGCACTACTTGGCCCAACCCAAAGTAGTTGGTCCAATACACCACACCCCTGGATCATCCAAAGCCAACCCATGTGTTTCAGGCCTGGGACTCTGGAGAAAAAAGGGACGATCCTAACCTTACAGACCTTAGAAAATTTCAGAAGGTGAGATAATATTCACCTTAACTAGTTTGGACCATGTGTGCTGACCTAGACAAGGCCTGGAGGAATATCATCTGTGAGCTTTGAATTGCCATAGTCAAGAGACTAAAGGAATATTGGGTCTATCCTAGCTCAGTTTTTGGTTGGAGCATTTTTACATGGTCAACAGGATCCTTTTGACCAAAGAGGGTACTGATGTTTTTTGTTTTCTTTTCTTAGAGCACTGTACTGAAGCTTTCAGAATTACTTCCAGGGCCTTGTGGAACAAAGCAGAGGTTTGTGGCAGAACAAAGCAAGAAGGAAAAGCAGTAAGTGAGCAAGGAGTCAACATCCTAAAGCACCTTGATGAAGAATAGGGATTTCCTAGGGTTGGGTCACCAGGGATGCAAAAGGAACTCTTTATGGGGCATTTAGAGTTTAAATTGATCACACAACCAAAGTTTTGGGAATCAGGGGTGTAACAATTCAAGACAGCATCCTTCTGCACCTAATGATGCCATTTGCAGGAATGATGCCAGTTGTCAAACTAGCTTCTGATCAGCACAGCCTGGGTGAGGCTTACACAGGAAAGGGATGGAACCTCGGAGGTTTTATGAGATCTAGAGCAGCTATGATGTTGGTGGCTGTCTTGTTGGCAGGCTCTCATAAGGAACATAGTAGAACTGGAGCAGGGGGGGATGCTATACATATTATAGCTGAGGAAAGGGGGGCAAATTTTCCCAGCTCCACCTTGGCTGTAACCTGCACAACTAATGTAAATTAATAATGGTTATCCATGACCTGTATCTTAGTTCTCTGAGTCCTCTTTCCTTCTGGTTTAGTCACAAATGAAGGTATGTTATATTCTGTTCATGCTACATCAGTTCCAAATGACAAGTATAAAGATCATCAGAGTGTTGGTGGCAGACGAGGAAGAGAAGGGAAATGGTGAATTAAAATATTGAGAATATGGAGAAGGGGGGCACAAAACAAGGTCAATAAGATTTGTCATTTTCAGCCTAACAAAAGTGATAGGGCAAGGGAGCATTTTATGTTAATTAAACAATAACAAGAACAACAAAACCTGCAATTTGGAGCAGATGTTACTGAGCACTTTTTCATGCAGAGAATTATAATTATAACGACATAAAATAGCTTTACTGAATGAGGTTGCAAAGGTTAAAATAAGTGCTGGATCAGCAAATGAAGCAAACAATGTAAGCTAACAATAGATCATGGAAATGAATTGCAGAGATGTGTAATCAGAGAAAGCTAATAGAAATATCCATCAAGAGTTCTGGATAATATTTTATTCTAGCCAAGATTCAGTGGAAGTCCTATAGTAAGAAAGCTTTTATTATCAGAGGTAGTTTTGTTTTGTGAGCTATCATATCACTTCTTAAACTTCTTTACTCCAGGTTAAATATACCCAGCTTCCTAGGTCTCTCCTCATAAGGCACACTTTCCAGACCATTCACCATTTTGGTTGCCCTCCTCCAGACACACTCCAGCTTGTCAGCATCCTTTTTGAGTTGTGATGCCCAGAACTGCTCTAGAATTCTTCCTGGTATTGATTACTGTCATTCATATCCCAGAACTTCCTAGTTCTCAGTACAGTATATTCTGTTGCATGAGAAGCTATTCCCAAGGACTGTTAAATCCTATCATCAGGAGGGGAGTAAAACCCCAAATTCATTTTTGTGGTCGCTGTCTCCCAGACCCCTGAATGCCCAAATATTTGTGGGGCCAAAATAGTCTGTAAACCTTCAGAGATATGATTGGTCATATAGTGTCATTGGGGTGGGGTAGAGCTTTCCAGACACTTCCCGTCATGCTGCTTTTGGAAAACATCATTTTTTCAATGTTTTGCCTCTCCCCAAATAATTTAAATTGGCAAAAACTGTATGACCACTCCATATCCTTGCAAAAGTTCCATTTTTCCATCAAAAGTAAATATTACTCATTATGGTAACAATGGGAGCATCCAAACTGAAAAGTTCCAAATTTTGCTCTTTACAATTTTATAGTGGGTTAAAATAAACTGACTTGGGGAGCTGGTATACATAGCCTCTGATCATACTGGGAGCTTACAGAAAATATTCTGGCATAAAGAAAACCTATACGGATCTCTAAAATAAATTTTAAATGAACAGGAACAAAATCTGGACTTTCTGGTTTTCTTAATCAGTCTGGAGGCACCCGTTGTAGTGTATCTGTTATTGTGGGGATAATGTATCATGCACAGTTCATAATTGGTTTCCAAATGTTATTGTTGTTTTTATTGTTGTTGATGGTAATGATTTAAATAAACAGAATGTTATTTTTCTCTTTTCTTTTCTTTTAGAAAGAACTGATTGTAAGCAAAGACAAAATGACAAGATGCTACTTTAATTACAAAACTGAATATTGCCCTCAGCAGGAAGTCAGTGATTGGCTTTCAAAAGTGCAAGGGTAACACTTAAATATCTTGAAAATCTTAATGTTGCACATTTTCTCTCTGAAATAAATATTAGTTCTCTAAACTCTGCTTCTAAACTTTGGGGATAAAGACAAACAGACCCAAAGGCCACATTTTAAAATGGCTTTTTGGAAAATAAGTGCAGGAAGTCTAGAATGAATTGTTGATCCATGTGTGTACATGTAATTTTAGGGGACCCTTCTAGTATCTCTTCTTCCAGTCTGCAAAAGAGAAAGAGAGAAGGCAAATTTACATTTTAAAATACTTGGCCTTAGAAAAATATTTTGCTTCGGGTTTTGGCACAAAACTGTTATCAGTGGTTCACTGAAGATCAAGTTAAAGACCACTGTCCCCTGTACTTGCCAGAGAGAATCTTCCCTCTTTGGTCGTAAAACCTATAGACCAGAAGGCAAATGCACCTGCTTCTACATTATACAAGAAAGATGGATTCATCACTCTGCAGGAATATTTGCTTCAGCAAACTTCCTTAGAGAATGAAGTATCCTTTCTGAATCAGTTCTGTCTTACAAGCTACCATCTGCTTCCAGGATTTGGTGTATGGACCAGGCCTACATAAACACAGACACACTCATCTCCACAAATTCATGTCTGTAAGAACCTCCCTCTTTCTTCAGGGGCAGCCCACAATATTCTGTAATCCAAGGTGGAGCAGCAAATGACATCCACATAGGATGGACCTACACTGTAGAAATAAAGCAGTTTGACACCACTCTAAGGGCCATGTCTCAATGCTACGGAATTCTGGGTTTTGTAGTTTTGTGAGATATTTGGCCTTCTCTGTCAGAGAGCTCTGGTGCTACAACAAACTATAAATCCCAGGATTACATGTTAAAAGAAATGCACTGGGGTCTTTTGGGGAGGAGCTCCTCTAGGCACTAGGACTCTGGAGGATCCTACAGGATGACGGTTTTAAAAACATACAATTAACCAAAGTGGCTCTACGTAAAAATGAGGTAAAAGGACAAGCTGATTTTGCAGCAAAAACAATTAGAACAGAAACAACTAGAACAGTCTATAGTCAATTTAAGCTGTTTTCAAAATAAAGTGGGGGACAGTATGGAAGCTGAAACTCTTCTCCTAACCAATCTAGGAAGTTTATTGCTCGCCTTTTTTAACTGGCTCCCTCCTAGATGACTCCTAGGCTGGAGCCAGGATGAGGGATGGCGTTGGGAATTATCACTCACTAGACCTCCGATGAACTGCCAGCCACCATCAGCCTGGGCCACAGCAGCACTCCACCAGCACTTTTGAGATGTCAGAAAGCTTCCAATTTCCAAAAAGTGTGGGCAGAGCACAGCTTGGACCCAACTAGGACCAGGGCTGATGGCGGCCAGCAGTTTGGTGGTGATTTAGTGAGTGATAATCCCTGCCTCCATCCTGCGTCCTATCTCCAGCTTGAGAGGCTAGAGCTGGTATTAAAAGGTGAGCGATAAGCTCCAGTGGAAAACTTGGGGGGGGGTATAGCTAAAACACACACAAACACATGGATTTTCTTACCCTCAGATGTGAAGAAGATTGAAACTGGGGAAGGCCAAGGAGAGAGAGGTCCAAGAGAGGGCAAGTCAAAGAGAATGAGTCTCTCTGTGTCTATATTTTAAAAGTTTTCCTGACTTGAGGAGCAGTCTCCTAAGACTACAGGCAATGCCTTTGGGTGGAGCAAAAGACCTCAACATGTGCTTGCAAAAAGGGCAGAGGTTCTTCAGGTTCTGATACTGGCTCTGAAGTGGTATGAGCAGTAATAACAATGGGTTGGGTACACGGTAAAGCCAAACAGGAAATGATTTTAATTATTTTGTAAATTTTTATTGTAAAGATTTTAACTGTTTTCATCTGTGAGCTGCTTTGGGCCCCTTTTGAGGAGAAAGGCTACATATAAATGAAATGAAATGAAATGAAATAATAAATGGAACTTTCTGTTCATGAATAATTAAAAGGTAAAGGTTTCCCCTTTGACATGATTGTCTAGTTGTGTCCGATTGTAACATAATTCATGTTAAGTGTGGTATACTTTGGTGAATTGGCCATACATCTTCCAGACGGTTCACACCAGAATGGGGACTGGGCCCTGCATCACCATGAGGATGTGGGGGGGGGGGGGGAGGAAATGTGTTATTTATCCCATGATGATAGGGCCATAGCCATGCAGTGATACTACTGAACATAAAAGAGGCAACCTAGAAGAACTTCAGGACTTAGTATTTGGAAAAGCAGAAGATGTGGAGGCATCATGATAAAGCACGGAATTATTATTTATGTAATTTCTGATTTTACTCCCAAGAAGAAGGGGTTGTGGGTTTTCTGCATCATGTTTGCCAAAATAACATGCCTGGCTTTAGAAAGGACAGGCATCACTTGTTGCTCTGTCTCAGGCAGCAAAATCTCTTTAGCTGGCCCCATCAGCCACAGGTATGTCACTCTGTGTTTTTAAATTTTATTTATGAATATACATATAACCCCTAGTTTTCAGCTAGAAGACTCCAATGCAGATAACAAAACATATTTACAACTGTATGAAATGATATAAAATACAGCCCATTGTAAAATATAAATGCACAATGTCTTTACTAAAGAGCCAGTACTATTGATTAGAGCCACAGAAACAAGAAGAGCCTTGCTCGGCTTCCTTTGAAATAAATATGAGCAACACTTCTGAACCCTGATGCTGGATAGAAACAAAAGGATGTTGATAAGATGCCATCACACATAATACCACCATGACTCACAGGCATAGTGCAGATGGTGATATTTATAGAGTCCACTCCTAGGCTGGTTCCAAGGACATTTGTCCAGTTTCCCCTGACATTTAGACAGTTATCCATGGAGGCCAGTTGCCTGTTTTTGATGAAACTCAATTCAACATACCCAACACCAATTCCAAAAAAATAAATAGAAAAGAAAGGAAGCAGTGGATTTCATTGCCAAAATCAAATTAATAACATTGTATAAACTGAGATATCTGTCAAGTCTTAAAATATAGAGATGGGGTCTTAGTTTGAATAAATCTTGGTTTACTGAACCTGACCAAATTCTCTGAAGAACTCTTTTCTTTCATACTCCTACGAATAATACAGGAATTCAGACCCACACTACTCTAATCTGTATGTGTATGTGCGTTTATCAAGTTGCCTGCTGAGTTATGACAACACCAAATACTATACCTAAAGACTCACAGATCGATAAAAATCAAACCAAATACTAATGATAAGCAACATACACATACAATGAGTAGTGTGGGTCTGAATTACTGTAGTATTAGTAGAGAGGAGGAGGATTATAAGAAGCGTTCTTCAGATGAAATTTGGTCAGGTTCAGTAAACCAGAAAACTTTGATATGATAAAAACATAGAAGTTGACCCTCCAAATCAATGGGTTAACCATGCCAGTGAAATGTGAGCATGCCATGGATGGGCCTCCTCGCATAATTATGTCAATGGCATGTGGGGCAAAGGCATGTTGGTGTCTATTAACAATAATGGGATTTGAGGGCTCACAATTTTAATATCAGGGAGTGTGTGTCTGAAACCAATCCCCTGCCGATATGGAGGGATGACTATACAGTTTGCCCTCCATAGCCATGAGTTTTTCATCCACAGATTCAACCATCCATGGTTTGAAAATATACTGTAGATATATAAATATACATTCCAAAAAACAAACCTTGATTTAGCCATTTTATATATGGGACACCACTTTACTCCACTATTGTATTTAATGGGACTTGAGCATCCACTGATTTTCATATCCACAGGAGGTCCTGGAACTAAACCCCAACAGATACCAAGGGCTCACTGAACTATAAAAAATACTCTTTAAGAGTAGAGACAAATGTGTTCTAAAATGGCAAAGGGTATGTAGTCCTTCAAAATAAAACAAGAGTCTGTTCCAGAGAAATCTCTTCTCTTGAAAGGAATTACCAGAAATGTGACAGCAAAACAAGAACAGCCTAAGACCAAAGGAACGCAAGGGGACATAAGGGACAATACATTCATAAAAATTTTTTCAAAAGAGTCAAGGTGGTTCATGCGGAAATGAAACCAAACTAACCTTAAGGACTTCTACCTGCATGTGTTTACATTTATCTTACCTTGTCTGAGTAACCATCCTTTTGCTGTCTGACAAACTTTACAAATTTAGGGCATAAGCACTGCCATATGGGAACTTGGCTTGTTTGTTTGTTTGCCAAGATGCTGCTATATTAATACATTATTATGATGGGAAAGGGTACAAAATGCAGAGTGATAGTAGTGTTGTTCCCTGGCTGTCATTTTGTATAATCTACATTTATATAATCCAAGGACAATACATGAGCTGGATGTTTTTTATTACCAGATAAGTGAAGCATAACGTACACAGCCCAAACCACACTCCTCATGAGCAGTACTTTTATATTCTTTCTTCACATATTTTAAACAAGAAACAGATTTTGGCTTTTGGCCTTTGGTGAACCTTCTAAGTACCTTTTGTTTCAGCTGCAGCTCAGCCACTTTCACACTTGTGTGCAATTGTAATTGATGGAAAGAGATCCCTTGCAGAGGGGTGGGGGGCGTGAAGGTGGTTGAGGCCTTTTATTTTAAAGTTAAATGGCAATACATTAGCAAAGACTAACATGCATTTGTTGGCCCATTACAGATTCACAAAAAGGATAAAAATCACTCTTTTGTCTGTCCCATAGTATCACTGTGTTACACACAATGATGAGCCAATTGATGTATGACAAGTATAAAGAAAGCAAATTCTAGTGCCATCTATTGGTGAAGGTAATGAACTATATGCAAGAAAAGAAAGAAGAAAAGCAAAAGAAAAGCAAGATAGGAACAAACCAGAAGTATGGACACAACTGTCTAACATCTGACACGCACTACAATGATCAATGCAGAGAAATATAAGAAAACAACAAAAAAAGGGAAGAACGAGAGACGTCTATCAAAAAATCCAAAAAATTAAAGCCAAGTTTAAACTGAAGGCAGGGATGCTCTATGGAGAAATAAAGAACATAATACAGGAACAAGAAGAAATAAAAAGACACTGGAGGCAATACACAGAAGAATTATACAAAAGAAATGAGGGAATGAATGATTTTTGGAATGAGGAGCCATATGAAGACGAACCCCACATTCTAAGAAGTGAAGTGGAATCTGCAATAAAGGGAAAGGGAAAAAATAAATCACTGGGAACAGATGATATCTCAACTCAGTTGCTACAGTGCCTACAGACAGATGCAACTTTAGTGCTAACTGAAATATGCCAACAAATATGGAAAACAAAGCAGTGGCCAACAGATTGGAAATGCTTGACATACATGCCAGTCCACAAGCAAGGAGATACAAAAGTCTGCAGCAACTATAGGACAATAGCACTAATCTCACATGCAAGCAAAATAAAAATAAAAATTCTGCAGCACACATTCCAAGCATACATTGAGAGAGAAATTTCAGAAGTGCAAGCAGGATTCAGAAAAGGAAGGGGCACTAGGGACCACATTGCAAACATGTGATGGCTAATAGAGTGCACCAAAGAATTCCAAAAAAGAATAAGCATGTGTTTCATAGACTATAGCAAAGCATTTGATTGTATAGATCATAAAAAGCTATGGAATGCACTCAAAGACATGGGGTGCCACTACATCTGACCATCCTAATGAGAAATCTGTACCAAGGACAGGAAGCCACCATCAGAACAGAATTTGGTGGAACAGAGTGGTTCCCAATAGGCAAAGGGGTCAGGCAAGGCTGCATCCTATCACCTTACCTGTTTAACTTATATGCTGAAAACATCATGAGAAAAGCAGAATTATAATCAGAAAAAGGAGGAGGGAAGATAGGAGGAAGCAACATTAAAAACCTAAGATATGCAAACTACACCATACTAGTAGGAGAAGACATTCAGGAATAGGAACAGTTAATAAAGAAGGTCAAAGATGAAAATGCAAAGGCAGGTCTGATGCTGAACATAAAGAAAACAAAAATAATGACCACACAAGAAATACACAAATTCAATCCAGACAACAAGGAAATTGAAATAAAGAATTCCCATATCCAGGATCAAACATTGACCAGAATGGAGACTGCAATCAATAAATAAGAAGAAGACTAAAAATGGGAACAGCAGCTATGAAAAAACTGGAAAAGATTCTGAAGAGCAATGACATACTGTACAACTGAGCACTAAAGTCAGAATTGCTCAAGTCATTGTATTCCCAATTACTATGTATGGATGTGAAAGCTGGACTGTGAAGGAAGCAGATAGAAAGAAAAAACTACAGTGGACCCTTGTTATATGCTGGAGTTTGGTTCCAAGATCCCCGATGGATAACAAAATCCATGGACGGTCAAGTCCCATTAAATATAATGACATAGCAAAATGGTGTCCCTTATAAAAATGGAAAATCAAGGTTTGATATTTGAAATTTATACTTTCTTTGAACATTTTCAAACCGTGGATGCTTGAATCTGTGTATAAAAAAATCTGTGTATAAGAAGGGCCGGCTGTAATTTGAAATGTGGTGCTGGAGAAGAGTACTTAGGATGGACAGCCAAGAAAATAAACAAATGGGTTCTTGAACAGATCAGACCAGGGTTCTCCTTGGAAGCTGATGATCAAGTTGAGACTATTGTACTTTGGCTACATAATGGGAAGGCACTGATCACTAGAAAAAGCAATAATGCTAGGAAAGCTAGAAGGCAGAAGAAAGCGAGGAAGACCACAAACCAGATGGATAGACTCTGAACAGGGGCTTGCAGGATCTGGGCTAGGCAGTGGAGGATAGGGATTCTTGGAGATGTCTCATCCACAGATTCGCCATGAGTCGGAACGGATGTGAGGGCAGCTAACAAGAACAACAAATTAACTATATTACTGATTGTATCCATGTGGCACATGGATAGATTTTTAAATTATTATTACCACACTAGTGCTTCCTTGCCTAAGAGAGCCCTACGAAATTCATGAGGGAGCTATAAGTCAACAGGTGACTTGAAGGCACATACACACAAAGAGAGCAATGACTAGAATATATTTTATGCACTGAAACCAACCTAGGAGTCATTTATCTCTCTTCTGTCTGACACTTATCTAGAGATTGTCTATCTTTTTTAAAAAATTCATTCTCATCCAACCCAGCAAAAAATCAATTTATGAAACAATGTTCAACACATCTCTCCCGCTTTTATTTATTTATTTATATCCTACTTTTCCTCCACCAAGTTCAAGGTGTAACATATGTCTCTCTTAGTCCCCCTATAGTCTCACTACAGCACTGCGAAGTAGGTCAGGCTGGAAGCAAAAGACTGCCCCAAGATTCACCAGTAAACTTTGCATTTCAGTAGGGATTTGAACCTGGAGATTTAAAAACGTAATCCAGCACTCACAGCACTACACAGCCTTGGCTTGGGACCTTAGGCAGGCAAACCATAGAAGAGCTAGCATGTCTCCAAATTTGATGTATTGGTATTTGAAACTGTGTGTTTTAAAAGTTATAGGTCTTTTGATTTCCCAGTGTCAGTCAATAGAAGACGCAAACTGCCACTTTTCTGACTCTCAGTTCTGATAATGGATCACAGGGAGATTTCCATCCCTAACTTTAACACATTTATTTCCAGGCTTCAGGGGTGGGGTGAAGACACCACGGCTAATAGATATTGACATAGCTTAATCTGAGGGAAGGAATTATGTAGGAGAAAAAACAGCTAATAGATGTCCATTCTTTATTTTAACTACATATAAAGCTTCTCCCTATCCAACAAACCTTGCATTATTTTTGTTTGTCTGTTTGTTTTCAAAATGATCTGTCTGATAGCAAAATGGTGTACCTCGTGGGCTGCCAAAACTTAAAATCAAAGGCCAAAAAAAGCAGACATGAAGCTGAAATGTCAACCACTCATCAAGATCCAAGAGTCCAGCCATTTCAAGAAGACCAGAAATTATCAGGGAACTATAGCAGCTTTCATTTCAGTGACTCTTAAATAAAAGAAAATTACAGCAGCTTTCTTTGGGCATGTAAGAGGTTGTAAATATCACAGCAATTGGAGAGATGATGATCGCAAAATATTTCCTTTACACAACATCCTTATTTTTTTTTTCTATAGAAAAAAATATTTAGCTGGGTGAATTGCTGAGATATTGGATATAGTTTTAACATTCTCCCATCTAAATGTATCAATTACCATTGCTACTCTATCATTACAGCAATCACCAGTCAAAAGAAGAAACTGGATGTACAAATGTCAATAAATGAAAATCATGGGGTTTGAATTTTAACATGACTTCAGGTGTACTACCAAGGATGCTAAAAGATTAAAGTTCACTATTTGTTTATAGTATGAAATTCTGTCCCACATACCATACCTTCCAACTGTCCCAATTTTTCAATAACAGTCCCCATTAATCCTCTGTTATACCACTTAAAATCTTCTCTTTCCTCCTCCCATTCTGCCCATTTGTCTTATTTGGCTTATTTTCAGTGCTGCAAACTGAGTTCAAAGCACAAAAGTAGTTTCCATTCCATTCAATTAATTCAGCAGTATGGAGAAGAAAAGAGAAACAGAATTGTGCTTTTACCAGTATACTCAGGCAAAAGCAAACTGCTGCAGCCTCTCTTAGGCGGATTACAGACCGCCTGTTTGGGGTGGGCTGCACCCGCCCCTTTCCCTGGGGTATCGGGGCCTCAGCGGCTAGACCGGCAGCCGCTGAGGCCCCGATCCGCCGCTTTCCAGGCTGCGGGGAAGCGGCAAAAGGCCGCTTCCTCGCAGCCTGGAAAGGGGTGTCCTTGGGGCTTCAAGCCCCAAGAACACCCCACGGCGGCGGGGAGGAGGAGAAAGGGGCCGCTTGGCCCCTTCCTCCTTTGGTCCGCTGGGCGCAGCCGTGTGAAGGCTGCGCCCAGCGGACCAAACCAGGAAGGGGCTCCGAAATGGAGCTCCTTCCTGCTCCACGCTAAGGGCACACTAAGCGCCCTGGCGCGGAGCGAGGACATCACGTCCGCGCTGCCCCATATAGAGGCGGCGCAGTCATGACGTCCTCATGGCGACAGCCGTGTGGAACGGCCGCCGCCATTTTGTGCACGCAGAGCCGCACTAGGGTTTGGGGGTGCGGAAGCACCGCCCCTTTCTAACCCTAGTATGCGCTCTGCGCGTACTTTCCTGCCCATTTGTAACGGGCCTTAGTTCATCTTTTTCCCCTTGTTAATGAATTCTGTCAGCTTGATCACTCTTTGATGTGGCTTGTTGCCTTAGGGTTGCAATAAGTCTGAAATTACTTGAAGACACACAACAACACACACGACATGGATACATATACAAAATGTTTCAACATTTGTCAGTGTACTAGCTGAAACTGTCTGGAGGAAATGTTATTACTTTAAAAATGGGGCAGATTCCCCCCCCCCCAACCTCTCGCTGCCTTGGATGTATATGGGACTACACTAGTCAAAGCTTTCTGAGGACTCTAGGCCTGTTTAATGACCTTTCAATGGAGTCTCATGTGTTCCTGCTACATTCTTTATTGACAGCTCAATAGATTCTTGATGAATCAGAGATTAAATTTATTCATCAAATCTAGGCTCATTTCATGTAACTAATGAACTAATTAATGCTGGAGTCACTTCCAGGCAGATGTCCAACACAGAAAAACCCCAACTGTCAAATGTCCGACATGTAACCTGCAGGAATTAACCTGAGGGTGACAAGGTTTCCAATGATACCTTTAAAACAATTCAATTAAAGTCCTGCAACATGTGAAATACATCCAGAATTATTTACTATCCAAAACAAAAGGTTTTTTGAAAAAACAAACCACTAGTGTAGGTAGCCTTCAAATACATGTGTCAGCAATAGACAATCAAAGCTCAATTCTTATACAAGAGTGAGATATAAAGTCATTTCCTCAACTTTTATCTTGCTCACAATATGGAAGAAACTGAAACGCAAAGATTAAAGCACATCATTCCTGGTTACTGAATAAAAGGGGGGATTGTCAGAATTTTTTTTTTTTTAAATCCTGGCAACAACCTATCAGAATCCTAACACTGAAGCCAGTTATAAGGAGAGAAGGCCAATTGTCCCTGCATACCCTCCTCAAATTATGGCACTGGGTAACAACTGTCCTTAAATTTTATTCCTCCATTTGGGATCTACTACATCTTACTAGATTTATGCCGCAGTCCTTTAAACACTTTCCTGGAAATGAACTCAGTGGGACTTCCTTCTAAAGTGTGATGTTTGTCAACATGTAGCTGGTCCCAAGCTACAGGTTCAAGCAAACATTCCCTGCACATTTTTGCCAAGAGACATTTAAAGTTACAGACAGTATGCCATCAGTGGTCCACATCTCCCTTTGCTTCACTTCCTTCATTGGGCTCCATTTGTTTTCCAGACTAATTAAATCTTTGGAGAATGATTTTTTTTCTGGAAATCACTTCTTCCTTTGGCTATTATTTCTCTGTCTCCCTCTCTCTCTCCATCCATCTATTCTGTTATACTGTCCTTTTGTCATCCTTGCTCTCTCATTGTTAAACCTTGGATTCCTCTCTGTTTCACATCTCCATCCTTCCTTTCTGCTTATTATCATTACCTTACACTTATAAAATGCCAAACTTTTCTAGGTGTTGTACTGGATTTTCTTCCAAAACAAAAGGCTAGTCCACCCATCCCTGAAACAATTATTTTCTCCATTGGATGCTGTCTAATGACCCCAGTTAGCTGAGCAGGCTGTATTTCTAATTCCAATTAGAATTAATAAACTCCTATCTTCCTCTCTCAATATTTGAGCATGTGGTGATGCTGCTGGAGCCTAACATTTGTTGCTTCCAGCAGTTTACAAAAAGTGTAAATGTTTACTGTCATATGCAGTGATTTAAAATGCAAATCCCTTTAGTACAACATTGGAGCTCTGCATCTATCTAATCCACCACACACCATGTTGAACATTTGCCCCAGTGTGCAAAATAAGCTAGTAAGAGGTTGCTGTCTTAGACATTCAATTAATATTCTATTTTCACCCTGATGTTCCCAAAAATTTGGATTATTTCAAACTGATTTGGGTAGCCAAAAAGATGAGTAATGGAAACAGCTCCTAGGAATGTTTATAAATTGCTATAATAGCTATGATTTTCCAGATTATGTCTTGACAAGTGTTTTTACTAGAAAATATTGGCTTCCCTTTCCCATTTTAACAGTTCAACAAAGTTTGGGCAGCATATAACCCAGCATTCAGGGTTGAATCCATCTCACACTTAGAATTGGAGTAGAGCCATCAAAATCAACCTGGCTTAATTTAATTCTGGCTAGCATGTTCCATTGCCTTCCTCTAAGCAGCACTAAAGGTATATTTGCACTGTAGAAATAATGCAATTTGACACTACTTTAACTCCATGGCTCCAACCTACAGAACTCTGGAGTTTTAGTTCTGTGAGGCAACAGCACTCTGGCAGAGAAAGTTAATGGCTTTGTAAAACTACCAATCCCATGATTCCATAGCACTACAGCACTTATAGTGGTGTCAAACTTCATTAATACTGCAGTGTAGATGCTCCCTATATCTGAATCTAACCCCCTGCTTCCAACACTCACGTGATAGATGTCCTCAAAATGTAAGAGTGTGACACATTTTAGCAACTTCTTTCTCTCCACTTTTACACTCCTAGTATTTGGTGTTCAGATATATATTGACTCTAAATATGGAAGGTTCCATGGATAATATAGCTAGACCCATCCCTTTACAAATGTATCAGGTAGTTCCATTGTCAAACTGCTCTTACGGTCAGGATGTTCTTCCTAATGTTGAGGAAAGACTTTCTTTCCTGTAGTTTGTATCCATTGCATTCTCTCTCTCTCTCTCAATCTCTCCCATACGAATGCACATGCCCAAGTCTCATGGGTGCTCACATTTTCTGGGTGCAAGGGTTGAAATCCTTCTGTCAGGAATCCAAGATGGCCATCCCCCTTTTCTTTTCTTCCCTTTCATATTACTAGGAAAGGGCTCCAAGAGTGAGAACTCTGCAAATATGCAACTCCTTTTTCCTTGGCAAGGGACATTTTGAGGCAATTGTCTAAACTGAAACAAGAATTTGATAAGGGGGAGCAGGTTACAGGTAAAGTGGAAGAGCTTCCCAATTGCAGCTTCTTGGCATTACGTATTTTCAATTGTTTTCCAAGTCACCTGTTTTGCTCATTGTGTCACATTATCAGTACTGGAGCTGGAGCAACCATGGTTCTTTTATTCTATAGAAATATTTTTAAAAGAGTCTCAAATAGCAACGCTTCCCAACTTGAAGGGGGAAAAAAAATAGAAAGACATGGAGAGAGGGAAAGAAAAATACAACCTTTGTCAGAACCTGTGAACACTGTGTTGAATTACAGGTAAAGTGTTGCTCATAAAGCATCCAAACACAGTCAACAGGCTGCCAGAGTCCAGAGTAACTCTTGAGTTATTTCTTTCATGGTCAGGAGTTCTGATGGGATTTGCTCAATTTACAAGACACGGTAAAGCTAATCCTAGTTTGGTTTTTTTCCCCATCCAGGAATAAATCTTAGGTTTCTGAGTTTTCTTTTGTATTCTCTCTCTCTCTCTCTCTCTCTCTCTCTCTCTCTCAAACATACACGCACACATCTCTTCTGTTTTCCTGCAGGAAAGATGAAACCCCTTTGTATAGGCACAAATTCATCCATCTGTCAGTTGTGCCAAACTTTGTTGTAATCCTTCTCAGAGGTATAGGGTTGATGTTTTTCTGTGCCTTCATGTTGTTTCTGATTTACGGCAACCCTGAGGTGAACCTCTCATGGGGTTTTATTGATAAGATTTGTTCAGGGAGGTTTTGCCTCTTCCTTCCGCTGAGGTGGAGAGAGTGTGACTTGCCCAAGTACATCCAGTAAATTTCTGTGTCTGAGTGGGAATTCGATGCCTGGTCTCCAAATTCATAGTCCAAAACAAAATCCACTACAACACACTGGTTCTCCCAACAGGTTTACTCTGGATTAAATGGTTCACAGGTATAAGCAAAATGTCAGAAAATGCACCTGACTGCCCTTAAAGAACAATAAGTGTTTCTTGCAGCAGAAGATCAGAGAAGGAACACCAGTTTGCCATTGACATCCCTGGATTAAGACTGCACTCCTTAAGTATCTGTAAACATTAAAGGGATTTTTTAGTTCCTTTCTCATATTCCCCCCCCCCCCCCCGAAAAGCTCCATTGTTGTTTTTCTTCCAAAAATAAGTGGCAGGTGCAGCCTTTCACCACTTTAAGAAAGAGTAGCATTTTGCTGCCCTTTTTTAGATTGGCAAAACTCCAGATCGGTCCTGTGGCATGCGGTTGCCACGGGCCCAATCCATCATTCCCAGGGGCATCACAGAGCAACTGTATTGGGGTAGTCTGTTTTGCCACTTAGTCTTTCTTCTTAGTGATGGGAAAAGACATTGCTGAAAAATATTTCACTGATATGTGTGCACACCAGTAGTGGTTGATGCTTCACTGGAGCAGGGAATCAACCCCGGCTTTAAATTCTAAATTTTAAGGAGATACCCAAGATTCTGAACCCAATCCCCAAATTAGATTCAGCACTATGGATCAGTCCTTTGAAATTTAGATTAAGATGAAAGGGTTACATCACCCCACTGCCAGCTGCTACTATGTGTCCGCATGAACATTATATTGCAAACACACCATCCAAATGCATCTGAGGAAATAGACTTAAGTCTACAAAAGCTCACACTGCCAATTTCTTTCTTTAGTTAGTCTCAAAGGTGCTACAAGATCTCTCTACATACAAACACACCATTTAAAGTTGCCAGGGAGAAAAATGCCTTAATGACTGTGATAAGTAACACACCTCCAAAATCCCCTCCAAAATCTGAACAACTGTTAAAAGTCCAAGAGCCCTATCTCTTATATCATCTGGTAACTTCAACACCAGTATAGACAGACAGCTGCCTCCCATTGTGGCCCATTGTTCAAATGGAAGGAGAGCTCTCGTCCTTCTCCTACCCACCCTTTGCTGAATCACAGGTTGCTGTTGGCTCCCTCCATTGCTAGACTTTGAAGGCATTTGTAGTGACTGTCACTATGAGCATTCACACTTCATAATTTCCCAGTATATCACTGTAGGATGGGACATGCTTCTAAGCAACCAGGACTGAGCTCTGAGCTGGAATTATTGCTAAACGTTTTGTCTCCTGTTACTCATTGCCAGGGTTTCCAGAAACAATTGCACTCACAGGATTTCCTGAGATTCTATCAAGTCAATCTCCTACTGCTCCATTTCTCATAGCAAGTTGATCTTGCCCTTTTGCTGTTGTTGCATGCCTTCAAGTCATTTTTTACTTATGCCGACCCTATAGTGAGCCTGTCATAGGGGTTTTTTGGCAAGATTTGTTCAGAGGAGGTTTGCCATTGCCTTACGGTGAGTCTGAGACAGTGTGAGTTGCCCAAGGTCAATCAGTGTGTTTTACAGCCAAACTGGGAACTGAACCCAGAGTCACAGTCCAATACTCAAACCACTACACCACACTGGCTCTTGTCCTTTTACTAACCTCTTTAACAAAGGGCCTCTCCACCTTCCTTCTGCCATAATTTGTAAGGAACAGATTTATTTCCAAATGAGTAACTGTGGAAGGGATTTGGGGATCAAAATAAACATGCATCAGATTTAGAAACCTCAAAAATGTATTTCTCACTTGTCAAACCTGAACATAATGTTCAACAGATAGGTTTTGATAGGTTTTTTTTTCAAAAATGTTAAGTTTAAAAAAGCAAATTTATCATAACTATGGGCTGGTTGGTTTTTTACATGTTCAGCCCAAAATCTTGTGAAATGAATCTGATGAGGAGAGAGGGGGTGGACTTTAAAACAAAGGATTGAATCAGAGCCTTTTCCACAAGGCAAGTCACTTTCACAAAAGTCTTTTTTCTGTGACTGGAAGATGGAGCTAACAGATCCATGATCAGGCTTCTGTGACTTTAAATTTTAGCAGCTCTCAGAACAGGATGAGGTAAAGCTCTATCTGGCATGATACTTTTGCCACACTTTCCAAGCCATCTCTTTTAGCCACAGCCATCCCCTCCCAATATGGCTAGTGCCTTATCAATGAAAGCAGGATGACCAGATGTCCTCCTTTTCCAGGATATGTCCTACATTTCAGCCTTCTGTCCAGGAGAAATTCCAAAATGTCTTCCATTTTGAGCATGAATTTATATTTATTTATATGAGTGTTTTTAGCTTTTGTTTGGTAAGTCTTAAATTTTGCAATGCTTTGACCTCCTTTGCAGTTAGGACCTTTTGTCACCTTGCCATGAAGGGGAGCGGGCACAGTGCAGTACCCATTTCCTTTCTTGTTACTGAGCTTTGTTTTTGTTGCTGGCTCTTGTATGCCCCTTCCCTCTGCTTCTGTGCTGGGAGGGGACAATTGCAGCTGAAAGTCAGGGTTTGGAAGGTAGGGAGGACAGGTATCATCACCCCACCTGCCAGAGCTTTCTCACACATCATTCTGCTCCAAGATATGTTAAGGTTTCATGCCAGACCCAATCTGACAACCCTACCAAAAGGGCACCTTTGGATCCAACCCAATAAGAATGACAAATATAGCAAACCTTTGTATTAGCAAGGAGTGTCAAGCTGAGATTTAAATCATGCTCTCTGCTCTGGTAGATCTTCACTCTATTTCTACAGTTGTACGGTCTCAAATGTGTTTCCCCATAGCAAGTTTCCTACCCTCAAACTCATTCGGTTCACCACATGAATCCTTCCCATAAGATAACTAGCAAATTCCCCAGTACTCACAACAGCTGCCAATGATGTGGATCAGATCAAGGGAAGAGTAGGTAATGGGTAGAATTCGTGGAGTGAGACCTGCCAACCAACAGAGCCATTTGCTGTAGAGATGCCATCTCCTGGTGAGCATAATGCATAGACCAACTTAGATATGATGCTTCTGGCATTTTTTATCTGCTGTTATAATCCATTCCATTGCCATGATTCAGTGAAATATGGTTTCTGTTTAAGTACTCATAAAAATAAATGTCTTCCCACATAAATCTCAGCACATTAAACTGCAATAAATGTTGCAAGATAGATACAAAAAAAATTATAGATTCACTCAGCCTCTTATTTTGGTCAACTGTTGTAAAAAATCAAGAGGGAATTCTTAGTGGGAAAATGATAGCCTTCAAGCCACTCAAAGCACCCTATTCCAGCCTGGCTCTAACATGTTTGTACAACTCATTTTTAAATTTTTCCAGTTTTTTAGAAAACTGGATTCCAATAATCCTCAAGGAAGCAAGCCAAGAGCCACAAAATATGAAGTAGAAACATTGTGTGTGTGTGTGTGCGCGCGCACGCTAATTAAAACCTATGGTCATATATTCAGCATACTCATTGCAGCCTCTTTTCTTCCTGCACACTTATCTTGAACAACATTATAAAAACTGCTCCAGCAAAGGTTTTCTGTACCAGAGAGAGCTTCAAGAAGGAGAGACTGAAAACTCATTATGTATTATCATCAGCATCATGTTGGATTTAGACCAAGGTAAGTGAAACATATGAATAAAATCATTTTTAAAAAACCAAAAACAGCAGACAGTTGGTCCAGTTGTGAAATATTCATAGTGGTCTTAAGAAGTCAGCTTCTTGAGCCAAGTAGGGAGGGCTCTCCCAGAAATCTTCAAAGATAGACAGATTCTTCTGAGGAAAGTCTTGCAGATAGCTGGTATCAAGTCATGCAGGCCTTCCTTTGTCATGACAAGCGTTTTCGATTGTGCCTAGAAACAGATTGGCAGCCAGGGAACCAGAGAACATATCCCAACAAGGAAGTCACATGCCTCTGGTATTTGGCTCCTGGTAATAATCACCCTGAGAGGTAGCATAGTGTAGTGGTCTGAGCGTTAGACTATGACTCTGGAGATCAGAATTCAATTCCCTGCTTGAGCATGAAAAAAACCCCACAGGGTGACCTGGGGCAAGTCACATTCTTTCAGTCTCAGAGGATGGCAATGGCAAATCCTTTCTGAAGAAATTTGCCAAGAAAACCCTATGATAGGTTCATCCTAGGGTCACCATAAGTCAAAAACGACTTGGAGGCACACAACAATAACAATTTCCCAGCAGAATGTTAAAGCAGCTAAAATTTTTGTGCGCTTTTCTGAGCAATGATAAATCATCATTATATTTTACCAATGCTTTTATTGTTAGCTGCTTCGATCTGTCTGGAGAAGCAGGATAAGAATAAATTTTATTATTATTTTATTATTATTTTCAAAGGCAGTTTTACATTGCGCACATTTGAGTAGTTCAAATAAGATGTAACCAAATCTATGACCAGATTTTCAATCACCAGGAATTGATGCGCTTGGGATACTATACTTAACTGTACATACATTCAGCACCAATACATCATAGCTACATCATAGCTGATGCTTGGCCTCTCAAGGATACTATTTGGGAGTTGTTGCAGATCATAATAAATACACCACGAATAAGGTATTTGCCTTTACATTAGTTCAGAAAATTCACCATGTTTTTTCTTTTTAAAAAATCAGTAGTTCTTTATAAATCATTTTTATCATTGGTATTTTACTCAAATATTTTACAGATCTCTATTACTCATAAAGGCCTTTGTAACATAGACAAATAAATGATAAATCCAAACATTATTAATCTATACTACCAGTTACATGGGGTCTGGGTGAGTATTACCATCCATCCACCTCCAGCCAACTCAAAGATGAATAAGGAAAGTAATAAAAATATAAAGTAAGGACAAAGGAGTCAATCCTGGCAGATAGCATAACTGTCATATTACTAAGACGAAAGGGCAAATGAGGTTTCCCTGGCTTGGGCATCCACAGAAACACTATTTTAGAAGAAGAGTAGGAAAAGAATGTGTTGGTGATCTATCATAAACAATGATACAAAAGAAATAACTAAAGATCTTATTAGACAACATTGGCCAACTCAGCTAATAACCAAAACACTTTTTCATGCTGGCTTTAATGAGCACATAAGCTCAGATCAAGGGTGGGCAGTTGTAGCCCAGCAGATATTTTTGGACTGTATATTTCATGGTCATCATTGATTCTGCTAGCTAGGGCTGCATTAAAATTATTCAGATCCTGCATCAATTGCATAGGATGAATGTCCCCATGCAGAGCTACTCATTATATGGGCTGTGTAAGATTTGTGGTGGAACAGCAACATTGTGCAACTGGATCAATACTCCAAATGTTCAATGAAATGAAGAACCAAATGATCATGTGAATCCATGCACAAAGCAGCATATGTGTTCCTGCCCACATCGTTCCTGCATGATGTGGAATGGCACTGAATGTGTAATTCTGCTTCCATAACCTTGAACTGAATGTAAATATTCTGCATCAGACAAATGGTCTAACTGCTTCTGGAGAGGAATTTACACATCTGTAAGACCAATTGGATTGTGACCAATATCTCAAGGGACATTGTTACCCATCCCTTTTATAAACACTTTGGCGGGTTACAGACTGCCCGTTTGGGGCAGCCAGCACCCGCCCCTTTCCTGCTGTATTGGGGCCTCAGCTGCCAGACTGGCAGCCTCCGAGGCCCCGATCCTCCGCTTTGCAGGCTGTGGGGAAGTGGCAAAAGGCCGCTTCCCCGCGGCCTAGAAAGTGGTGTCCTTGGGGGTTCAAGCCCCAAGGACACCCAGTGACGGCAGGGAGGAGGAGAAAGGGGCCGCTTGGCCCCTTTCTCCTCTGCGTCGCTGGGCGCAGCCATGTAAAGGCTGCGCCCAGCGACGCAAACCCCAGAAGGAGCTCCGTTTCGGAGCTCCTTCTTGTCCTGCAGAAAGGGCACTCTAGGTGCCCTCGCACGGCGCAAAGACGTCACATTGGCGCCTCCTCATTTGGAGGCAGTGCGGTCGTGATGTCGTAATGGCGGCGGCTGTGTAGAACGGCCACTGCCATTTTGTACAGACTCAGTCCGTGCTAGGGTTAGGGGCATCTGGAAGAGACGCCCCTTTCTAACCCTAGCATGGACTGAGTCCATCCTAGGGTGCCTGTCTGTAACGGGCCTTTGTAATTGTGTACCTTCGTTTCTGACTTATGGTTACCCTCATGAGATTTTCTGGAGCTGAGAGTGTGTGACTCACCCAAGGTCATTCCATGGCAGAGCAGGGAATCAAACTTTGATCTCCAGAGTCATACTCCAACATTCAAATCACTATACCATGCTGGCTCTCTGGTATACTACTAATTCTCAAAGAGTGAAATCAATAATTGTTCAATTATGTTTTCATCTTTGAATGTTTTGCAGAAAGCAAGCAATAGCTAACATACATACAATTTTTTAAAATGTCTTTTAAAAGTCATCATTGATGGCATGGCAAGAAATCTTTGAGATAGTTTGTTTAAAATGGCATTTTTTTAAATCTGCAGATTTGTCTTCTGTCCACTTATAACGGAATATGCTCCTATGAACACAGTGAGATTTACTTGTGGATAAGCATGCATACTGTATATTTGTACTGTTAAAGAATTAACCTTGGCTGAAAATCCAACAATCACAAGAGAAAACAATATAATTTCAGCAGCTAGCCATTTGGTTTAGACCCACCTTAAAGTCTGAGATCTCATCCTTGCACAATTACATCTGAATAGCTGTGATTTCCCTTGCATCCGAAGTTTGCACAAAATTCAGAATTGCCGTTGATATACTGGTATAATGTATACAGTATATACTGGTATACTGAAAGAAGAGAGCAAGCTTGGTGTAGTGGTTTAAGTATTGGAGTATGATTTTGGAGACCAGGTTTCCCTCAGGCATGGAAGCTCACTGAGTGACCTTGGGCAAGTCACACTCTCTCAGCCTCAGAGGAAGGTAAAAGCTAATTTCCTCTGAAGAAATCTTGCAAGAAAAAAACTGTGCTAGGGTCACTTTAGGGTTTCCATAAGTTGGAAATGACTTGAAGGTACACAGCAGCAACCACAAAAAAACTAAAAGAATCCATAAATTTCACAAATAGTGGCTATAAAAAAAGATGTTGTGCACTATATTCCAAGCAGAAATAAATGTCAGGCTGTGTGTGTGGCGCTGTGTGTGTGTGTGTGTGTGAGAGAGAGAGAGAGAGAGAGAGAGAGAGAGAGTAATTTCTGGACGGCACGATATTTGGGATACAGATCTCACACACACAGAGAGAGAGAGTCATTACTTGAATGCAATGCAAACTAAAGCATATGTATTGTATGAAGTATGGTGTTTGGAATTTAAAAAAACAAGATGAAGTATAGCAAAATAAATACAGTAGCCTCCTGAGATGTTGCCCCATCTGTAGGTGCCTGAGTTAGATATCACAAATGTACCTTGAACACAAGACCTGAAAATCAGTATCCACAGAGCTTGTCAAAGTAACTGTATTTCATATGAAGGTTCTAAATACTGAGGCAAATAACATCAGCATAATGTGTATGTTTCAGTGCTGCCCAAAGGGCCATAATAATTTATTCCTTTCTTAATATTCATTTTATGTACTTATAAATATTTAACTCAAATTTAATGCCAAGTTTACATGTATGCAGGATCATACAGCATTCATACTAGCATTAGAGGTCCCATTTCACTGGTCTGTTTTGAATAAAGGAAACAAAATACAGTATTATTAGGGAGGGTTTTAGCATAGATCCAGGAGAGGAAAAGATTCCAAAATGTCACTACTGGAGCTTGGAATGTGTTTTTTAAAAGTCAGTCTTTACTTTTTAATTTTTTAGGTGGTTCACTGGTATAACTTCATATTTAGAAGTATCCTATTAGTAGTACTAACAGTACTTTTATATTAGTTTTTGACTTTTTTTAAAAAAAATGCAAATTTGGGCAAAAATGTTCCCAAATGTTCCCTCCTAAATAACATTGCATTTGTTTGTGATACACTGTTTCTAAATACTGATCCTGGAACATTCTCTTTCAAAACAGCACCAACGGGAAAGAAAATGTTTGGAATAGATGGTTGTTTGTTCCTGAAGATAATATGTCACAAAATCAAGGAAGTAGAAGGAAGTAACTCCCTCCAGCTCATCTTCTTCAGAGCTTTCTCTTCTCCATCAACTAGAGATCCAGAAAGCAAAAGTTGTTCTTTTTCCATCTCTTGACCCTCCTAATGGATGTTAGTGAAGGCAGAACATCTTGCATTGAACAATTTACTCCTAGCACACAATGGCCTGTTACAGACTGCCAAAATAAAGCGGCTTCGGGTCTCTTTGGAGGTATGCTGTTTAAATGATGCATGCATCCTAAGAATCTGGAAGCTGCACCAAAGCTGCATTCTGGTATAGAGTGTGGCTTTGGCATGACCTCTGGACTCTTAGGACCCATGCATCATTTAAATAGCATACCTCCAAAGAGACCCGAAGCAGCTTTATTTTGGCAGTCTGTAACAGGCCAGAGTCTCAGGATTTTGGTTCTTCAAATCATGTCTCCGTCCTTTTGATTTGTGGCCCAAACCTTTTGTAATGGTTGGAACTTCCCATTTGTTGATACCATTAATGATTGTGTGACACAATTCTAACCAGTAACCTGAAGCATCTAAAGGCAGATAAGTGACAGCAGATGTGTTTTATCTTTTTCAGTTCCATGTGTCAAAAAATAGGCCTCACTGCTATGTATCATAAACACAATCCAAGTAATAGTATTAAATAATCACTTTATTTTCCTCTGCATACCTTAAATCTTGTATAGGCACTAAGGAGGAAAAGAATGAGTGGTATGGGAGGTGGTGAGCCCTTTGGCGCAGTGATTAAATGCCTGTACTGCAGCCACTCACTCAGAACCATAAGGTTGTGAGTTCAATACCAGCAAAAGAGCTCAAGCTTGACTCAGGCTTGAATCCTTACGAGGAGGTCACTAAAATGAGTGCCTATATTGTTGGGGGCAATTAACTTACTGTTGTAAACTGCTTAGACACTGTTAGTTCAGTACGAAGCAGTATATAAATGAAGCTTTGTTTTTGTTGTTGTTGTTGTTGTTTGTATATGAAACTGGACTATTTCCCCAGTTGTGCTGAAGGATCAGCTCCCTGAAGGCTTCTTCAGTTATCACAACCAGTAGCCATTCCTAGCAGACTGCAGTCAATGGTCATGCAGTGAAGCTATTCCTTTAACCTTGCTGAAGAAACACATGCTGCCTTCTTCTTTCCGTTTCCTCTTTTTCCCCCCTTTCTGCCATGTCTCTTTAGATTGTAAATCTGAGGGAAGGGACTGTCTTGTCTTGACTATATATAAGGTATTGCAGGACTTCTTTTGGCTGAAGTGGATCAAAATGCTACAAATAAATCAGTTCCTTCTAAGGATGTTACATACTCCTGAGGAGGCAGAGTAGACTACAGATGAGGAATACCACTTCTGCATGTTCACACACACAGAAAAATTAATGTCCAAAAAGTAGGCCATAAGGGAGAATAATGATGACAATAACAGCAATAACAACAGCTCTGACTGAATCTCAGTTTGGCTTTAGTATCTTAGCTAAATCTGGGATATGGGCCCATTTTTTAAAAGAAAAAAAATTGGAAAATTAGCATTCAGTGGAAGAGCTTTTCTGTGTGCTTAGCTAGTTTTTCCTAGGAGAAGCCAATCCAATCTTGGACCCATTCTCTGCTATTATATATTATGGAGAGTGCTGCAAGAGAAAAGTTGCCTGCGTTACACTGTACTTGCCAATAGTATTAATTTAGCCAGTATATTAGCACTGTTTGTACCAGCGAACGCGGAGTGTCAGCATCGGATAAAACACTTAAGAGATTACTGTAGAGGACAATCTTCCACAGTTTACTGCAGGTATATGGAGTAAATGACCCAAGATGTCCTTTTCAACCCTGTCAACTGTGATTCTACTAGCATTATCTAATGTTCTGCTTTGTCTCCCGCCTTAATTTTTTGTCACTTCATCTTGAACCAGAGGCATTAAAAGTCTGCAGTGCAAATATCAAAGGCAGCACTCATATCTGAAGCTGGTTTTGTGGGGGAGAGGGGGTCTTGTGGCTTATGCAGGATCAGTTATATCGTTCGGGTTCCTTAATAAGGTGGACACCTCCGATAGTGGATTCAATATGTCATGAAAGCAGGAAAGGCTATGGGGAAGAGGGAATAAGTGCATTTCCCCCAATAAGAATTCTGCTGCCCAATGACATTTTCATTCTGTCCCTAAATTTCCAGCATTGCAGAGAGTGAGAGGCTGAAAATTGTTTGCACCTAGAACTCTTACATTATTTTTCTGTGCACAATCCCGATATAAATTGGGTGCATCTGTATTGTAAAAAAAAAAAAAAAAAAAAAGCAGTTTGACACCCTTAAGCTTTCTTTGCTAAAGTGCACTGGGGCTTCAAAAGAACAAATCCCAAGATTTGGTAAGATGGTGTCATGGCAGTTAAAATGGTGTCAAACTGCGGCATCTCTACAGTATAGGTGTACCCTTTGCCTGCCTTTTTCTTTGGATGCCTAAACTATATTGCTAAGTATTCAACTGAAGTTTTAAGTAACTGCAGAGTTAAAGGTTTGGGCACTAAAGGAAAATTCCATTTGGGGGGCACAACATTCTTATTGGAGGTGCAATGCCCTCCTTCATAGCTACACCTCTGTATGAAAGAGCAGAAGACTGTTGGTTATGGATGGAAAAATGTGCTTTGGGATTTTTTCCATGTTTCAAAATAACTTGGCTGCCTTGGATGCTTTTCACCTTCACCTGGATGGGAGAGTGTCAGGTAGCAAAATGCCATCAACTAGTTCTGGGTTTAAGAATCCTCCCCCCAAAAAAACAATCCCCATCACAATGCAGAAATTTCAGGGTGTTGGGAAACTATGAGCTAGCCTCTTGTCCCAAAACCAACTGCAATTTTGTTGCAGCTTAAACTCTTGTTTATTGTTCTATATGTTTACATGCGGGTTCTGATTTACAAAAGCTCATGCCAGGGGTGGGCAACTGTGGAAGGCTAGGGAATCACATTAGCCCCTAGGAGACCTGCTCCCCAAAAAAGTCAACATATTATTTTTGCCTCTTAATACTTCTAGGGGAGCAGAAGGACATTTTCTAACATGTTTTGGGGTTTTTTTAAAAAAATAAAAATAAAAAGTTCTCTCCTGGCCCTGAATTGGTCGAAGGGACCTGCAGAATGTGGTGGAAATTTACTCCACACACACCCCAACAGACATTTTGGACCATTTCAGGGCAAAAAGATTTTTTTAAAAAAAAATGCAAATAACAACAAACATCTAAATGAAAGTGTAGATCCCAAAATTCATGGCCATCCTGCATGGTAGGTTTTGGGAGTTATAGTCCAAAAAATTACTTTTCCAAGCTCTGTGACAGAGTTGAGAAGGAGAAGATAATCCCGCTCAGGAGCAGAGAGGACCAATGAATGTGAGCAGCTTTAGGTTGGCTCCTTCTACAGCCGCTCCAAGTTGTTCTCCCTTGGTCAAACCTCTGAAGGGGCTGGGTCCGGATCTGGGAAAGCTTCTATACAATTTCAACCAGCAGCAAGAGAAAAAATTGTAAAGTCAAAACTAGATTTCTCCCACAGGATATTCCTAATAGTCAAGGTACCTCCACTTCCATGACAAGAGGAGCAATTGTAAAGTCCAAACTAGATTCTCCCACAGGATATTCCTAATAGTCAAGGTATCTCCACTTCCATGACAAAAAAACTCCATGACAACTATTTCTTCATTTATATTGAATATATTGTGCTACTTTCATTTTAATTCTGTCATCTTCCCCCCATCACCACCACCTGAATGTAACCTTATCCCCCCTGGCACAAAATGTCCAGCTATGGTCCTGCATTGATGACATGTATACTTCCTCTCTCATCTTTCTGGTAATAACTGTGAACACTAAATCAGGACTATAAAACCTGTTATCCACAAGGCTTACTGTTTACTGCCTTGCAGCCTAAAAGGTGGTTGATGATATGACACCCATCCTCCCCCAGTACCCCCTTTTTATAATCCAAGAGAAACAGGATGATCTCTGTCTCGCTTTTTCTCTTTCTCTCTCTGCCACACACACACACACACACACACACACACACACCATTGGGAGTTATCAATTCCAGCATGTGAGCTGTGTCAGCTTGACTGGTCACACCAGTAGGCTGGTACCAGATAAAACCATTTGTCCTTCACTCTTAAATAAATCTTGCAGGGAAAACAGAAAGGGGAAAAAATAATCGTCACCATATACATTTAAGAGAGTCAGAATAGAGCTATAGCAAAATCTCCGGAAAGGCAACAAAAGATCCTCATAGGCTGCCAGGATCCTAAATGTGATATTAGCTATTGCTCTTTTAAAGTTCTTTGCTCAAAGTTTTGCATTGACTACCTGATTAGTTCCAAGAGCGCAGATGACTGCTGATTTGTTATCGCAGCACCATTCAACCTTGAAGGGCTAGAAAGACACTTCATCATCAGATGGCATTTCAGAGAGCTACTGAAAGAATCACCTGACTTGGCATAATTGTAAAATTCTTGGCCAAGATACAGAGGTCACACAGCTTCAGCCTTTTCAAAAAAAATGTTCATTTTGGGTTCAATGTTACATTTTTGACACAAAGGTCTGAGTTGTGGAGCTCAAACAGATGGATCTAAATGTGAAAGTTTTCAAAGGCTGAATGTGCTCTTATTGAATGTTTCTCACCTGACCTCTCTAAGGGACAACTAGATGCAACATGATTCACATATTGGTCCTTGCCTGTCTGGATTTTAACCCAATAGCTGGTGGGAGGAGGGTAAACTAGCTCATGTTGATGGTATTTTTGTAGGGGAAACCTGGAAACCTTGGTGGCCCCTGCATTGCAGGCTGGACCACTTTTCATAGTGGCTATTGGTTTGTTGCTAAATGCTTTCAAATCGATTCTTACTTATTATGGTAACACAGACATAGGGTTTTTTTCAGGAAGTTCTTCAGAGGAGATTTGCCATTGCTTCTTCTCAGGCTAAGAGAGTGTGACTTGCCAAGATCATCCAGTGGGGTTTCCATGGCTCAGTGGGATTTGAATCCAGGTGTCCCAGAATCTTAGTACAACACTCAAGCCAAGCACCACATTGGTTTTTACCACAAAATGTGGGGTGGGGAGTCGGGGTGTTGTGTGCCTTCAAATTGTTTCTAACTTTTGGTGACCCTAAGGCAACCCTATGACAGGGTTTATTGGCAAAATTTGTTCAGAGGAGATTTGCCATTGCCTTCCACAGAGATTGAGAGCACATAACTTGCCCAAGATCACCCAGTAGATTTCATGGCCAAGCTGGAGATCAAAGTTTGATCCCCAAAGTCATAGTTCAATACTCAAACCACTACACCAGGCTGCCTCACTCAGCCTTTGAAAAGTTTCACATTTAGTTCCATCTGTTTGCACTCCAGAAAGTGTGGTCCCTAGTATTATTGGTATTAATTATTTTAAAATAATAATAAAAATAATATTAATAATAATAGGGAAATAATTATGAGGCAGCACATAGTAAAATACTATATTAATCCACATTTTAAAGAAATGAAATAAAAATTAAAATATGGAAATATGGGAAACTCCTCTATGTCAGCTAGATTAAGCCAGGTCTGAAGCAGCTGGCCATGTGTTTCTGCAGATTGACAGTAGCTCTCCAGGAAGAGCAGGTCTTTCCCATTACCTGATATCTGATTAGAGATACCAGCAATTTAATCCATACCAGTGACCTTTGTGTACAAGCATGCAATGTCAAATAAGATGAACTAAAATTTAAGACACTAATTTCTTGGGTAGCTGCCATATCTGCAGGAACAGCTGAATGTTAGAATCACTGATTTAGGTGTTTCCCAAGTGATAATTGGTAAGCACTGCATTATTATTTTTTAAATGGAAATGCATTTTCAAAATACTGTGATGTTCCCCATGGATACTGGAAGCTCAAACTCAGAGCTGCAGCTCAGCAAGAATATGTAATGCTTTCTAAAGTTTTTGCCACACTGGAGAAATAAAACAGTTTGATGCTATTTTAACTGCCATTGTTCCATCCTGTGCAATCCTGGGATTTGTAGTTTGGTGAGGTATTCAGCATAGTCTGTCAGAGCACTTTGGTGCCTCATTAAACACATGATCCCACAAGATGGAACCATGACAGTTAAAATCATGTCAATGTGCTTTAATTTCTGCAGTGTGGATATACCAAGGGACGAAATAGACCAATGGAAGGTGTGGCACCAATCCATCTTGAAGCAGCCTGAAAAAGGAGAAGGAAATAGCAGCTTATAAATGGCTTCTTCCAGGTGGACTGAGAGCATGCAGTGTGTAAATATCATGCTCCCATGCTGCTCGGAAGGCAGCACAAAGGGGAGAACTCTTTTGCCTCCAAGCTGTTTTTTTTTTTAAGTTACTAGTGTCTAAAACTGTTTTCCCCATCTCTGTAACAGCAACCATACAGTTTTTGCCCAAGCCAATACATACACATGGATTTTTAATTCAGGGACTTGCTATTCAGTCTTCAAAAAATTCAGTGCAGGTGTAATCTTGTGACTATTTACTAACAAACTCTAATTTAAGGGACTAATGGTCTAATGGGCATTGTAGCTCCAAACAAGGCCACGTGTAGGCTTGCCATTTAGGAGTATAATCTCCCCAGACAAACAAAGGTTCTTGCTACCTAGACCTTCTTTAACTGGAAATGCTTAGTGGCCACAATGTAGATCTCCCTTCAAGCACACAGTGCATTTCCCTGATTATTGATTTCTAAGGGCAGGCCCTACACATGTCCTTTGCACACTGTGAGACCACTGGATAATACTATACTTCAAATGTGATGCATTAAGCTCACCAGACTGATACTATCACTGTTCACAAACTGAGGAGGTCACTGCCGTAAACATGGTGGGTCTGCCTCTTTGTACCAGAAGCAATCGCTGTTGATGATTACGCTGTGGCAACATCCCACAAATCAATACATTGCAAAAGCGCTTGAGGAAAGGACATTGGGAGAAGCACAACTGGGAGCAGACAAACACAGAGGCCACAGGCAAATGCTGTGATTGTCCTAAACTGATTCCAGTTACCACAGCTCAAGTTAAGCTGCTGCCAATTTTGGCAGATATCTTGTAAGGAACTGTGAGAGTGAGATTAGTTCTGAGAGACAAAATAGCAGAGGAGACCAATTCCATTCTGAAGCAAGGCCAGTTCCATATCACTCCAGACATGTATTGTCAGTAGCGCATACATGCTTAGCATCCAGGTGCAATACTGGAGATTGTAATATTCATTTCATCTTTTTTCTTGGAAGGAGAGCCGAGAAGCAGTCCCATCAGGCAGCATGACAGGCAGAACACTGCATTTTGTGTATTCTTATCTAAGCGAAGATGAGCAGAGCAATTTCTCAAGGGGATAATTGGGACCACTAGCATGCCCATGGCTTCTGGCTTTATTCTGTCCTGAATGCAGGAAACTATATTCAGATCTTCCAATAACAGGCCATACTGTGTGCTCTCATCATAAGGCCATCTCTAATACACGATGCCTGTACCATGGGCTTCAGTTCTATTAAGGTTTATAATAAACAACTCTGTATAACATCCCCTCTCACAGTGGGAAGAAAATTGCTAGGCTCCAAAGAACAGTTTTTCAGAGATGGTGTGAGTACTTAAAGTGGCAGTGTTGAGCAGAATTCCTAATACGTTTGGCATTCTTGGCCATTTCAAGGGTACTCCAGAGCCTTCAGATGCTCTTTCCTTACAATGTGCTGGCAAAAGAAGAGATTTGTGTTTGTGGTCCTTTCTGCTACCAGGCCATTAAGAGAAGCAAGAAGTGCTGGCATCATCGCACTTTGTTTTTCCATCTCTTTCTCTCACATAGAGTTGAAAATACTATGGTCTAACTTCAAACACTGTTCAGTATTGTATAGTATGGTTGCGGTTATGTTTTATTTTTTAATTACTTCTTTTAACATTAGCAAGTTTGTGGAGAAAAAGAAAAGAAGGAAAAACCCTCTGGGCAGCAAATAATAATTTCAAACTGATTTTTAAAAATCTGATAAAAACAACCACAACATAAACAGCAGCTGCACTACAGAAACAATGCTCATCCAAATAGAATGATTTCCTGTTCAATAGTCCCTATATAGATTGGATGCTGCAATAAGATCAAGAGCTCATTTAATGCTCATTTTTGCTTCGACTTGTTTAACCATGAATGGCTGGAATTTGACTTTGCAAATACTGCTGTTAGTTCTAGTTTTTCTTGTCTGTGGTGCGGTCCATACAGCCCCTTTGCGCTGTGCTGGCCCCGATGTTAGGGTTTGGGGCCGCATGGCAACTGCACGGTCCCTAAGGCTAATATGCCACGGTGGTGTTACAATGGCAGCACCCCATGTACACGAGCGCCGCCACTGTGATGTAAGTGACACGCGGCATCCACATGTCGCTTATGTAACGAATGCACCATTGGCGTACTCATTATGTTTGCCCTGCAGTGGAAAAAGAACCTACTTTTCCCGAGTTCTTTTTCCTGTGGAGGGAAGCCACGCAGTTTGGTGGCTGCGGCTTCCCTCCGGAGGAAAGTAGGCTGCCAGCAGGCCGCCTTTTTTGGGCGGTCTGTCCCAGACCTATGACAATAGACAAGAAAATCTGAAATTTTTTGGAATGTCTTAGATCTGGAATTTCTTGTCTATAACAATAATACCTTCTATGCATACAGATTATGTGAACCTCACTATTTTTAAAGTAATTTTTGCTCTTATAGTATGAATTTCATCGGTCTTGAGAAGATGTCCACTCGGCGCAATCGGATTTTGCAGAGAGCATCCATTCAATGTGATGCCAAGAAAGCTGAGCTGGAACAGAAAATCCCAAGGGCAGGGTAAGAACCTAACATACTAAACCATATGCACCTAAACTCTTATGCAGACATTTAAATCTATGCAGTCAACAGTGGCAGCTGGTGACATCCATGTCAGTGGAGTGGTGAGTCCACCCTGAGTTTCTGTCTGAACTTTAGAAGCAATATCCATGATTTAAAACCCTATCTTCCAAATAGCTTCAGTGCCTTGGACAGCACCTGAAACCTTTTGTGGATTCACTGACTCTCTCTGCTATGGGAGCCACTGCATCAGAAAAGAGCAAATAAGGTTGAGCACATTCATTCCACACACAGACCTCCACAACTGTTTTCATTTCCCTCTGTCCCTGAAGGCCAGTTATATACAGCTGAAAGCCTCCTCTGTTCCTTGAGGTAGTCTGCCGAGTTTAGAATCCTGGAAACTGGAATTTCAGAAAGAGGAGGTTTTCTGCTTTTTAGTCTTGCCCACCACCATCTGTAAAGGATGACACAAACTACAACAAAGAAAGAGGCACTAGCATGTTTGTCCTGACTCCTACTCCTTGCAGTTAGAGGCTACTTACATTCAGACTTTGTCTGTGTTCAAGGATAAGAGCAAATGAGGTTGCCCTTCTTTGATGGTTGTGACAAACAAGACAGTAAGGATGCTTTGGACCAGTCAAGCAGAAGAAGGAAGGAGACAGAAGGCTGCTCCATTGGCTCTGATGAGAAAACCACTAAACTGTTTTCCATTTCAGTTCAACATTATTAGAGCTCCTCTATGATTTCTGCATCCTATTACATTTTATCCCACTCCCACAACTGTATAAATATGTCTGCTTTTTAACCTAAGACTTTGGTATCACACTATACTGATCTGCAGAAGTGGATTTATATCCACAAAAGCTCATACTAAAATAAAACTCAGTCTTAAAGGTGCTGCAACATTCCTTTCCCCCCCCCCCCTCCTTCTCCCTTCCTTGTTTTCACGCTGCAAGAGACTACTGTAATTTTTAGTACGGGTGCTTGTGTTTCTTTGCTTTTCTTCTTTCCCCTTCATCCTCTCCCCTGCCCAAGTCTGCTATATATTTTTAACTGTAAGCCCATGGACAGACACTGTTCTGCTTGTTATTGATCTTCTGTAATTCACTGTGAATGAAATCCTTTTCAGTTGAAGTACAGGATGTAAATATTTGAAATAAATGATGCTCCATCCATGGTCTTCTGTTCTTTCCTAGTGCACAAAACCACAAAAATTGCCAGCTCCCAGCTTCTGCTTCCATTCTCTCCTTATCTGGCAGATCCACTGCAGTGGCCTAGAGCAGTGATGGGAAATCAATCACTATTAGCAAGCAAGGGTTGATGGGAAGTAGAGTACAACAGTATCCAGAGAGTCTCAGATTCCTCAGTCCACAGCTTTGGCTGCTGCTACATTGCAGAATTAATGCAGTTTGACACTGCTTTAACTGTCATGGCTCCATCATATGGAATCCTAGGATTTTTACTTTGTTGTGTCACTAGAGCTCTCTGACAGAAAAGGTTAACTATCTCACAAAAATACAAATCCCAGAATTCCATACCATTGAACCATTGGCAGTTAAAGCGGTGTCAAACTGCATTCATTCTGCAGTGTACATGCAGCCCTGGAGGCAAGGCAATTTACTTCAAAACTGGCTGTATGTAAGAAAGCCCCAGCCAGGCCTTAAAAGACAGTTCTATCTGAGCAGAATTAAGAAGCAGCCCCTTTTTATTGCTTGCGTGTTTGAAAACATGTCATTTTAGTGCTAAAGGGGAAAACGTGCACTTTAAAATTGTTGATGCTAGAATGTTTCAAGATATATAGAAGGATGAAATAAGTGTTTAAACAAGGACCCTGTTTGTTCTCCTTATTGCAGAAATACTGCTGTTGCAAGCATAGTATTGAATTATGGATTACAGTACTGATTTGCTATAATTAAAAACTTCACAATAAAGCCCTCATGACAATTCACTTATCAGCATGTGCCAGCAGTCCCATAAAATTTAGCACAGACATTATGGTGACATAGCATTAAAAGAGATTGTATATTCTTTTGATTCAGAATATTACTTCATGTGTCTGGTGCAGTAATCTGCTGATGCCATAATAAATGTGGTCATCTAAGTTGCAGGTAGGTTTAGTTCAGAGAAGCTTGTTCCCTACTCCCTCCCTTCCTCTCATAAGACTTTTTGCTGAACAATACATACAGGCAAGGATCTTTGAGTCATGCAAGTCATGATTCATACTGAGTCATACAAGTGACTTTAGAAAGAATAATTTGACAATCTAGGGGATCATGCAAGGATTTATCCTCCTTGCATGAGTGGAAGAGCCATGGTAGAGAAAAAGAATGCCAAGTGACTCTTGGTCACCCATACAATCCCATGCCATCATTGCAGCCAACGAAAGAGATGACCAGCTACCACAGATCTTCCATTGACTATTTCTTTAATGTCTGGCTCCCAGGACCCTTCGAACCAAAAGCAATATGGGATGCCTGCCTTAGAGAACTGACTGCACAGATAGTTTTCCAAACCATGCCTCCATAGTGCCTTGGATCCAAAACCTCTAGGTTCCAATGTAAGGAACATGTCAGATGCCATCTCATTTACTGGTGGTGACAACAGTGCCACTGTCAGCCAAGCTTTCTGGGATTATTTAGGTTTTAGTTGTTGTTGATGCTAGCAGAACATGTGAACCAATGCTGGAGTGAGCTAGCCAGCCCAGCAATTTTTATTGAATCAACAGGGAGGAGACAACATTCCCTCAAGATTGGCTTTATTTCAGGAGGGCAGGTTTTAAGAATGTTCATCTTGTTTTTAACATAAGATGCTGAAAGTCCCATTTATCTTGAAACATGAATATTCAGTCATCACAAAAGTCTCCCTTCCACATGCAGCCTAGTTGAATGTGAACTGGGAAGAAGAAGCCATCATGTTAGCAACAAGATAATAATAGCTGGTGGGAGGCAATGTCAACATTGGACATTTCTGGCATTTCTGAGGAAATGTATGTGCTTTGCTTTCCCCACACATTCTCTAATAAACTCGAATATTCGGCACCTCTAACACACAAACACACCTTTGTCTTTTGTTCCTCTGGTACATGCTACCTACCCAACTACCCCATGCAATACAAGCAGTATTCTTTTCAGACACCAAGTCTCAGTGTTGTTTACAGTCCTACCATTCTACCTATGATTGCAAACTGGGATTCCCCAGTTTGGGATCCTGCACTCACACACACACACATTTGCATTCTCAATGGGGAATGTGTGGTGCAATGGGGTGAGGAATGTACTGTTACTTCCAATCTGAGATTGGAGACTGCAAGGGAATTCTCCATGAAGGTAGACAAAGGCGCCATTCCCACTGGACTTATAAAGCGCTGTATTTCACTGCGATTCTGACTCGGATCTTTTTTCTGAGTCATATTCGAATCTGGTCCCTCGTTCCCATTTCGAAAGGGTGCAAAGGGACTCGGGTTTTTTTGACCCACGTTCTCATTCCCATTGAAATTTTCTCCATTGTAATTTGAAGCAGACTTTTTTGCTCCCCATTCCCATTGCCCTTCCGGAACCTCTTTTTTTTTTTTTTAAGCAGCTGTCAAGTGCTTAGGCGATTAGATGTCACAGTGACGTCAGTTGCTTCGATGCATTTTGGCACAGGCTATTTTTGTTCCCCGTTCCCATTTGCATCTTTCAAACCTGTTTTTCTGTTTTGTTTTGTTTTTAAGCAGTCAATCAATCGCTTAGGTGCTTTTCCCCTCTGGGAAAGGAAGAAGGAGCCTCCATCCCCCCAAGTCCCTTTGCCTCCCAAGCTCTCCTGTGTCTTCCCAGAGCCCCTCTGGGAAAGGGAGAAGGAGCCTCTATTCCCCCAAGTCCCTTTGCCTCCCAAGCTCTCCTGTGTCTTCCCAGAGCCCCCTTTTTATAGAGCATGTGAAAAAAAAGAAAAAATAATAGTTAAAATGGTTTTCAATGGGTCTCCTCACATGTCGATCAATGCATGTGGAGCAGGGGGGAGGTTGCAGGGGGGCATGATGTGTTTACCGCGTTTGGAGGTCAGTGTAGCAATTTGATATGTTTGGACACTCAACAGAGCGCCTAGGTGATCAAAAGCTTAATTTTAAAAAAAATAAATTTGTCTACACATGCGATCGCCTTACCCTGCTTCCCACTTCACTGGGGGAAAGGCTATGCAAATGGGGGAGAAATGGCACCATAATGCAGGAAAGAGAACAAAGCTGGTGACTCCCCCAGGCCAGCCCCTTGAGCACTGCTCTTCCCATCCCCAAGTTCCTGAATCAGACACCCTTGTCGTTCCCATTCATTTGCCCCAGATCGGACACAGGAGGTGCAAGAAAAACCTCTGGAAAAGTGCAGTCAAATTAACCCGGGTTCGACCCCTCATCCACCCATTCAGATTTTCCCTGGAAAAATTGATTACATGGGGATCAGATCCGAATTCCAATGGGAACAAAATTGGTGTAATGAGGGTCGAATGAGTGCTCAAGTGGGAACAATGCCCCCATAATCCGAGTCTTGATCCGCTTTATAAACCAGTGGGAATGGGGCCAAAGAAAGGATCCTGCTAGTGACCTACATATGAATATAACTCTTGGTTATGCACATGTATGTTTTATTTTGGATAGGGTGCAAGGGCTGTTCTCTAGTTCGTCATGACCTGTCCAAAATCTGTCCCCAGCCCAGGGAGCTGTCAAAGCTCGGAAATCAGCTACTGCTGTTACTACTCTTCATCAGATGGAGCAGAAAGGAGGTGATGACTAACACATTGAAGAAGTAACTGGTCTCAGCTGCAAGGCAAAGAGAAAGGGAGACACTCCATCTGGAGGGGTACCCCCCATTTCATTTCTCCTCACACAGCCACAACCAGCTGCTTCTTGGTTGTCTGAGATGTCTCCCTCCCCTCTTCCTGGTTGATCCAATCCAAAGTAGTGGCTCGGCTTGGGAGCTGCCAGGGCATTGGTAAGGCACTTTTTGCTCAGCCTGGATCCAGGATTGTGGAAAAATCTACTGTCTTGAAGCAGCCTATTTCTTTATTGTGTTCCTTCTGTCACAGCCACTCTGCCCACAGCCTTTTTCTACTTACGCTATCTAATCTCCTACTTTCCCAGCCATCAAGACCATAATCCTGTTGGTTCAGTACCCTTGAGAGGTTTGGATGCTAGATGGCACGAGGAGGTGAAGGCAGGATCTTCCCCCTGCCATGTCGACCAGCTTTGACAGGTTGATCATGGAGGGCAGTCCACTCCTCGCGTAAGCAAAAATCTGCAGCTGGATAAGAATGGCCAATAAGTGATTTTGATCATAGGAAATCACTTGCGCTTCAGGACTGAGAAAATGAAGGAATTGTCAGTAGTTACAGCTGTTTTTGGCTAATTCTGTTGTTTACTTATTCAGTCATTCTTTTTTTAAAAAAAACTCAGATATTAGACTTGATATTAAACATAGAAACATTAATATTCTGATTTCATTATGTACCATTTGAGCCTGATGTTTATTAGCTCTAAATAGCATTACAAGAGTAGTCATGTTCTCACTAATTTGCTGGAGTGACAAGAATTAAATGGTATTAGTTTCTACGCTGCTTGATTCCTGAGCCTAAAGATGATAACAACAGTAATGCTGTTGGTTGATCACTGTTGGTTTCTAATTATACTGCAACAGAAATGATACATGTTACTTTGGTTACACTTCCTCTTCAAATAAAGTTGAATTAATGCTCTCTCTTTCTCTTTTTAATGAATAACAGAGATTCATAGATGGAGAAAGAAGGAAACACCTTCAGGGTCATACTAGATAATATGTTTAGTAGGGGAAGGGATTCACTCTCTAATGGTAAAAAAGTTTATTGGTCATAACACATGATTTCCCTCACTTGTGTAATTTGCGTTTAGCTGCTATGTTATGTGAAAGTGAACAAGGGCATAATTGACAAATCTGCAAGGCATGTGTCTGTTGTGAGAGGGAATGCAGAGTCATCACATGAAACTTTATGTTTGGTTTGCACCCCAGACAAATAGAAGAGTTTGAGCCAAACTATCCATAATGTTAAATCTTAACATTTAACTATATAGGGGTAAATCTAGAGTCATATGAATTTACTTACAATGATGTATGAGATGGCTTTAAAGCAGGTATTTTTAAAGTCAAAACTCAAAAAAGATGTCTATGCTTTTTTCCTTTCCTTTCCTTTAAAAATTTTTTATTATTATTATTTTCAGATATAGTACACCTTTCTAAAGAGTCAGTGTGGTGTAGTCGCTTGAGAATCAGTCTAGGACTCTGGGTGATGTGCTTGGCCATGTAAACTCACTGTAAGTCACACTCTCTCATCCTTGGAGGCAGGCAATAATAAACCACCTTAGAAAACCCCATGATGGGTTTGCCTTAAGGACGCCACAAGTCAAAACAACTTGAAGGCACACAGTGACAACAGTGCTTCTATGAAGATTAAGTCTTTTCTTTTCTTTTCTTGAGACAAGTGAAGAAACCTTTTTTGATCAAGGCCACTGATCCACTAAGGTGCAGGAGAGCACCTGCTGCTGTTTCTCTTTGGAGGTCTCTGCCCTTTCCCATGGCTCTTCCAAAGTAGCAGCGTAGCAGCTGTAACCATCAGAGCCTTATCACATGGAGGGTTTTGCAGCTCTGTTCCGATGCAACTGCAGGTCCATCCATGCGGATTTATGCTAAAATGTGATGTATTATCACATGTGATTGCTTTCTATGGGGGGGGGTTGTTCCAAGGCGCTTCTGCAGTCAATCCAAAGTGATTCCTCATTTTGTTGAATTCGGTAACAAGTGAATTCACAAAAATTACTTCTAAGCGCACTTCAATTTCATTCCAAATTGCTCTGGTGTGGAATGCAACTTTGCTTCCGTCCTGGTACACCCCCAAAACTGCAAGGCCACACATTTCCCATGATGCTGTGCTGCAATTTTGCCCCATTTGCTTCTGGTGCTAGAAGGGTTTAGATTTAGATGTAGATGACAGGGATGAAGGGAATGAAACAGAGGGCTGCGGGGGGGGGGGAGATCGGAGCATAGGGGGCCATCGGAGGCTGGAGGGAGCAACAAACTCCAACTCCCAGAATTCCATACCCTCGAGCCAAGGACCTCACAACAAACTCCAACTCCCAGAATTCCATAGTACTGACCCAGGACAGTTAAAGTGGAGTCAAACCGGATTATTTCCCCAGTGCGGATGCAACCTGAGAGAAGGCAACTGTTACAAAGGGAAGGAGAGTGGATTAGATTCAGGGAGGTGGTACTTTAGGGAGCATGGAGAATAAGGCAAACTGGATACATTCTCAGGAAGCAGGTGGGGGATGCAGGGAAATCTGACAGAGAGGACCCAGGACACATTCTAGAGTAAATCGAATAAAAAATAGAAAGGAAGAATAAACGTGAAGCTGTCACTCGCGTGAAGCTAACATTCACATGAAACTGGAACCAGGAAGTGGCTCCCTTCTTCACCCCAGAAGTGCAAAGGTTCACGTTGCATTCAGACCCCCACTTGGCTACACAAGGGTGCCAATTTGAATCATTGAATCTGCATGGTATGTACCGGTGTGATAATTCAATGTGCACTCACTCTGCTTTGACTCAGGAATGGCCTCAATTTCATTTTTCACTTGTGATAATTCATCACATGAATTTCCTTTCATTCGAAGTGACTCTCCTTCACCCTTGCTACAGAAGAGCCATGGAGTTCCAGTTTCCAGTGTGACAAGGGCCTCAGCCAGCCTATTGTGTCCTTAGACTTCATGGTTTCTCCATAGGAAGGATGAGGACACTTTGGTCAGCACATTTGTTTTTGGTCTGTGCTGAGATCCTGCTGGGATCTCTCCAACTCAGTGGCACCAAATGTGCTATCTTTCTACAGCACTAAACTGGGCATCCAAACTCTAATCTCCAGTCACTGACAGAAGATGAGAGGCTTTCCCTAGCTTAATGCTTCAGAAAGGCAGCCCTTTCTGTGGTGCTGAGATGGAAAACTAAACGGAGATAAAAGTTGTGATTCCCGTAAGTGAGCAATACAGAAAAATTTGCCTTTTTGTTGTGCTGAAAGCAAAGAGGACTGGTGACACCCAATAGATGTGAGTATCTGGATCATAATGAAAAAATGTAAATCCTAAAACAATGTTCACCTTGTAACACTCCATATGTGATGTAGCTCTGGGAGAACAGCAGCTCATCCAGATACTGTTTCCAATCAGCTTTGCTGATGTCACTGCAAGCAGGAAAGCAATCAGATAGGAGAGGCAGGAAGCTTTTGAGCCAATGGCATACACCCTGCAGCATGCACAGTTATATTTCATATATTACAGGGAGAAAGGGGAGAGAAATAACTGCAGAGATGGAGGCAGAAGGATCCATGGCTGTCTTCTGCAATGTATGTGCAATGGTTGTCCTTTTGCCAGAAAACATCACCAGCAACGTCTGCAAGTGGAATGCCTCAGGGTTCTGTCCTAGGGCCATTACTACTCAACATTTTTTTCAAAGACTTAGATGGCTCAATAGCCTTGAAAGAAAAAAAATCTTCACTTGTGTAAAAAAAATTGTAGACTTCACAGCACTTAGCACAAAATATCCTGCACATTTGTTAGGCTTAATCTTCTTAAAAGAACTGTTGTCATTGTGTGCCTTCAAGCTGTTTGACTTCTGGCAACCTTAAGGCAAACATATCATGGGGGATTCTTGGCAAGATTTATTCAGAGGTGGTTTGTCATTGCCGTCCTCCAAGTATGAGAGAGTGTGACTTGCCCAAGGCAAACCAGTGGGTTCCCTTGACCAAAACTGGGAGGGGTGGCTAACATATTGGAAGATAAGAACAAAATTCAAAATGGCCTAGATCAACTGACATTAATAAAATGAAATTCAATAATGAGATATGCTAAATTCTACATTTAGGCTACAAAAACCAAATGCACAGGTATAGGATACTTGGCTCAGCAGTACTGCATGCAAAAAGGTCCTTGGGATTATTGTTGATCATAAGGTAAACATGAGTCAGCTGTGTGATGCTGCACCTAAGAAAGGGAATGCTATTTTAGCCTGCATTAATTGAAGCATAATTTCCAGGCTGAGGGAAGTAATAGTCCCACTATATTCTTCACTGGCTGGACCTCAGCTGGAGTACTGGACTCAGTTCTGGGCACATCATTTTAAGAAGAATATACACTAGTTGGACTGGGTTCAGAGAAGGGCCACAAGGATGATAAGAGGTATGGGGAACCAAACATATGGGAAGTGGTTGAAGGAGCTGGGCATGTTCAACTTGGAGAAGAAAAGACTGAGGGATGACATGGTTGTACTCTTTAAATGCCTCAAGGGATGTCACAGAGAGGAGGAGACAGGCCTGTTTTTTGCTGCCCCATTGAACAGTCCCAGATCTAATGGTGTGATGTTACAAGATTTCAAGTGAACAGTAAAAGAAACTTATTGACAGTAAGAACAGTTTAGCAATGGAACCAATTAGAAAAGTGATGGGGCCACCTTCTCTGGACATTTTCAAAAGAAGGCTGTACAGCTACCTACTGGCAATGCTTTAGCTGGCGATCCTGCACTGACCTGGACGTTGGGTTGATTACCCATGAAACCCCTTCCAACTCTTTAATTCTATGGTTCTATTTTGGTAGGAATCCCTGAAATAAACTGTATATAAGAAAAACATCTAGCTCTTTGAGAGCCTGTATATAGGGGAACATTTTCACAGTATCATGAACTGGTGCTCCTCTGATTGTCCCTTTTCTGGAACACAATCACTCTTTCAATGATCTATGCCTGTGAGTGAGGGGGAGGGGGAATCCCAGAATGGTGTAAATGTGGACTTAGAATACATCCTTCTACTTTAAAACATGAATTCTCATATATGCCCCAAGTCTCTGCTTCCTTATAGCATTGTAATTATAAGACTTTGTCTTTGATGCACATTGAAAAAAATGGAATAGTTTAAGGCTCTGCCTCATATGAGACCCAGCTTGGTATAGTGGTTTGGACATAGGACTAGGACCCTGGAGATCAGAATTTGAAGCCACAGCAACTCACTGAATGATCTTGGGCAAGTCACACACTCTCAGCCTCAGTGTAAGGCAAGGAAAAATCCTCTCTGAACAAGTTTTGTCAAGAGAAACCCATGAGAGGTTCGCCTAAGGGTCACCATAGATCAGAAACAACTTCAAGGCACATAACAACAACCTGGACATATTATTAAATTTGTAAATTGCAACTTGTTGTTTGTTATAATTACCATTAGCTATATATGGTTCCCTTCTCTTTTAACAGTTTCTTTTAACAGGAAGGCCATGAAAATATTTCCAGGCCAAAATATGTTGGGCTATTTTCAAGAGTAAAATCATCTCTTTTTTTCAACACACTGAGACTATATCTCTTTTCCACATCACATTTTTGTTGTGCTGACTTAGAAGATCAGTGACATTCTGGCAATTTTGAGGAGAGGGACAAGGTTTTGAAAGTGAAGAGTCCAGCTATGATATCATTTGGCCCCTAAGAAGATCAAACATTTTCCTCAAGTTTAGAAACATTTCCCTATCCCTACCTGTTGTTTTTTGTTGTCACACAATTCCAACCGCTATTTTGACTAATTCTTAGATGATTTTCCAGTTGGAGGTGGGATGGAGGCTCTGGGTGTGGACAGAAAACCTAAACCACTGTATTTAAAGCTAGTTTGAGGTAGGTTTCAAGCACAAAAATAACTTGAAAATTGTCACTTTAACAAAACGGTGGTGGGGGGGTTGTTGGTCATTGGGGGGGAAGGCAAAACAATTTGGGATGTGTGGGCCATATTCAGCCTGTGGGCTAAATTTTGTCACCCCTACTTTATAATTTGGGATGAGGTAGGTTACAGTTATACATGTATATACTAGTGTAGATATATGGTGGTCCTTGAAAAGGTTAAGGAGTTTGGATGAGAACTCCCAGATTTCCCAGTTACAATTTACACTGGTCATTCTGGAAGCTGTAGTCTAAAAAAGTAACTGGCATATTCATGGGCTGATACACGATGTATTGTATTCAGTTATGCATCTGTCTGTCAGTCTATGGACATTGTCCAGTATAGAACAGGGTAAGGGAACACCATTGTAAACTATTGTTTGGACTAAAAGACTTCTGAAGAAAACCCTACATTTACAGTATGCCCACATCATATGCAGATGATATACATGGCTTTCAGCATACACTGAAAGCTGCAATGGAAGAAGCCTTGGCACGCCCCAGAATGGGTAATGGCACACATGCTTCTGGCATGCACACCATGCCACACCACAGGCACTAACCCCATTATTTTTAATGGAGTTCGAGCATACGTGGAATTCCCTTTATGCAGGGGGTCTGGAACGGATCCCCCATGTAAGGGAAGGGCCCACTGTATAAGCCACTCAGCAAAAATATTCCCTAATAATTTCATTTCTTACAGTTGAGAACTGAAAGTGCCATAGAAACCAGTGAACCATAAGAGAAATTATTGGTTTTCTTCCTACCACAGAGTATCACATCATTCGGACATATAATTTCTACCTGCTTCCACTGTACATGCCATTCTGAGGCACTTACAAACACCTAAATGTTTGTTTATCACATTCTTGGAAAGCTCTTTATATTTATGGGGAAACCCACCAGGACCCATATAGCCACCCAGTAACAAGCACCTGCCATAGCAACAACATAAGGTATTTGGAGTTATTTGGTAAGGATGCACTTGAGAAAAAGAAAGAAAGAAACCTGAAGGACAACTTGTACATGTTACCAAGAAAAAGGTAAATTTGTACTGCAAATCTAACCCGCAACCTGTTCAGTTGCACTGATATTATTATCCCTGTTCAGGCATTTGCTTGAACAGGTGAGGACTACAAGTATGCAGAGCAAGGATAGGAACCATAAGCTCGTACCCCTCAATGCTTTTGGACTGCATCTCCCAGCATTCCACACCATTGGCAAATCTAGCTAATTTCTACCTGCTTCTACCTGACATCTAGAAAGTAGTATGATTCCCACCCCTCTTGTAGAGGGATGGGGCCACCTTCACCCCACCATCAAATTTCCCTCAGATGTCAAATTTGCCACCCATGTGTGCCAAGGTCTTAAAGTTGCTCTGCTCATGTGAAAGGGAACATGAGTAGAACACTCCAGACAAACAGTGAGCCTGCTTTTATCAGTGTTCCCAGTCAGGGAAAACATTCTACTCACATCCACCTGAACATGAGAGGAATGCCCTTTCAGAGCCCAATTGACTTTATTGTTTTCCTACTTCTTTTTCTTTTTTCTTTTTTTTACTTACACCACTCTGGAACTGTGTGATTTAAAAGAAAAATAAATAAATAAATAAATAAATAAATAATAAAGTAAAAAAAATAAAATACAAATACAAATATTGAAAGACATGCTGAGTAGGGCACAAGGCAGGGAGACAGGATTAAGGAGGAATCAGGAAGAGATGTGAATATGGCAACAGCACTAGTTGCTCTATTCTGAAGGCATGAAATATTAGGGCTGTGAATGTGGTATGTTTCTTTCCTTTTTTAAAAAAAACTGATGTCATTGCTGTGAGAACAGGGCTCATGTGGTAAAGCCCAAGATGAGAGGAAGTGTGGCCATGTCCATAACACTCCCACCTGCCCTCGCCATTGACTAGCCTGGCTAGGGATGACAGCAGTTGTCATCCAACAGCTTCTGCAAGGCCAGCCCCATAAGCTCCAACGTGTCAAAGATGAAAACTGGGGTGCATGTGGCTGAGCAACATCAGAGTGTGCTCAAGACAGTAAAGGTTATTAATGAAGAAGAACACGCAAGCTAGGACAGGCCGCAGCAGTTTGCTTTTGCCTCAGCCTACAAGGAAGGGGAAGATGACATTCCCATTCTCCTCTCCCTCTGCTGAATTAATTCAATGCAAACTACTTTTGCACTTTGAACTGCAGCTATTGAAGTAAACTAAAGATGAAGGGGGGAAGGAGAAGGGAGAAAACTGTGACATTTTAGAAGCAGCTGAAAAAGTGGGATGACAGAGGATAACTCAGGCAGGACTGTCCATACCAAATCAGGACAGTTGGAGGGTAAGCACATCTTTCTTCTCTACAGACATGAAACCTTAATCCACTCAAATACCTGAATGGGGCTTATGAGGGACATACTTTCAAGAAAGTAAGTGTGTCTCTAGGCAGACTGCAAATGTATAGCCCAAGGTTATGCAGATTTCCTGAGAAGTAAATCCCACTGAGTGTAGTAGTTCTTACTTCTGACAAAATGCTCAGAAAATTGCAACTTTGGTTTTCAACAACCACAAAAAAATCTCCCTTAGTAGTTATCCAAAGTAAGCAAAAAATAAATAAATCCTGTCCTCCTAAGACAGTGAACCCTTTTTTAGGTTGCCTGCAATACTTTGTATTGAATTTGCTAAATCCACTTTCTCTTAGCTGATTGGCTCGGCTGTTTCCCATCCATCCTGTGGGCGGCTGAAAATGATTTCCAATACTCTCGAAATAACAGGGCCTCTAGACCACAATCAAGCACAAGGGCTGCAGCAGTCAACTCAATAACCAAGTTCCACTTGGGCAATGCTTTTCAGCCACCCCTGAGATGCTGGATTATCAATTACATTCAGCAACTAAGCTGCTTACAGTGGGGAAGGGAAATAGAAATAAGATGTCTCTCCATAGTTTAACATAGGGGCATGGGAACAAGCAGCAACAATAAGGAAGTGCAGAATGAGAAAAAATAAAACCAGAGATAATTAACTCCAAATCTCATTCTCTTCCCCTTGAAACTAGTCCCACACTGTTACAATCATATATAAAAGCGTATATATATATATATATATATAAAATCAAATAGCTATGATTTATGTTGAGGGGAAAAAAATCTTCTTCTGAGGTTATGCATGGTGCATAATCAGTGGCCTGGAAACTGCATGTCTATTCCCTACCTTAACTTCAGCCCCTCCCAGGATGCCCTGATCCCTAAATCTACTACTGGTAAATCTCCACACTGCCAGTTTCACAACTGATCAAGCAGATGTAATAAAGGGGACAACATGTGATCCCACAGATACTGACAGACTGAAGCTTTCATGATTCTTCACCACTGGGTACCTTGGCCATGGCTGATGAGAATTGCAGTCAGCAACATCTAGAACATGATAAAGGTTTTCCATCTCTCACCTAATGATCCTTACACAGGGCAATTGAATGGAACCTGTGCAAGGTATGTTTGTGCACATGTATGAGTGGGCAAGGGTGTTTGAACCAAGCTTCCAGTGCTGAGCTAGTCAGCATCCCTGGTTCAGGGATAATTTTGGGCAGGTCACTCTCCATTGGAAAATGTGAAAGAGAGTAGTCAACGTCTCAAACAGTAATAAAAATGGTGACACATAAATGGAACAACGACCAGTCTCACCCACAGAAAGGGAAGGGGAATAAAGGCAGAGAAATAAATAAGCTTCTTAGTGGAAACAGATTAAAATAGTTTTATAAACTACTAGTCCATAATCAAATATGTGCTCCAATGGAGAAGAGATTGAGGGAAAGAGAATGACTGTAGGTTACAGTAATATGGGAAGAGAGTGTGAGCGCTAAAACAAACAGCATGTCATTATCAATATACAGTATGTGGTGCCTAAAGTCCTAGGGAGTGTTAAGAAAATTAGCATTTAGGGAATACAGGCATGCAAATGTTGCAAATTCTAACACCATGCATGTATCCCTGAAGTCTTGTCTTGACTCACAGATTCAGAGTCTGTCGGGAAAAGGTTTGGTCAAAGCTTATCTGGACAGTAGATCATCTTGATTACTCCTCCCATATTCATTTCAGTGGGAAAATAGACTGAGGAGATGTTGGTTCCCCTATCTGTTGCTAAAGTTCTCAGTTTTGTTTTCTAAACATCCACATGACATTCCCCCTTTCATAGAACACCCAGAGGGAAGTCTCAGGAAATCTTATTCCTAATTAGAAGCAGAGTTCTTTTTTATTCCAAGATAAATCACAGGGGGAAAAACACACACACTTTTTAAATAAGTGAGGTTCTCTGACAGCTCTTTGCTGGATGAGAGGGGGAGCACAGAGCCTTTTCACTACAACAGTAATATTTTTGGAATACTGTATTTTTAAAAAAGAAGGCAAGCTACCCACGTCCCCAGAGTCAAAAGTGAGCAAAGTCACAAAAGAGATATTTGATTGGCCAATTGTCTGTAGCACTATGAAATCTAGGTATATTGGCCAAATTGTCTACCAAGCTTCCTTCATCTTACTTCCCCTCTCAGTTGGCTGGAGAGATTTATTTGGATTGAAAACTCTTTTCCAGGAAATCCCAACCAGGATGTAGCTATAGATCTCACTTCTTTGCAATAGTTTGGAGAGGCTCCTACACACCTTATTGTATCTCATCCCAAAGTGCTTGCTGCGTGGCATCATCATTTCTGTCTGAGAAAGGTTAATACAACTGTAGTTGTCCTCTATGACAATAAAAATAACATAATTCAAGACCAGGAAGGAATAAAAAGACATTGGGTGCAATACACAGAAGAGTTATATAAAAGAGTCCATCTCCTGTGATCCCCAGTCTATAGAGAGCCTACTGGGGCTGGAGCCACCGGTCTGCTTTGCCCCTAAAACAATATCCCCATTCCACAGAAAGCAACTAGTATGGAAGCAACCCAGGACTCTCACTAATGGTTGCCTGCAAGGACCAGTAAGGGCTCCTACAAACTCCCCCATCCTGCACAACAATGGTGGTGTAGCATTTCTCTGTTTTATTCTCAGCAGTGGGGCTCAGCTGGGGAGTTAGTCATCAGAACCCATATTTCTGTGAACAACTTTTTAATTGAAGTTGAAAGAATGACCTCTTTTAAAAGCTAGCAAACAAATCTGCACTTTTGGAAATCTGTATGGAATTCTATATGCTGTGTGCAGGGTCTGCCATTGGTTCCCTATTAATATCACATGATGTCTCCTGACCTAACCACATGATGTTGCAACAGGCAATCCAATCTGATCTGTTTGCTCATTTGTCTTATTTGGTTGCTCAGCTGTTCTGTTTGATTTCTTTGGCCTTTCCTAGAGCCAATACACATGGGGGCTTACCTTATTAAACTTCTTCACACACGACAGTAAAGCGTTTGTTCAGCTGTACTTCAATTAAGTTCCTAGTTTGTTGTTTTCGTCTTTCAGCCTGTCATCATTCCACCCATCACTGCTTGCAGACTACTGTTTCTTTCCACATTTCCTCTGACTCGTACCCTTAATATGTTATGCTTTATTAGCAGTTTCAGCCCCAGCATGTCATTTCCTGCATCTCAAGCAAACACTATTATTACATTTTCTTCATGACTGATTTCTATGTGGAATAGTATTCGTATGTTCTTCCAAGAGAGTTATGGGTTCCTTCATTATGTGTATCTTGCTTAAAACTAACTTTGATGCATAAATAGCCAAACAATACACCTGTAGGTAAAGTTAGACATTGGCCTAAATCCAGTTATTAGGGTGTGTCTACACTGATGGGCAAAATCACCTTGCTTTTGTTGTTGTTGTTGTTCACAGTGACCATGCAATGATGCCGTTAACAACGCAAACTCACAGACATACCCTGAAGTAGAAATACATGACAACACTCACCAAGCTCACCAGACCCAACCAGTCCTGCCAAATATTCCTGCTTTCAGCCTCACACAAATGTTGCTATGGAGCACAGTCCACACACACACACACACCCCTACGTGGATTTTCTATTCAAATCCAGAATAAATCCTCACCCTTTCCTTCTAGATTAAAGCCCTTGGGCACTGAAAAGGCCCAGATTCAGCCCAAATTGTCCCATATGTCACCTGGACTGCTTGCTGTGAAATGACATGAGATTGTTTTATTTGTCCTGTGTAGACATGTCCTTGTCTTAGAATGCAGAAACATAGCAATATTAGGGTGTGTGGGCTAAAATGGACAGGAATGGGTCACTTGGACTCTGACAGACTGCTCTAAAAGCAGGCAACCACCACACTGCCAAATGAGATGCCAGTAGGAGCGGTTTTTTACTGCTCCCTTTGTCAGTGGGTTTAAGCCTCAGAGCAGCTTCTGGTCAATCCAGAGGTGTGCGCCATCTGCACATCATGTCCCCAAAGTTGCTGGAAGCCACACCTTTTGGCCCATATGTTTTGGGTCTCAGTTACTTTTGATGGTGAATGTGAAGTTCCTGCCAAATCATTTCATTCAGTGGTTTCTGTCTGCTGTCTTTTCTCAGACCTAGTTTGTGTGTGGAAGGGAGGTACTTTTGGTCTTGAACTGCTGTTGCAACACCATCTTGTTCCAGTCTAGACTGTCAAACTGATGTTTTGGTTTTTCAAAGCTGCTGTTCCTTTCATTACTAGATTCCTCCTTACTCTTTAAGAATTTGCATTCCTAAACATAGAAAAGAAAATGAGCAAGTGTTTCATCTGTGGGGAAAAAAGAAAGCAATTAAACCACCTGCTCCTGACCCTAAAAAAAAGGAATTCCAGAATTGTACAAGTAAGAACAAAGCTGCTTTGAAAGTAAAAGGCAAACCTGGGGTTTGTAGTTTGGTCAGAGTTCTCAGAGGAACAATCTGGCTGAGAATCTAAATGCCTATCCCAAATTTGCAAATCCCAGAATTTCATAGGATGTTGCCATGGTAGTTAAAATGGAATCATAGTGATACAGTTGTGTTGTGTGAAAAAGGGAGAATTATGGGAAAAGGCCATAATGAAAAATCAATATTTATGTTTTTATTTAGCTATGTGTGAGTATCAACAATCTAATATTAACAATTGAAAATATGTTGATGACACCATTCTACAAGAAGAAACATTGAAGATCTGGAACAAAAATAAAGGAAGGTCAAAGAAAAAAGTGCAAAGACAGGATTAATTCTGTACGTAAAGAAAACAAAAACGATTACTACAGAGGAACTACATAAATTCAATGTTGACAATGAAGAAATCGAAATAATTAAAGCGTTTCCATACTTTGGATCAAACACTGAACAGAATGAAGACTGCAGTAAAGAAATAAGAAGAAAACTAGGAAAGGGCAGCTGTGAAAGAAATAGAAAAGATCCTAAAGAGCAAAGATGTACAACTGAGCATTAATGTTAGAATCATACATGCCATTTTGTTTCCCATCACTATGTACAGATGTGAGAGCTAGACAGTGAAGAAAGAAGATAAAAAGAAAACCAATTCATTTGAGATGTAGTGCTGGAGAAGACTGTTTAGGATACTGTGGACAGCCAAAAGGACAAAAAAATGGATCCTTGAATATATCAAGCCTGAACTCTCCCTGGAAGCCAAGATGATCAAACTGAGGCTGCAGTACTTTGGCTACATCATGAGAAGGTACAACTCATTAGAAAAGTCAATAATGCTAGGAAAGGTAGAAGGAAGTAGAAAGAGAGGGAGACCACACACTAGATGGATAGACTCAATTAGGAAGGTCACAGGTCTGAATTTACAAGACCTAAGCAGACTAACAGAGGACAAGGGGTCTTGGAGACGTCTGATCCATGGGGTCACCAAGAGTCGGGGCAGTTAACAACAACAACAAATGTCTGACTGTTAGAATCATAAAATCATAGAGTTGGAAAAGGCTGCAAGGGCCATCTAGCTCAATCCCCTCTTATACAGGAACACACAAACAGCTCTTTCAGTAAAGTTCTTCCTAATGTTCAGGTGAAATCTCTTTTCTTATCATTTGAATCATTGGTCCATGTTCAAGTCTCTACAACAACAGAAAATAAGTATGCTCTAATTTCTTCTTTACCTGTTTTAAATATTTTTTCAGTTATTCAAATTACCTATCATGTCATCCATGAGGCTGTTCTAAACAGACCCAACTCCATCAATTGTTCTTCATAAGACTCAGTTTCCAGACTTTGGTCCCCCTTCTTTGGACACGTTCGAGCTGAATCATCTGACGCAAGCCTGCAGGGAGAAAATATAATGAATTCTTGGCAATTGCGCATCTTCTTTCTGTTGGTTTTTCCCCCCATCTTCCCTGGTTCATCTCTCACCTGGGGGTTTCACATTTCCTTCACTTGGAGTTATAAAAGGAGCCCTGATGGCGCAGTGGTTAAATGCCTGTACTGCAGCCATTCACTCAAAACCACAAGGTTGCGAGTTCAAGACCAGCAAAAGGGCCCAAGCTCGACTCAGGCTTGCATCCTTCCGAGGTCGCTAAAATGAGTACCCAGACTGTTGGGGGCAAATTAGCTTACTTGCTAATTAGCTTACTTGCTGTTCACCGCTATGATCTTTGGAATAGCGGTATATAAATAAAACAAATTATTATTATTATTATTATTATAAAATGCCTGTTAGGTAGTATGGACTATCTATAAGGCCCATACAGCCAGTGTTGATTAGATACATCCACCATGAATATGACCTTTACTTTGTGTAACAAAAAACCTCAGTTGTTATTTTTTTATTTTTTAAGTAGTCTTCGTTTTAGCCATTTTTGCTATATAACAAATGCAGCAACTCTTTTGCAAACTGCAATTGTTTTAACAACTTGTGCTGAAACATACCCTTAGCAGCATTTAACTAAAATTGCTTTCCCTTGTTATTCTAGCCATCTAAAAATAATGATGATGATGGTGGTGGTGATGATGATGATGATGATAAAGAATAAAAAATACTTATGTCATCAAAAGATTTCTCAGTTGCCTTCAGCTGAGCCCACTTCAAGTATATGAAGGCCTCAGAATAGCTTTGCCACAAAATCTCCACAGAGCTGCCCTAAAGCTGTCTTCTCATGTAAAGAGATAACTTTGATAGCATAGCAGGCTGTCCCTCGAAGTCCACTAAAATCTTCATGGAGGCAATTTTGACTAAAATAACTGAACATTGACCTAATGCTGCCCCACTGCTGTCATTTCTGAGTGCAGACTTGAACCCTCATTAAATCCACAGCAATCAAAACCATGTACTATCTCAAATGCCTTTTGCTAACAGATTGGAGGGATAGATCCCTATTATGAGGTCAACTGGGCAAATTTTTAACTGGGAGGAAAAGCCTTTTCCAGACACTAATGTTGCATAGGATGAGACTGGCAAAGTTACCTTTTTGGACTACAAATTCCAGAATGCCCAACCAGCATGGCCAAACAGAGACATCTTACAGTCACAGAGTGGGAAAGGATCTTGGGGAACATCTAATTCAACCGATGGTGTCAATCAAATTAATTAACAGCTGGTTCTTTGTTGTTGTTGTTGTTACCATTATTATATTTTATTCTATTTTGGGGTCAGAATGTATACATGTTAACCAAAAAAATCAACTGTTGTATGATTGATCATTAAATTTATTATTATGATGATTATGATTATTATTATCCTACCTCTCCCCATGGATTAAAATGGGGAACAGCAACAGACCAACATCAGTTGAAAATATTTATCAATTTAAAAGGCCAAGCAGGACACATACATATTAAAACATCATTTTAAAAATCATCATTTAAAATTTAAAAAGCTGTGTGCTTCCCTGCAGTAGAAAGGAGGAGAGGGATCTCAGGGCCAGGCACTCTCTGGATGACCCTCCCTCCCTCTCTGTTATTCTCCCTTGTTCTCTCTCCTTTCTTTTTTCCTTCCCTAGTGGGGGCTGCCTGCAAGGCAACAACTGATTTTCCTTATCTTTTCTTCCTTAGCCTTCCCCATGCAGCTGAGGCATAGCAAAAGTTAGCTGGGGAAGCTTTTGGCCAGCTGCTGCTGTTGGTGAAGATGATAGCTGGGAATTAATCAAAGCATGCATCAGTCATAGAGGGAGGGTTCAGTGAAACATTTTGCCCCCGCAACAAGTGGTTCAATGAGCCTGACAAATTTTAGCAATGGGTTCAGGTGAATGGGTGTGGACCAGCTGAATGACACCCTGACAGAGCACCAAATCTGCAGTCCATAGCTAAGGCTATGTCCACACTGCTGGGAAAACCCAGCTTACTATTGGGGCTTCTCATTGCGAGGGAGAGATGAGCTCTCCACACAACCATCACCCACAATGGGCCGATGATGGGAGCACTGTCTTCACACTCTTCAGGAGACCTTTCTCCCTCGGCTCATACAGGCAATGGCCATCTTACTGAGCATCTGTACTAATTGTATTGTTGTGCTAATGTGTGCTTCTGTGATCAATTTGCACATATGCAAAAGGAATGGTCCTGGAGGAACTACACAAAGTTGAAAGTGAACGTGCTGTGGTGGGGAGTTTGAGGTGGAAAGAGAACAGTGGCCCACTGATGTTCTTCCTTGCATCTCTGCTCCAGCATGCAATCGGCACACTCAAAGGATTCTCCAGGGTTTCCAGCCTGATTTGGAGCAAAAGGGAGCTCTTTTTATTCTGAAGAATCACCTTGTGGTGCAGATTGGGACCATGCTTTGCCCATTTTGGCCCCATGCATCATCTGAACAGATCAGTGCATGAACAGGGTGGAAACATTTTTTTTCCTCCATGCAAACACCACCCAAAAAAATCGTTTGGCAAAGGATAACCCAATGCTTCTCATAGCAGTCTCTTCCAAAGCTGAATCTTATTTCATCCATCCATTCATTTACATTATATCCTTTCTTCCCTCAATCTGACACCCCAAGCAGTTTATAACATAGATTAAATCATCTCTTGCTGTTAAGAAGATTCTCTTAATGCTTAGCTATAATGTGTATCCTTGCCATTTTCATTCAATAGGCATACACTTGCCTACTGCAACAACAAATAACAAGTTGGTTCTATCTTTTGTATATCTTCTGATAATTGAAGATAGTCCCCTTCATCTTCTCCTCTGCAGGCTAAATACATTCAAGTCCAAACTAGACAAAATGTCACTAGAAGTGGTGCTGCCTTGAGAGTTAAATATGTCTCTTTATCCTAAGCACAGATTTGTCTTACTCTGTGAATTGTAAATTAGCCTCCTTTTGTGATTGGTTATTTGAAGATAACTGGGGACTTCTTTTTCAAGTCTGATTGCTCAGAGACAAAGATTTTAAAGAATGGTATGTCTGTGTGTAGGGTGGGGACATTGTAGAGACAGGACATGTATACTATGTGCAATTTTCCCTAATGTGCAATTTGACCATTAGTTCCTGCCATTTTTTGGCACAGGACATGGCTTCCAAACATCTCAATATCCTGCTCACCCTTCTCTGACTACTAACCATATGATCAATGTCCTTCCTAAGATGTGTCACCCAGAACAAGAGAGAGTATTTCATACACAGCGGAGTGTTTAATTTTTGCCATTGGAAAGCAATGCTTCTGTTGATGAAGCCTACGACTGCTTTGCAGTTCTAGCAGTTCCCCCGCTGGCTCCTGTTCAGCTTATGATCAACTGTCTGTAAGCATATGGGGTCACTAAAGACACTGAAGCAAATATGCATACATCAGAGTCATAGCCTGCACTATGTTGTTGTTTTCAGTTCCACTAGCATTCATTTTACATGCACTTAACTATGACTAAGACCAGCAAGCATATGGCAACCCTAATGATAACAATATTATTGGACATGTTGGCCAAGATCCAACAGTATTGCTGGCAGAGGATAAATCTCCATCAGTGTACTTCCTCTTGGATTTCCACAGTCATCCCAGTGACTCTACTGGGATGTACAGTGACTGTACTGGGATGTAGCCCCCATGACCAATCAGTGCCCAAAGAAAGAGAGGCTACTAGATCGCATTCATCTGCTATTGTGTAGCTGGAGGAAAAGAACAGCCCTCACCCTCCCTGTTCTCTAGGGCAATGGCTGTTCCTGCAGACAAATAGTGTGCAGGTGGGCAGACAGGAGAGAAGCATTGTGCAAGGAGATACTAGAAACCTCCTTCTGTAATGCTCAAAAAACTACATATACTGGTGGAACAAGAGGGTATCCTAGCAGATATAGCAGTAGTATCCCAGCTATATTCTCCAGAATATATTCATTTCTCTCTTTTCTTTAAAATGTTCTGGCAAAAAAGACATCTAGATGTGTCCTGGTACATTGACAGAAATTATTTCCCTTTCTGCAGAACTATTTGCTAACTCTCCAAGAAAAATGTTAAAGTCCATTGATAGGCTGCCACCCTCTGCACACTTACCCAACAATAAATCCCATCAAATTCAATGGGACTTGCTTTTTGAAGGGACACACAGAGGATTGTGCTGTAACTAATCAAATGCCAGAGTGAGGAGAGACAGCTGAGAGAGAAACCTGTCTGTAGAACAGCTGCCAGATTTCCTTACATATTTAATGGAAAACAGATACTCTGGAGCCATTTCTATGATACAATATTTAACATATTATGTATAGTATATGGTGACCAGAATCCAGTTGTGGATTTATGTATACATAAACACTGTCGCTACAGTGATACGCAGTGAATTTTGTCCCAATTCCCACTTACTAGAAATGAGTCACTGTGATCGACAGAGATCTGTTCCTCTGTCAATAAGGAAGCAGCTGGCTGGTGGTTCCACCCTGTGCTGTGAGTGATCTCTAATGCAACAGGCAGGTGTGAGGTCCCTTGCACTAGATATCACTCATCCACCTGCTTCCCAAGCAACAGCGGAACAAACCCTTGTAGATCACAGCACCAGTGGGGACTGGCGTACTTTCATGGTTCCTTCGTACACATTGTGGATATGAAACGGTCACAAGTGCATAACTCTAGGTTATGCATTTGTAACTGCCCAACAGGATTCTAGCCATTATTTTTAGTATTAATTGCTACTGTATTCTAAAGCATTTTGGTATTTTTTATATGTCTTTGTGATGGTCATTTTCACTTTTTGTGGCAAGCACAAGAGACATAGCCTACTTCATAGTGCAACCACTGAAAGGTAGTGGCAGAGATAGGTCTTGTCCCATCATTGCTTGCTTTCATAGGGGAATGAAGGCTTAGGCTGTGCAGACTGGCTTTAAAGGCTGGCTTGGGGGCAGAGTCGGGGCACAGCTATCATGCCTTTTGCAGGGCACAAAAAGGAGCTGCTTTTTGTGGCTCCTGTTTGCGCCCTGCAAAGGCCAGATCGGGGCCGCAGCATACGGTTGCCACAGTCCTGATCTGGCTGCAAAAGGGGCAGCTGGAGACCTGTCTGCACAGCACCTTATTTGCTCTCACTGTTGATTTTTCATTCTGTAATCTTAATTTGCTGATATATGTTTGATGTAGTTGTATGTTATTTACTGCATACATTTTTATATCATCAGTATTCTATTTTTCCTTTTATTGAAATTTTATTTTTAATACATAGTAATAATATACATTTATCTATGTTTTCATCCCCCCTCCTCCTCCCACAAATGGCTAACAGAAATTCATCACTTCATTTAATCACCAAACCAACAATCAGAAATATGGAATATATCATTAATCACATTTTTCACATCTTCATACCCCGTTTTTCCATTTATATAATCAGTATTCTAATAGCTATATTTTATATTGTAATCTTGTATTTAGCTGCTTTGAATATCTTGTATAGAAAAGAAATCTAAGTAAACAAAAATACAGCTGGCAGCAATTCCCAAGACTGCATATATATTTTCCCCCTATTGCTCGTCATAAGAATATAAGAAAAGCTCTACTGCATCAAACCAAAAGGTTTCTCAGTTCATCTTCCTCTTTCTAAGAGTAGACAATCTGCTAGGAACTCACAAAAACGGGATGTGAGGACCACAAAGCTCTTGTGATGTTTTTTGCCCAATGGCATGATAGAAGTACATATACCTGGGGCCCAGAGTTCCAAGGTACCTTGACTCCATTATCATTACCAAATGGAAAAATAATTAAGACTGGAGTGTTTGAAAATATTTATAGCAAAGGTGGGCAGCTGCAAACAGGGCCGGGGCCATTTTCCTTTTCATCATCTGCTTAGCAGGCTGCAACAGTGCATTTCAATACAAAAGAAATGATGTGGTGACACTTTCAACTGCCATTTTGGCTGAATTTTTCTCCTTTTTATCTGTTTGGGGAAGTTTGGGAGAGCAAGGGGTTAGAGGAGCAAACTTGCCATTTTAGGCAGTTTGGGGAGATTTGGGGTGATTTGGGGGGCAAAATCAGCCCTCCCAAAATTAAAAATATTTGGAGGAATCTGGGAGCTTTGAGTGGCATCTGGTCGGTCGCATGGTTTGTACTTAGGGGTCCCGAGGATCATGTGTGTGGGCCATACTTTGTCCACCCTTTATTTATAGTAATACACAGCCTCAACAGACTGGCCATAAATGCCAGCATCGGGGTGGAGGAGGGGTGTGGCATCCGCACGACACATGCCCTGACTCCACCTCCATGCCAACATGATGCCACACATGCCACCACATGGCGGCCGGCATTACAACACTCCTATGGCGCTGTGTCCAGATGATGCAGCACCAAAGGAGTGGGGAAAAGCCACAGCACTGGTGGATATGGCACCCTTTCTGCAGTGCAAAGAGGAGCCACTTTTTGTGAAAGGCCAGATCGGGGCTATGGCATGTAATTGCTGCAGCCCTGATCCTGCACTGAAAGGGGCAGCTGCAGGCTTCCCCTTAGCAGCGATCTGTTCCGCCCTACATTTCCTTCTCCTTGTTGCTGGAAAACAATGTTGTCCAAATGTGCAAGATTTGCCTAGAGGTAAATTAGAAGCGGACAAAGTAACTTTTCAAGCTGCAGACCTTGCCTAAATCTCAATCCTTCTCTAAAGGAGACAGTGTGTTCATCTGCAGTTAAACTAGGATTTGTAGTTTGAAAGAGAGAAAGACAAAGGCAACTGCCATGCTGCAGAATTAAATAATGACACTGTTTTGACTGCCATGGCCCCATCCTATGGAATCCTGGGATTTATAGTTTGTGGTGATACCAAGGCCCTCTGGCAGAGAAGGCTAAATATCTCACAAAACTACAAATCCCAGAATTCCATAGCATTGGGCCATGGCAGTTAATATGGTGTCATCATCAATTCTGTAATGTGGCAGCAGCCAAAGGACTGAAAATGGAAAAAATGGGGCTAGCACACTCCCCTATTCAAATATCAACTCAACCTCAACCTCCTTCATAGTAGCTAAGGAGAATATCAGCAGAATTCATCTTGCAGTAGTTTTGATGCCAGAGAGTAGCAAGATGGGGCTTACAGCTGCATGCAGCCCAGACCTGTACAGGAATAGAAAGACCTGAGAAGAGACACTAAAACTGTCTCCCTTTGCAGCCACACTTTAAGCAGCCCCCACCCCCAAGAAAACATAACACAGACTCTTAAATAAATTAAAGAAATTATTTATTAAGTTAAAATTAGTAAATAAAATCAGATTTAATTAAATAACAAGTTATTTACAGACAGAAAAACATTTGTATTACCTATGAATTCCTATTACTTTCTCATGTGATCAGTCTTAAAGGTCCATGACCTTGAATCCATCCCTGGTTTTCCTCACTTGGGATGACCTTTTTAAACACTTTTGCTCCACATAGGCAACCTAATGCAGCAGTCAAAGCTTTGGACTACAGCTCTGAGTGAAGGAAATGTTTTTATTCACTTAACAGGGTTATTAAAATGCTCTCTTGCTCTTAAAATATGAAGGAAGATATATGAAATAGGTCAGGATTTACACTAGCAGATTTGCCAGCCTTTACGTGTTACCTGAAACTGAGAAAATGTAAGCAAATCACATTTGGGGACTACTTTCCAAGAACAGTTTTAAATGAATGTGTGTCGGATCAAAAGAATTGAATTATACAGCAGAGTCTGTCAGGTATGATTTTCTGTTGTTTCATATTGTTTTGTGCTTTCTTTCCTCATTTGTTGTTATTACATTTGTTCTCTGCATCCACTTGTTGTTGCACCTGAGACATTAGTGGCACTATAAAGAGCTGGAGAGAAAGGAAAGTCTGACTGTCATTCAGAAGTCACATACACTTATTTTTCAACTATTTGAACATCACAAAGCCCATTTAATTGCAGCTGTTGTAGGCTGCATCTACACTGCAGAAATAATCCAGTTTGTCAACACTTTAATGCAGTGGCTAAATGCTATAGAATTCTGGGGATTATAGTTTGTTGTGGCACTAGAGCTCTCTGACAGAGAAGGCTAAATGTCTCACAAAACTATAATTTCCAGAATCCCACTGTCTTGAGCCATGACAGTTAGAGTCGTGTCAAACTGGATTATTTCTGCAGTGCAGATGTAGCCATGATTGGCCTGCACATATTATCCATCCTTGTACATACTGGTACTTTTTTTCGTATTTCCTGTGCCATGGCCTCCTGCCATGTAGGATTGTCTTCACAGAATTAAAGCATCCCTGACAGATGGCCATCCAACCTCTTTTTACAGACCTCCCAAGGAGACTCTACCACATTCTGAGGCATCATATACAGCTGTCAAACAGCACTTATCATAAGGAAGTTCCTCCTAATGGGAATATGGAATCCCTTTTCTTGTAGTTTGTATCCATTTGCTCAATGTCTTAGTCTCATGAGCATCAGAAAACAAGCTTGCTCCTTCTTCAATATGACATCCCTTCAAATATTTAAACATGGCTGTTATGTCACCTCTTAACCTCTTCTCCAGCCTAAATAATTGGGGAAGCCCTAACATCTGGTCTGTGTCACCAGGACAAGTGATGGGCATACCATCTGTCTCTGGGATTCTACATTTCCATCCTCATGGATATCATTGAAGAAAGCAATAAGGCCTACACCTAGAACTTGCAACAAGTAAGTGTTTATTGTAATAAACTCTCTTTGACAGTAATGAAGCCATAATTAATCCACCTTATAGTTGTAACTTGTATAATAATTTGAGTCCTTTTGTGGTGGTGTTTATTATATTTATTATTGGAGCCGCAGCATGCAGTTGCCGTGACTCCAACCCGGCTCTCTCAGAGGTGGCTTAAAGCCACCCTTTTGGGACAATCTGTTTTGCCCCTGGTGCTTGGTTGTCTGGGGTTACAATCCACAACAAAGAAGACTAAACTGGCATTGAATCCCTCACCACTTGATAACCAGTTCTGGATTCTGTTTGAGGTCCCCTCCATCATCTGAGTACCCAATTTGTGATGGCAGTTAAACTTGATAGTCAGAGTCACCATTCTTTAAGCATTTTTAAGCACTGGAATTTCAGGATACTTCTACAGGAAATGAGAAAGCTCTCTGGTACTATTTTAAGCTATTTATTATAAGCATTCATGGATATATATACTCAACATTCCCCTTGGGGAGAAACACAAATATGGCAACGGCTGGGAGTTTAGCTTCATTATATTATATTACTTTGTAAGACATCTTACATCACATCCAGCATAAACAGCATTAATACCACATAATGATATATCTAAGCATAGTTTTACGACTATCAGCATAAATCAGCATTTTAGGGCCCCATCTCAGGCAAATTATAGAACTAACAGCTCATTAGAAGCAATGCAGGCTGTTACCAAACAGCCATCCTCATTGGAGACTACCAATAGCAGTCTGATTTATTTTCTTTGTTTTATTTTCTCCTGATGCCTGCTTGATTAATCAATTGACCAATCTGCCCCAAAAAGGACTCACTATCTCTGGGTTATCTCTATCCAGTTAAAATAGAGATCCTGATGGTGGGAGATTATAATTCTGTCGGTGTACAGCCAATGTACCTATCAAGGTTTATCTTAATCATGAATCTGCTGGTGCCTTAACCTCTTGCATCCAGAAGTTTTTCATTATCTTATTTACATCCCAAAGTAAATTTGAAGCTGACATTAAAGCTGAAGCTGGTTTTACACACTGACATACACACACTCCCACAGAGATAACAGCTTGAATTAAACTCTATGCTATATCTGACATTCTATAGGTGATATTAGGTTAAATTATGTACTTTTGAAGATATATTCCCAGGCAAAAACACTAGCAAGGAAACAGATGGTAAGAAAGGCAAAGTGGGGAAAAGCAACATCCCCTCTTGAAAACCTTTTGTCTTCTTCCCAAATATAAAATGAGTAACCATTCAGCACAGGCCTAAAAATGTTAGTACTGACCTCTGAAAGTGAAACTTGCTTACTCTTTCCTTAAACCCTCATATAAACTGAAGAACATTAGAGCAATCTGCAATCTCTATCAGGGATTTTCCAGGCAAAGGAAAGCATGAATATCTTCTCAGACATCAGTCTTCTAAACAGATTAATACATTGTTTTAAATGGTCAAGAACTCTCACTTTGAACAAGTAATTTCTTTAAAAATTATGACTGCACATGTCAGTCACTTTTCAAAGAGGATATTGGTGGCTTTCAAGAAGTCAGTAATCAGACTGGTTTTAATATGCCAAGCCAAAAGCTGTTTTAGTGCCACTGAGCTCCCGCTGATTGCTAGTCTTGTAGTTTTATGTGAATTAAACTAGCATCTCCTTCAACTATAAAAAAAAAATTAGTTAGCATAAGGAAGTATTCAGCTGCCTCAAGGCCATGTGAGTTTACGATATTAATTTCTGATCTTTCCTAATTTCCAGGCAAAAGCAATTTAATGAAATTTGGAATCCATAAAACTATACTAGCCTGAGCCACCTTTCATATCCAACAATCTTCCCAAAGCCATTCCTTTTCTTACTCTTGTGTTCACAAACACAATCAAGCTATATCTAAGTACTACTTAAAAAGAGAGGGAAAAAGAGCTATTTGAGGCATACCCCCAACAGATGTTGTGGCATTTCTTTTAACTGAAACTATGAAATATTATAAATGGGCTTTGTTACTACTCAGCTTTCTACAGTGGTTTGCTATGAAACAAACTAAGCGAAGCATCATTAAAAGAAGTAGCAAATGTGTACATTGAATTTTAAGTGTAAACAGAGGCAGGAAGGAACCAATCCAGATTCAAATACTGATGGAAGCTAGAAGTATTTGTTAACCTTTTCACCCATTTTGGAAATTTTCTTGTACAAAATGGAGCCATTGTGACTGTGAGGCTATAAGAGGTTAAAGCCCTCTTTCTCTTGCCATTCTCTCCATGCAGATCAACCCACCACACATGTATTGTTTATTCTTTTAAAAGAAAATCAATTATGCAACTGCCAATTGCATGAATGATACGGAAATTACAGGTATACCTCAGTTAATGAAGTAGAGGTGTTCCTAGATGTTATTACTGTAAAAGAAAATTTGGTAAACTAAACAAACAGTGATACTTACACAAGACAAGGCTTGACTCCGGGTCCACCAGTGATGGGGATGGCATGGGTTACAGCTATTCTGGTGAGCGGAGGGGGAACAGACATATTGGGACCATTCAGAATTCACAGTGACAGAGTGTCCCCGTGCCTGCCCCTAACAAAGGATTTTGGGGATCTTTTATAGACAAAACCTAACCTGAAGGCAAAGGTGTTTGTTCTACATCAAAGGAAATCAAATCTACATTGTAAACGATCAATTGGTCTGGCAATGTCCAGGGTGAGAACGGAGTTGTAAATCAGCCTTATCAGCCTTGTCTGCCAGAGCATCCTGCCTAAATCACCTATCTTCCTGACTTCAGAGGTGTTAAAGTTTCTCATTTGCAACTCCCAAATCATTCTGTTTGATGTGCTTATGGGTTAGTGTGGACATGACTACTTGTCTCAGAGATCATAGCTGCCCAGAGTGCAGAGTCTGTTTGGGGCCATAGAGAGATCATGCACACACCAAAATTCAGAAGACTTTGGTTCTGGTAACAAGGGTTTTCTTCATCAGAAGCCATTCCCCAAGACAGAGGTTTGTTTTAGAAATTGAACATATGCCTATCAATTATGAGTAGGCTTCATTTATTCCTTTTCTTATGGGTTAAGACAAAATAAGCTAACACTCCATTCATCTGCTGTTTTGTCCCTGTTCCAGATGTTTCAAATTAAGTTATTTTTTTAAGCAAAAAAATACCTTCATACTTTAGTGATTCTGCAACAAAACCCACTATCCCAGGTGCTTTATTGTTCTTTCAAGCCATTATGCTTTGCACAATTTCCTCAGATGGAGGTTCTGGTGTGTTCAGTTTCCTCTGTACAATTGCGAGTGGGCACACCTCATTATTCTGGATACTGACATCTTAATGCTCTGCTAAAACTATTTCCTCCACTCTCCTGCTTAGTTCCCTTCCAAGCACGGTCATCACTTTTATTCTCAAATCCCACTGGCCCAGCTTAGTAACTAGTCTTAACCATTCATATTTTTATGCCCTCATAAAATTACTATACATTTCTCTTATAATTACATCCCATATACTCTGCTTGATGATCCATAGATTTCCCCTCATCTTGCCATTGTGACTCTTCTTACTCTTTCTTCTTTGTCTCATTAACTATGCAAAATAACCAACTGTTCCTTATTTATTGTTTCTCTCCCACTCTTTACAATATTCATTCAATGAGCTTCCTTTCTGCTTTTGGACTTTACCAGTCATTTCTCTGGTCTGGAGAGAGAAGACAGTTATTTCAGAGAGCTGGAAGTCTGTTTGCTTCTTTGTTATACTTTCTTTTCAGGATAGATTTTACCAAAAGGCAGAATGAGGTGGCCAGTTCATGCAGCAGATTTAGATTGTAAAAGGACAAGAAACAGTTATTTAATTTGTTTCTTTGGATGCCATTTGTGGTACTTCACTTCATATGGCAAAACATTTATTTTCTGCCTTTCTTCCATTAGGGGAATCAGTTCATTCCCAAGTGGTGCCCATCCAGGCCCTAATCAAAGAGAAACATGCTCAGCTTTGTTCAAGGACTACTGTTCTGCAATCTGAGATAGAAAGCCCAGAAAAATTGATGTGTTCTGCAATCAGTGTTAGTGTATTACCATGTCTGATTTATATCTGATTTACCCTCTGGCACATGTACAGGCTTGCTTGCTATGTCAGCAATGCCCTTCTGCACTCCATTGGACAAACAGGTCAGTCTATGGCCTTTGAGCAAGCAGCCTTTGAACAAAAAATTACAAAGATTAGAAAGAGAAACAGCAGTACTGGAATCTACCAATCTCATATCAACAAGCCACAGTCCATCAACTGGGTTAAACAGAGACAATGGTTTCCTAGCACACTACACACATTATAAAATTAGCTAAACCCACCCACCCACCTCATGGGGTCTCTCTTGGCCAGTTGATCATGTCTTCTTTTTTGTTCCTACTACAACCCAATACTCATTCATATTCTTATCCACTCACATTGGCTTTATGCAACATCCTTCCTCCTGCCTTGTCCCCCAATAACCATAATGAAAACTGAACTTGTTACCTCATCTCCACATCCACAAAGTTTTGCATGCCTATGGACATCCCCACACAGAGACTGCTAGGTCTGTCCCTGGACCTTCCACTCTTCCCCATGCATCTGAGGAAGTAGGCTAAAGTCTACGAAAGCTCATGCTACCAACATCTCTCTTTCAGTTAGGGCCGAAACATATGTGCCTAAAAGGGTGATGTCACACTGCCCCTTTGTGCACTGGATCAGGGCTAGGACGACCTGGCCTTTTCCCAGTGCAAAAAGGAGCAGCAGAAAGCAGCTCCTTTTTGCACTGAGGAAAAGAGTGCCCCTTTTGCTGCTGTTGTGGCTTTTCTCCACTCCTGCAGCGTGTGGCATCTAATCGCTGTACTGCAGGAGCATTCCATACTGCCTGCTGTCTGGTCAGGTGGGTGACATGACTCCAACTTGGTGGTAGAGTTGGGGCACACAGTGTGCAGTTGCCATGCCCCCACGCCACCCCTAAGCTGGCTCTTATTGCCAGTCTGTTTTGCCCCTTAGTGTCAAAGGTGCTGGTGGCGCAGTGGTTAAATGCCTGTACTGCAGCCATTCACTCAAAACCACAAAGCCGTTGCGGAGTTCAGACCAGCAAAAGGCCCAAGCTCGACTCGGCTTGCATCCTTCCGAGGTTGCTAAAATGAGTACCCAGACTGTTTGGGGGCAATTAGCTTACTTGCTAATTAGCTTACTGCTGTTCACCGCTATGATCTTTGGAATAGCGGGATTAAATAAAAAAACATAGCTATGCCTTGAATTCTACCACTTTTGTAATGTAATTGTAACTTTTACAGTTACATGAACTCTGTGGCGCAGTGGTTAATGCCGTACTGCAGCCACTTATTCACAAACCATAAGGTTGCATGTTCAATACCAGCCAGGGGCTGAAGCTCAAATCAGGCTTGTATCCTTCAGAGTCGCTACAATGAGATCCAGATTGTTGGGGGCAATTAGCTTACACTTTGTAAAACGCGCTTGGATTACAGTCGGCCCTCCTTATACAAGGATTTGCCATCCGCAGATTTGAGCATCCGCGGATGGCAAATCGGGAATGTCCCCAATGGTGGCGACCATGCACGCGCACCACCATTAGGGACAATTTCCTTCTCCTCCTCCCTTTGCTTCCCTCCTCGCCTCCACCCTTCCCTTCCCTAACTTACTTCTGGCGCAAGGCTTGGCTCCGCCGCGCCGCTTGGGGGGAAGCCGGTGCAGCGGCGGCGGGAAGCCAAGCCTCAGCTTCCTTGCCGCCGCCGTGAAAGGCACGATGGGGTGTGGAGGCCTCTTGGCCCCCAACAGCACCGCCGGGCTTTCCTGCGTGGGTGGGCAAGGAAGTAGAGGGCTGCCGCACCGGAGGCCTTCAAGGGCTCCCGGGCTGGCATCTGTCCTCCTCAAGGCTCCGCTGCTGCTGAAGGGCGGTACGGTGCGGAGGCCAAGAGGCCCCAGCACCAACACCCACCCTTCCGTGGCCGCGGAGGCCTGGGGAGGCGGGCCGGGTGCTGGCACTGGAGGCCTTGAAGGCCTCTGGCGCTGCTGCCCTCCGCGCCTCCTCTTCCCCACCTCCGCGCCTTTTTTTGGAAGGGAGGCGGGAGGGGGCAGCAGCGCTGAAGGCCTTCAAGGCCTCAGCGCCAGACCCGGCCTCCTCCAGGCCTCCGCGACCACAGAAGGGCCAGGTATCGGTGCTGGGCTCTTGGCCTCCAACACCTCTACCCGGCCCTTCCGCGGCGGCGGAAGCCGTGTGCTGGCACTGGACGCCGGAGAAGGTAAGTAAGGGGAAGAGAAGGGAGGGAGGCGGGAGGGGAGGGGGAGGGAAGCGCAGGAGGGGAGGGGAAGAACTTTTGTCCCAATGGCGGCGCGCGTGCACGCGCGCCGCCATTGGACAAATGGGACTTGAGCATACGCGGATTTTGTTATACGCGGGGGGGTCCGGACGGATCCCCCAGTATAACAAGGACCCACTGTACTTAAGTGCACTGATAAGCGTATAGCAATTGCTATTTTACATTATCTCTATTGTTACAGGGTGTGAGAAAAGAATAACGCATTGATCAAATGTTTGCTCATGCTCTGCTTCCTGCTGCTCTTTTGTGGCTATAGAGAAAAGTGTCTTTTGTACCAGAAGATATTCAGTGGTGTGCATGTTACATAAGTGAAAAGTATCTGTTTTAGCTACTTCTTGGTATTGGGAAGTAACAAGTTACTTTTAAAGGTATGTGGATATTAGTTGTTTATTTTATTTATGTCATTTATATCCTGCCTTTCTCTCAGCACAGAATGCAAAGCAGCTAACAGCCATTTAAAAACAAGGTACAGCTTTTTAAAAACCCTACTAATTCCAAGGTTGAAACACAATAGTTAACAATAACAACATCAACTTAACTAGGCCATTGAAATCTCAATTGTAATTGGCTTCTTTGTAAAAGTAACTTTCTGATCTTACTGCAATGGGGCACTAGGGGGAATCAGGCCCCCTAACTATGCTTAAATATACATACACACTGGTTTTCTAGAAGAAACCTAGCTAGGTTCATTATCAAAAATCACCTACTTCATCTCAGCAGTTTAAAATTGAAAAAAAAAATACCATTTCTCAAGAGTACAGCATTTGCTTTTTGTGTTCATAAGTCCTCGATCCAACCCATGTCATTCCCAGGCTGGTAACAGGGGAAAGACTGGGATGCTGGTAGCGTCCATGACAGTGAAGGAGTGAACCCACTCTGGAATCTAGTCCAAACTCTAAAGGGGTCATCCAAGGGGTGAAGCTATTTTGAAAATACACTTCAGGACCCCAAGACCTCCTTTAAGGTTTGACCTAAAATTCAGCACTTGCCACTGGAAAAGACCTGTTTCAGGCCACGTTGCTTTACCAAGTCCTAAGTAATTCTGTCTCAGCAATCAGCACAACTTTCTACAGTAAAAGGAAATTATAGAGTATTGCCCCTGGGATAATTAAAAATAAAAGTAATTGTTACTATGTCCCCTTTTGCAGGGTGAGGAGATGTTCCTTTCAAACAGCCTTGAGCTATGTGTGATTTCGTACAAGTTACTCCTTGTGTTTCCTAATTGGCAGTGTGCACCTCTGCATCTCTATTCAGAAGTAAAAGCCCCATAGAGTTTAATGGGTCTTACTCCCTGGGAGGTGTGTACAAAGGACTGCAGTCTTAATCTCAGTCATTTTTTTTATTTGTGTTGTTACTGTTGTTGTTGTTATTCCAAAACTAAAGATATTGCATTTCCTATGACTGTGAGTGAGTTGCCTAAAATTAAACTGAGTTTCTTGCTCTTGGATTTGTTCCAATGCTAATGTGTTCTTTTGTAAATCTAGGGTCCAAAATTGTATACACTCCAGTAGAAAGGAGGCCTAACAAGGGCATCCTGTAATGGAATCAGTAATCAATAGCTCCTTTCCTTATGACTGATTCCTGGGCTTATGTAGGTTGACACCCTTGTTTGCCACAAGAGGATCACCACCTTGCAGTTATTGTACCAGATTTTCAGCTTATATAAATTGCAGCACCACAAAAATCAATAGGAGATGGGCCCCTTTTGCGCCAACTGTGGAATCCAAATCTTTATATAAGAGAATAGACCTACAGTGCATGGACTCACTTCAAAAGGAATGTGACTTCAAAAGAAATGCTCACATTCCTTCTCATCCGGCTTGTTAAATAAAGTCCAGAGAACTCAGAGACCATGTAAAATTACAAGGGCCGCTAGACTTAAGAGGTAAAGTAATCAGCTAAACATAGGTAAATCAATTCACTAAAACATTTATCAAAGAGCAGGTCAGTTTTAATCAATGTGGCTGAGAATTAAGGGGCCCCCCTGGTAACAGCCCTCTGCATGCACCCAAAAAATTCAGATGAGCACTTTACTGAACACAAAATACACTGGTGCCTCGGGATACGAAATGACCGGGTTACGAAATTTTCGGGATACGAAAAAATCCCATAGGGAATCATTGTTCCGGGTTACGAATGTTTTTTCGGGTTACGAAAAAACTTTTGGTGCTTTTTTCGGCTTTTTCGCACGGAATCGCGGCTTTTCCCCATTAGCGCCTATGGCAATTCGGCTTACGAAGGCTTTTCGGGTTACGAAAGCGGCCGCGGAACGAATTAATTTCATAACCCGAGGCACCACTGTAGGCATTTGCCTTCTTGTTTTAAAATATTGTGCTGTTTGAACCAAATCTGCATAGTATTTACAATGTCAGAGCAGAACCATGGAAACCCAAGACCAAATCCACAGTCAGACATCAAAATTAATTGGCTGACTTTGGACGAGTGTCAACAATAAAGATGTAAGTCATCATAAATTTTGTTCTCATGGGCAATTATTAATAATCTAACCATTGCTCTCCCTACAGTTCAGGACTTATTCGGGGGGGGGGGGGGGGATCCATGCATGAATTTTTTGCACATAAATAGCATTTTCTATACTATACACAGGTTAACCAACTTCACACGGTCATAAGGAGGTTATAAGGGTAGAGGAGCACTATATATCCCATTTTGAGCTCCTTGATGGGAGATTAATACAATGAGTCAATAAAGAAAACAACAAACAATTGTTTCAATACAGACATACCTTCCAGTATACTATAGAACAAGTTGCAGCACAGTATACACATGGCACAGTATACATTGAACTGGATCCAAAGTTATCCCTCATTTATACATGAATTGCCTTATACTTTGCCCTAAAGCACCACGTAAGCAAAGGGGAACTAAATCCCAAGATGATAATTTTGTTTGTCTAACTCTTACAGACCTGTTGTAGAACTCTTAAAGTATTTGTGGAAGCAAAGTAGTGGTTATTATTTTCCTGCCACTCATGATTCTTTGGATTGGATTTACAGTTTGAACTGAAAGTATATCAGTGTGCATAATTTTTCTTCTTGTAATGAAGTCTCTGGATATTACCATAACTATACCACCATTCCTATTTTGAAAAATTACATTTTCCCCATGTATAGAGTTCCAGAAGAGAAATAATGTGATTAAAATGGGTTTGTGTTTTCTTTCCTCAGCTCTCCCTCTCATGACTGGCAAAAGGCTAGTTGGGGTTTTCACTGGGCACAATCTTTGCAACAAAAAAGAAGAATCATTGCCAAGGCTGTAATGGTTATTTCAGAACATAGATCATAAACTGCAGATTATCCCTGTCTCAGTAAGTAATAGCTGCTGCAGTGTTACTTCAGGATCTTAGAAGAACATGGTGAAACAATAGCAAAATATATTGAATGCCACTATGTGCATGTCACGTTAGAGACCTATACAAAAAGTAATGGGGAAATGATGTGGAAAAATTAGGACAATTAAATTAGCAGCAGTTAAACTAGCAGCAATTAAACTAGGTTATAGAAACTAGAGTGTTGAGCTATGCTTGTTTATATATGAGTGATAAAGAATGAAAAGTTAAAGATGATGCAGGGAAATGTGAGAGATATAGTGGCTCTCTTAATCAGAGTAATGAAATTGGTAAGGCAGAAGCTGAACAGTAACCCATACCCACACACCCATACACACAGAGAGAGGGCTTGTTAGAAAAAGAAGCAATCTTAATATTCTTTCTAAAACTTATATAAGTATCTTTAGTTACAGATTGCTTGTGTATTATCAAATACACAATCTACTGGAGAAGGGAGAAGGAAATGAAAATAGTTGCAAAGCAAAATAATGCAGGAAGAGAGTGGGTGTGATAAAAACAAACAAACCAAAATCACCCAAAATATATGCTGTGGTTAAACTCCAAAAGGGCAACATGCAAACTAGCAATTAGAGAGTATAGGCATGTAAAGCTTGCCAAGTCTAACAAATAATTACCAACAGCAATGGAATCTGTCCTATACCAGAACATATGGTTTATTCATATAATTCAGTGTTCCCCATTCTGTCAGAGGCTCTCTAGGGTCTCAGGTAGAGGTTTCTACCAGAACTGGTTAGCTGATCCTTTTGACTGAAAAAGCAGAAACTGAAGATGGGACCTCTCTCGTGTGATGTGCTCTATCTGTATCACTTATGTCTAGAAACATTAATCAGAATGGGGACTGCAGCCAAGAAATAAGAGGAAGACTAGGAATGGGGAGAGCAGCTATGGGAAAAAAATAGAAAAGATAATAAAATGAAAAGATGTACAACTGAGCATGAAAGTTAGAATCATACAAGCCAATGTTTTCCCTATAACCATGTACAGTTGCAAGAGCTGGGCAGTGAGGAAAGCAAATAGGAGGAAAAGCAATTCATTTGAGATGTGGTGCTGGGGATGGACAGCCAAAAAGACAAACAAATGGGTCCTAGAAAAGATCAAGCCTGAAATCTCCCTGGAAGCCAAAATGATAAAGTTGAGGCTGTTGTATTTCAGTCATGCCATGAGAAGGAAGGACTCATTGGAAAAGACAATAATGCTAGGAAAGGTGGAGGGATATAGAAAGAGAGGAAGACAGCATGTTAGATGGATAGACTCTACTAAGGAGGTCACAGGTAGGAATTTACAGGACCAAAGCAGACCAGTGGAATATATGGAGTTTTAAAGATGTCCCATCCACAGGGTCACGAAGAGTCAGGATCGATTCAAGGGTGGTTAACAACAACAACAAAAGACTAGAACACTGCTAGCATTGTGGAACACTGCACACCTGAAACAGTATGTTTCTGTTGCGTAAAGTATTGTACAAATGAAACTGTAACAGCTTCTGTCACCGGGCCCCTGGCTGCACCGGCAGGTGAGATGGGTAGTTGAGGGTCCATAACAGAGAGATGCAGACGGATGCTATGTGCTCTTTAATGTAACTTTCAACAGGTTCACGTGCAAACAGGAACTTAAACTGGTTGGTTCACCATCCTGATAACTAGCCCTCTAGTCCCACTCCCGGTGGGACACCTTCCGCTTCGGGCCCCTCCACTCTTCTCGCCCTTCCCTTCATCCCTCTCTTGGTGGGCCAACACTGGCCCCGTATGTTTCACAGCAAGCGAGGACCGGGGTTAATCACAGGCCTAGCCTGGAAGGCCTCCCAGGATTCTTCCAGGGACAGGGGATGAACCCGAGTGACAAAGAAACCTTTGGCTGGGTTTTCCCGGTCACTTCCCCAACTACTTCCCTCTCTTCATTCCCGTAGATACTGGTGGTTGGCTTCTGCTGTCCAGTGTCCTGAACCCAGGCCACTATCTCGTCCTCATGCCCCGTGTCTCTCTCCACGCTTGGCATCCACTTCCGCTCCTCCTTCCCCCCCTGAGTGCCCTCCTCCACCCCTTTTCTACCTTCCGTCAACCCCGCCTCCCCAGTCTCTGCCCTGGCGCCAGCTGTTGCTCCTTGAGTCACCACGGCCCCATCTTCTTTGGTTTCACCAGGGTCCCCCAGCACGTCGTCTTCAGAGGCAAGACCCCAACCCAACTCCTCCCCTTCGTCCACCCTCTGACAGCTTCCTTTTCAAATATTCTACTGCAAATGCATTTAGGCTATATACCAGACTGCTTGCTTTCTCTTGTGTCATATGTTGACTTCCTATCTGGGTTATTCCTGTAGAACCTTAATAGCAGGGGTGGGTAACTTACTGCATTCCAGATACTGCTGAAGTTCAGTTTCCATCAATGTTTGGTACTGACTAATGCTTTCTAGGCCTGATGGTTGTTAGAGACCACTGGGAGATGGCCAGTGGTCCACCTCAATCTTATAGCTGCAGGCCTGAAGCGACACCCTCAGGAATATTTCCAGCAGTTTCAAAACTGCCTGCAAAGTGTTCTAATTCCTTTTCTTCTGCCCAAAGTTGTACATGATGAGCCACTATAATGAGAAAACCTAATGAGCTGGAGACTGGCTTTTAAATTGTTTTTAAAAATCAAAGACATCTGTGAAACAGGTTGGTATTATTGCTCCTTTTCCTAAATTCTTGAGCAGGGAAAGAGAATGGCATTGCATTGCCCAAATACCTCCAAGATTTCATTAGGAGACCCTCAGCTCAGAGGAATGCTTTCAAGGTTCATGTCTAGCCAGCTATCTCTACTAAGAACTGCAGTATCTAGTTTCAGTCCTCTTGTAAGTTTTAGTGAATCACTTCTGCCACTGAACAGAAGCATGTTTATATACATACTGGGTAACAATAATTGGTCCAAGACTTGGTTTCCAGCCTGCATCATTTCCCAACACCTTGTATTAATTGTTCTGGTTTACTGGTACAGCTAACCGGAGCAATTTGAAATCATTTGCCCTATCAGAATTCAGAAATGTCTCTTCTGTTACTATAATAGAGAAAGTTTGCCCAGTGGTCTGTTATGCTTAGGAGGATAAATTTCATATGTTTCATGAACACTAGGTTGCTGGATCAATTCAATTAGAAAATAATGGGATTGTGTGCAGGCCTTCCAGTTGGTGAATCCTTGCAGCTGCAATGCTATTTTATAAAGCTCTGATTGCATGAATCAAGCAGGTAAAGAGTTTGCCTAATTATAATTATGAAGACTATGCCAGTGGCATTCATGTGAGAGATTAAAAGGAAGGCGGCTATTAATCTGAGATCTTTTGATTGCTATGGAAAGCAAGTGCTAAGCGTTTCAGCTTGCTAAATTCTGACTTGTTATTATCTTTCTAACCCAACCCAACCCAAGCACATGCTGTGCCTTGTTGGCATTTTCTCTATTGCGCATAAAAGGGACAGTTTATCTTGTCTCAGTTCACTATGTGTGAAAACTAGCACAGCATGCATAATAGAGGATACCATATACTTCCATATTACTGGGAAATGTCTGCTAGAATAATTTTGAACAGCTAAGCAACAAATATTTTCTAACCAAATAGGATGGAGCTGACTTTATTCATACAACACTGCAAAGGGAGAGCTAGACCAGTCTGGGATGCCAGCTGTGCCAATCTCAACAGAAGGGAGAAGAGGGGAGAATAAGGAGCACAGAAGTGATGGCTCCTCTTATAGCCGTCCCATTTGCATGCAATTGTGAGAAAAGGGGGCAGGGTGATGCAGAGCCCAGTTATGGCTTTGAATTCTTGCTGAATCAAAAACACTGTGGGAGAAGAGACCAGATTAGCTGTACCACTCAAGGGATCACTCCCACCTCTGTCTTCCCCCCTCCTCCTTTCATAGCAAGGAAAATACAAGTAGAGATTGGAGGAAAGTGTACCTGTGAAAGACCTATTTTGCTAGCTGTACCTTACCAAACTCCTCAAAGAGTGACCCAATGAAGCAGAGGGGGTGTCTGTGAAAAGTAGAACAGGAGGAATAGGGAAGAAAGAGGGAGAAGAAAAATTTGAGAGCGAGGAGAGATTTTATATTTAGTAAGTGTGGTATAGTGGTTTGAGTGTTGGAGATCAGCATTTGATTCCCAGCTCAGCCATGAAACCCATTGAGTGGCCTTGGGCAAGTCATACACTCTCAGCCTCAGAGGAAGGCAATGGCAAACCTCCTCTGAACAAATTTCGCCAAGACCTTAGGGCTACCATAAACAACTTGAAGGCACACAACAACAATATTGCTTATTGTGTAAGCAATAATAAGCATGCTAAAGGATTACAAAGGGACACAATGGCATTTACTTCTGCATGGGCATGGGGGCATGGATTAGTTAAATGAATTTTCTGGCTCCAAACGAAGGGTCCCAGACTCACCATATTTCTGGAAATGTATGATCTACAGAATTAGGCAGTGTGTGGAAAGAATAAGCAGGGGGAGAGATAAGGCGGAAAAGCCAAGGAAAGAGAAAATGGGTGGGAGGGCTGAGGACAACTTTTCACTTAACTAGCCATGTCTACAGTACTGTGTGAACAAAGAACTTTATCGCACACGTATTTTTTAACGTTTTGGGAACTGAAGGAGGATGCTCATGTGCACGCGCACGTCCTACAAAAAACGGAGTTTATCGCACACGAATACGTCCTCCAACAGGTCCCATTCCATCCCCCGGCGCGCAGCCATCCCCATCCAGTGCTGACGGGTGCCATTTTTTCCTGACTCCAGCAATATTCTAATATTCTTCTGATTTCTTGATCAATGTTTGATCCAAGGTATGGAAAATCTTTAACTATTTTGATTTGCTCATTATCTAAGTTGACTTTATGTAAATCCTCAATAGTTATTATTTTTGTTTTCTTTATGCTTAACATTAGGCCTGCTTTTGCACTTACTTCATTGACTTCCTTTAGTGATTGTTACAAGTCTGTGATGCTTTTCACTACTGAGCTATGGAATCCTGAAGTTGAAGTTTAGGGAGAAGCCTTTAGAATTTTTGGCCAGAGAGTTTAGAATCTCTCTAAACTACAAACCTCATATGTAGGTTTCCACAGGACTAAATCATGTTAGTTAAAGTGGAATCGTGATGCTATAACTGTGTAGTGCAAAGGGACCCTAGGAGTGTGTGTGTGTGTGTGTGTGTGTGTGTGTGTGTGTATGCATTTCTACATAGAAACTTATACATATTTTTCTGTACATTTCTTCTTGTCAGTGAGTATCCCTGGAAAAAATGGCTTTAACATATTTATAATTAATTCAAGAGAAAAGCTTGATAACAGTTGGGTATTATCTGTTTTGGAGGTGAAGAAAGCATCAGTGCTTATCTCTTTGGTAATTAAGTGTAGAGAGGGAACTTCCTTGACTGTCTGTCTTGTTTCTCTCTCTATGCTCCTTGATTAGTGTAACTGTTGTCTGAAGTGGTCATTTCCTCTCTCTCCTCCCTACCTCTCTCCTCAAAGTAGTGTTAGTGTTTTACTGCCTTTTGTCTCCTTTCTGTTTCTGTCTCTGAAGAGCAAAAAGACCTTAAGACTTGACCTGGGCCTCTGAGACACTTCTCTTACACCTACCCATAGGAGTCATCTCTAGAGACTCTTATACCAAGCCTGCATTCCCCCTCCCCCCGCTGCCTCAGTGCTGCCTTTGTGTTTGTGGTGTGACCTATGGGCACATGATTTAAAAAAAGAAGATGATGATGATTTTGCAACTACTTGCAATTACTTGAATGGCAAGCCAGGCGATCGGGCCAACAGCAGCTCAATGGGGCAAGTAGTTGCAAAACCAATGAATTGAATCTTCTATCAATTTCTTTTTTTAAAAAAAATGTTGTTCCCAAGCCAGATGCATTTCACTGATGACGTGCAGATGATTCACATGCATTTTGAAGTGGCGCAAACTAACAGGGATGACAATCATGCCAAAAAAGTACTGATTACAAGGGGATAATGAAAAGACCTGCTTTCATAGTGGGAACAACGGACCTTTTGGAATCGATTAACTGACACGGGGCAGAGACGAAATGTAAACCGGTTTAAATGTAAGTGGGACTGGGGCCCAAGTATAGGTATTTTTCTTTTGACTATCTACTGTCCCATTTTAGATGGATTGTTGTTTTTGTTTTGTTTTGTTTTTTTATAGCCATAAAGTAAGTCTTGTTTTTTAACCTTACAAGAGTATCCTGTTTTATACCAGAGGCTCCTGATGGACTGGGGCACACTGTGTGCTCTGAATAATTAATACTAATAATTTCCAATGATCTGTTTATAGGTAGCCTTGAAACAAATTATTATGTTTGGTGGTACAGTATATAGTTCTTTTTCAGAACCTTGAAGATGATATTGTAGAGATCACATTGTTTAATCTATGTTTTCAAACTGGGTTTATATTTCAAGTTCTGTTGTAACAAAAGATGACAATAACCAGGAATTCTGCTGTAATTTATGCCTTGGTGTAGCTGTAAGGAGGAAATCATTTATTTGGTGTATAGAAACAATCCTCTGAAGAAAATTCAAAAAATACAAGATTCTCATTTCTTTAATATTATGAATATTCAAATCTTGAGTTTCCCGGTACCTTATTCTCTTCAGTTCATGTGTCCTAAATGGGGGGGAGGTCCCAAACTACAGCAGATAAAAGCTCATTTTGAAACTCTGTGTGTGTGTGTGTGTGTGAGAGAGAGAGAGAGAGACCCCTTATCCAATAAGCATCACATATGTTTTTCTTTTGAGTTCTCATTAACATGAACTGTTAAACATGGATACTTAACTATTTAAATCCTTCTGATGGTCAGCCCTCATTAGTACTTGGATGGGAGGCCACCAATTAATGCCAGATGCTATAGACTGCATTTCAGAGGAATAACCTAAAACCACCTCTGTGTATTCCCTGCCAAAGAAAACCCTATGAAATTCATAGTGGTGTCATAATTCAACAGGTGACTTGAAGGCACAGACACATGCACTCAGTGCTAATTACAATGTATGGAAAGAGAGGAACAAAACCATTCACACAACCATTTGCAAGAATACTGCTCCAACTGGTGTAACAGCCAGGATTTCTTTGCAACTTCAGATGCTGCTCAACCTTGCCCAAAGAATATCTAAAAGGGGATATTTGAAAGTATAGATGTGGCAAACAAGGCTGAAATAATTATCACAGCACCTTGCTCTTTAGTCTACCTAAGAACAGTTTTCTTCTTTCATTGTCCCTTGTCAACTGCTGATGCCTCAGGAAGCTATTTTTTATATATTAAAAACCCACAATAGCTCCATTTACTGCCAGCTGATCCACAATAAAGGCAAATCTTCCTAGTTTGCCATCTTAAAACGAAAACACTTGAATTCTTGTATGCCTTACAGTTCAAGATATCAAGGCAGTACTTGGCTCTGTAGAGAGAGAATTACTCTGACTGATCTCATAATCTTCAGCTGTTCTTTGCAAAATGGTCTGCACTATATACCAAAGAGCAATGTTTTATTGGTCTGACTCACATCTCTCACCAGACTAACAGCAGTCTATAGTATAATTGTGTGTGTGTGTGTGTGTGTGTGTGTGTGTGTATAGATAGAGAGAGAGAGAGAGAGAGAGAGAGAATATAGTAGAATATAGTCGTCTCCACATTTTCTGGGGTTAGGGGCATAGGACCCCCATGAATGTGGAAAAGCTACATATAACAAAAACACTATGTTTTTACCTGAGATAACACCTCTCTGGGAAGCTTTAGACATTGACCATAGAATTATGTTGGAGGAGCTACAAATGCCTAGTGAAGTGTTCTCTCCAGGAATCTCTAGGTCCTTCAGTGTGACCTTTGGTTAAAGCTGACTATAGAGTTGCGCTGGAGGACCTAGATATTCCTAGAGAAAACATATTAATAAAATCCATAAATAATCAAATCCGCAAAAGTTAAGCCACAAATGTGGAGGAATGAGCTAAAGACCAGGGCTGAGCCAACCATGAGTCAGAATAAGGCAATTGCTTCAGGCAGTAGATACTGATGGGCAGCAGCAGCAATTCTCCAGCTGTTTTTCCTTTTTTTTCCTTGGCCATTTACACCTTTGGGAGGAAAAATCTTTTTTCCCCTTTTGTCATTACAAAAGTCAGAATGAGTATTGACCACATACAATGACCAAACTCCCCACCCCCAAAAGCCACATTTTTGTGTAGTCCCTCCACACAAAATTTACTGGCCAGTGGAGACCAGAGGAGCAGCAGAAAAGAATCCAGCTATATTCCTATAGCTTCTAGCTATATTCCTATAGCTGGAATAGTCCTATAGCTGGGTTTACAGCACTGACGTCATCTTCCAGGTCCTCCAGAGAACACCTGGGAGATCCTGCAGGATATCTTGTCACTGTGTCCAGAGTTAGGAACATTGTTGTTGTATGCCTTCAAGTAGTTTCTAACTTATGGCAACCCTAAGACAAACCTAGCTGAACTCTTTTATGCCACTCCCCTGCTCTCCACTGGCCCATAAATTGGTGTAGCAGGACTTTGATAAGAGAGAGTTTTATAGTTCTTCCTGAACAAAACTTTACAAGACATCTCCCAATCCAGGATCTTGTCTATTCATAGATAAAGAAAGAAATACTATCTCCTTTGGAGTAGATGCATATAGGACCACATAGATATGTATCAGGTCTCTGTTAGGCTGGTTTTCACACATTCTCCATAAACAAATACATGCACATTTTAATCTAAATAAATAAACAGCATCTGTATCAGGCTACATACTCTTATCAATATTCCTCCTCTGTCCCTTCCGCAGGACTGCATATACCCATTGTGATTCCATAAATTGTGTTTCAACTTGAAAGTTGGCCATATTTTATTGTTAAGTATACAGCAACACTTTGAGAAATAAGGCTTCAGGAAGCAGAGAGAAGAATTAGATTGAATCTACACAGGCTAAATAATGCATCTTTACGTCAGTCCCAGTCCTTTTGGAACACACAACATTCCTCTCCTACTGATGTGAAAACACTTCTTTTCAGTGCCTAAGGACTTTAAGGCCATTTTAATAAAAGCACAAGTTTACTGTTCTTTGGAGGAAGAACTGGTTTTTAAAAACTTGTAGTTTGACCTCCAAATTGGGATTATGGTGGAATTGGGGGGTGGCAGGAGAGGGGTGCCAGGGTTGTGGATGGTCACCTAAGTCAAGTGGTCACTCAGGTCACAGAAGGGCCACAGAAGGGTAGCTCCCTTGTTTATATTGGTGTATGGAAAAGATGGTATTGTTTTTAGGATAGGGGGAGATTTAGGGACAAAAAGGATGACCTCAAAAGAGTGGCTTGCTGCTGCCTCTTTGAGTGCCGGATCAGGGCCACAGCAACCACACGCTGCAGCCCCGTTCTGGCACTTTGCCAGCTGTAAAAGACACAGCAAAATGCTGCTCCTTTTACAGCCAACAAAAAGTCAGCCTTTCTGCGGCGGTGGCAGTTTTCGGCACTCTTTTCAGCGTGCATTGTATAAATGCCGTGCAAAGGAGCATGATGGTGCTACCCACCATGCGGTCATATGCACTTACCCTTTGCATGCACACATTCGCAGGTTGGTATTACACCTCCTCTTTCTCTATGGCTTCACTTTATGGAAGCACTGGTGGGCAGTCCAAAGGAAGGGAAAACAAAGGCTATTTCATTAAACTAACACATGAATATGTGCATGAATTGTGTGATTTTTTCCTTAATAAATTTTATTAAATTTTAAAACACAGCCAACAAAGAGACAACAAACAATACAAAAAACATGTAAATATACCATCCACATACATTACAATACATACAGAAAGTAACTTTCAATTAAAAAGACTTCCGAAGTCACCTAATAACTGATTCATAAATCCTGTATCGTAACTGTACATCTTTTTTTACTTTGTTCGTACCTTAATGCATACCCTTCAACTATATATGATCTTTTTAATGTATTTGTAATATTTATATCACATTCCATAATATAATACAAAATGATACAAGCTTTTCTTTCAAAGTCTTTATAGCTATACATGTTGGATATGCTTTAGAAAATATTACAAAATATTGCAGCTTCATCCAAATTTTGTTCTCCATAGAATTATGTGATTTAAAAAAAAAAAAAGCAGCTGCAGTGATTGTGTGACCAGGCATAAGCCCATACAGCAAACACAAGCACACAGTAGAAACACCCCCTTGCACAATGTGGTAACATAGTGGGGGTCCCATGTGGTTTTCAAAACTGATTGGATTAAAGCAGGTGTACAGGGAATAAAGGGGTCAAACTGGAGCAGCTATACTATGCAGTGGAGCTGGCATGCAGCTCTTGTGTAGCTTCAGCCCCATATAAAAATCTCTTTGTGATGTGGTGCTGAAAAGCAGTAGGGACAGGAGAGCATTGTGAGTATTCACCAGAGTCTGATTGCCTTTCCTGATCTTCCCAGAAACACTTTACTCATATTACTGCTCCAGTCAGGTACCTACAGATGAGAAGAGTGTGGAAAGAACAACCATTTAAAAGGATTTAATAAAATATTCATAAGCCAGGCATTCAGTCTTACAGGAAAGCTGACTGCCTTTTGGATGGCAAAACAGATCTTTGCTGCCTGTTTGTTTGGTTCTAGTTTTTAATATTGTCAGGGGATAGGGTTATCTAATGGACCATTTAAAAGCTATGGGTCAGAGACCAGAGGTCAGATCAACAACATCTAGGAGGAGCATAAATTAGAGTAGTGTGGTCCCTCACAGTCTCCTGCTGCTTTATTTTCCCTTCCACTTGTTAAATGGAATCTTTTCCATCATCAAGCAGGAGCAGGAGAGAGAATGCTTTGTTGTGTCCTTCAATTTTGAATGTGTTATTGTTATGTGCCTTCAAGTTGACTCCAATTTATGGAGATCCTATCAACCCATTTTTTTCTTGGTAAGCTTTATTCAGAGGAGGTTTGCCATTACCTTTCTCTGAGGCTGAAGCTTCTCGGCCGTTGCTCAGCCAGCTGCTCAGTTGATGATTCCGGGGTGACTTGGTGCAAAGGGAGCAGCGACTGAGACTGGCTGTTTTGAATTTAAACTAGAACAGTAGACCTAATATCAAAAAATGTGCCCACTGAGCACTAGGGTTGTTGCCTAAAAGGAAAGGGGGTGGCAGCCTGAAAAAGTTTGGGGACCACTAGTCTACACTGTAGAAATAATGCAATTTGACCCCACTTTAACTGATGTGGCTCCATCCTACAGAATCCTGGTATTTGTACTTTTGTCAGAGAAAGCAAAAAAAAAAAAAAGCTCTTATAAAACTACAAATCTACAATAGGATAGAGCTACAGTACTTAAAATGGCATCAAACTACACTCTTTCTACAGTGTAAATATGCACCCCAGAACTTCCCAGAGTACATTCTCCTTGTTTTAGCTTATTTTATTTTTGATGGTAGTGGTGGTGCTGATGTTGTTGATGTTTAGGCCACTGTGGTGGTAATCCAGGGTGTCTGGAGGCCACAAAAAGGGATGGGAACACATGTAGTCAATAGAGCCAAGGCCTGACTCAGCATAAGACTGTAGCTAATAGTTAGTAGATGGATCCAAGGATTGACTTGCGATAATGCAGCTCCCTGTGCATCTTGATCTGTTTTCTGGAAGGTTCCACCTGAATTGATAGTTTTGTCTTTCTACAGTTCAGACTAGAGAGAAAACAGTACAATTTTAAATACAGTGTATAGTTTAACCCTAAGTATCAATATGCCAGACACCACAGAGATCACCTGCCTAGATTTAACACATGATTACTGAAGATCTCATGGGTTTCCAAAATAAATAGGACCCATGACTTTCTCTTCTCTCCCTCAGACCAACTCCACTCCCACTTCTCATTTCTTTTCTTTTATTCATAAACACATCTCTGATTCCATCTGTGCAATGTCCCCTGATGCACTTTATCATTTCTTTGAGCTGCCCCTGCAGCACTGGTGTGCCAAAGGGGCAAGATATAAATTGAATAAAATAAAATAAATCATGGGAGTGAATTATAAAGTCACGACTGTGACAGAATTAATAGTGTGGGAAGAATACATATCCATGGCTACTCATTAGCTTCACATTTCCCAACCTGGTGCCCTCTAGATATACTTAACAAGCCCAGCCAGCATGACCAATAACTGTCTCCTGCCATATTCTCAGCCCTACTCACCAGTGGAAAATGAGGTGCACTAGTTGTTTCAATTCCACTTCAAAGGTTGCAATCCCATCCTCCAAAACAAAAATTTGGAGAAGAGCGGCTTATAATGGCAGAGGTAGTTTTCTTATTATTTCTTTCTCTGCTTTTAAAAAGAAAAAAAATGACAATTTTGCTAGCAGCTTCTTGCCACTGCTGTAATTTTTTCTTTCTCAGACTGCATCCGCTCTGCAAAATTAATGCAGTTTCACTCTGCTTTAACTGCCATGACTCAGTGCTATAGAATTCTGAGATTTGTAGTTTTGTGAACTATTTAGTCTTCTCTGGGGTCATTTAGACTTTTTTTTTTTTAGCATGACAATATGAATCATCTCACTCACGCATTCCAGGTTTGTTATTCACTCTGTGGAATAGTATTGATGCACATTTCTGTGAGTTTGGTTGCTCACATGTGCAAGCATTCAAATAAATGTGAAATCGACGATGTGAATGCATTCAGAACACATTAAAGGCATGCCACATTTTATGCCAGGTCTATTCCAGTCTGTTCACATTGGTTATTTACACTACCAATGAGGTGAATCTTTTTTTAAAAACTTGGAAGGAAACCCAATATCAGTTATCATTGATTAAGTGGTCTTTTTGGCAGCCCACCATCATCAAAAAAACTTAATAGGGTGCATTCAGGATGTGTGTGAACAATGGAGATTTAACTCAGATTTATCCTGAATTATTTTCACAATGTGAGTAACCCACTCCCACCCCTGCTGAGAGAGCTCTAGGGCCACAACAAACTACAAATCCCAGGATTCCATAGGATAGACCCATGACAGTTAAAGCAGTATCAAACTGCATTGATTCTGCAGTGTCTCAGCAGCCTTGGAATGCCTTTGGACTTTAATCCAATATTTAAAGAGGCAACGGAGAGAAGTTCCTTACCCCAATTATTGTAATCTTCCCCCACCACCCCATAACATATATACCCCCAAAATGTAACCAATACTACTGCCTCATAAGGAGACCAGTCCTAGCATAGGCTTGATCATGCCCTTTGTGTGTATATTGATAACATAGAACATAGAAAGGAATAGAACCAAAGCAAGGCATATTGCTGCCTATTCCACAACTCTGCCCATTCCACACCTCCTATAAAGAAGTACCAGATGGGTCTTACTTCAGTGGAGGTGGGCACAACTGGTTGAAGGTTTTCATGTCAGTAGGACAGTGAATCTACTTTGGGTTTTAAACCTAATGTTAAATGGTTTAGGGGCTAAGTTCAGCACCTTGGAAAACACCTTAGAAGTTCAGTCTGGAACTTGGAACCCATGCTGCCCTACTACCATGAATGCAACCAGGCAACCCTGGCGATGGGAGATCATTCTTCATTATAGGCCAGTTTAAGGGGTTTGGAATAGGCTGTGGGGTACACAGAGCTTGCCCTCCAATACTAAGTAGTAACCAGAAGGATAATGAAGAACATTCCAGGAATTGCTGCTGTTGGCACGCCTCAGCATCTGTCACCTGAGCACTTGCCTCACTTTGCCTAACAATAGGCCAGCCCTGATGAAGAGGACCACCCTTTGATTTTCTACCATAGGCCTCACTGTGTCTTTGGCCTGAGGGCAAGGGTCTCTAACATATAATCACTCCTTAAATTTTGCACAGCATCCTAAACTTACAAATGCTTCAGTCATTCAAACATTTGGGCACTGAGCAGGCAGAGGGGAAAAGCCACCTCACCTCCACCGTTTCCCAATTCAAAAGAAGAACCCACTGACTGCACCACTGACTCCCACAATAGGCCAAACACCTATGGGAAGACTGCATCACCACCCTTCTTCTGCAAGGACTGACCCACCAAAATTGGACATTCATGGGAAGAAGCTGTGCTACACCATTATTATGTTTTTGTTCTGTTGCAAATGCATGTGCATGAGTGCACAGGTGCAGCCACCCTCATCCCACCCACCTGCAAGCCCATTCAATGCCCTGTGCAACCAACCATGTGACCAGCAATTCGATCACACAAGAAATTGGCTGCTTGTACCACACATTGGTGCACACCATGACACATTGGCACACCATGATCATGGAGGCACCTCTGCACATGACCCTTTTCCCCTCTTCCCCATAGCCCCCTGTTGGACCAGCCAATTTGTTAATGTTATTATTAAATCCATTGTATTATTGACAAGTTTTTGTGTTGGTCTCATTTCACTTCAAGTAGAGTGTGATGGTCAGTGGTGAAGCTGATCCATGGTGAATGTGCAATCGATTCATGAGCAGGCAAGAAAGAAAATATGGGCAGCAATGTCAGCTCAGTGGCCCCTTCCCCTGTCTGCACACTGATACATATAGTCCTCATGCCAGTGCTATCGTTCCCACTTGAACTGGAGCAAACCAGGGGTTATTTTGCTCTGGTGTTTAGCCCCAGAGCATGCCTTTGTTCTGGTTTCCTCCCATAATGGCTACATGCATTGTCTGAACAGGTAGGGTTCAAAATAGAGTGGAGCTTATTCTTTTAGGCTATGCAGACAACACCTTGGATACTGATGTATCAGAGTGTGTACTTATGTCTTTACTCAGAAGTAAGCCCCCATCGGGAACAATAGAATTTAATTCCAGGTAAATCAGTAAAGAATTGCAGCCTCAGAATCTTTGGATCATCCAGAATGGCTTTATTAAAAACTCTTATATTCAATTACTAACAGCTACTGACAGAGCCCAATTTTTATGGCAGAAAAATATTGCCCTGTGGGAAAACCAGCACTAACTGCCATTGTTTATTATACATTGGGAAAGGTCTTGCTCTGTGAAGAAACCTTCTGGCAATGAATGATAAATGCAAGTAAACTGCACCATCTGCTGGTCAATTTTCATACAAAAGAAAGAAAATCCAGTTGAAGTCCTACAGGCTGAAAGAAGTCTTCTGGTCATAGGACTTTGTCACACGGCTGGCGGGGGGGGGGAGGTGTCAAGGGTTTAAACAGGCATTTTACAGTTGCGGCTAAGATTTTTATACACATCACAATTAGAGAGGATTTATTCCAGGAATAACCAGGAATGCTCTAGCAAAAAATTATTTGTGGGATTTTCCCGTGAATGATTTGTTGCTGGAGCATTCGTGGTTAAAGTCCATAGTTGGTCTGTTCAGGCATTCTGTAACTGTAGAGAACAAATATGGGAGGAGAGCATGTGAGGAGAAGTGCATTTTCATTATCCTTCACACATGATTTCCAGAGAATCTCTGCTATCCATGATCATCCATTTGATTAAGAACTGTGGAAAATCAGGTTTCCTGACCATGGGGAGACCAACTGGGAGAGTTCAGGCTATTTTCAATGTCAGTTGGATGATGAATCCATCCCAGGTTTTAGTTTTAAAGAGCTATCCGCGGTTCTAAGTATATTTTTTGGACAGAGTTCAGCATCTAGGACAGGTCCATTGGTGCAACCTGGAAGAGATTCCCTCCACCTGCCACTGTCCTCCATGGACAGAAGAAGCTCTTCTCTTCAGGAAGTCATTCTTCACATAATGAGAGCAGCAGATGTAGTCATGGAGAGAGCAGAGTTCCCTTCATCCTTGTTTATTATCCACAATTATAGAACATTCAAATAGTGCTAGTGTTAATATACAAAAGTATCTAGTTTTCTAGTTGGACTCCTGGTTTCAGCAGCAGCTGCAAAGCTGTGGATGTAAGCCATGGAGAAAAGTTTCAAAGCAGAGCAGATGTGCCTTGATTTCAGGATATGCACACAAATACCTTTGAATTAGAGCTGCTGAGAGATGGGCAATTGGGTTTACAGAGGTGTTACAGCATGGTGAAAAGCCTAATCTGTTCTGCTCTATAAATTGCATTTACCATACTGTTTATTTTACTGTTTTAGGTTGTGACTGTTTAAAAATGAGAAAAACAATATATAAGCCAATTTACTTGCAATCATCCCAACTACTTAAAACAAATTAAACAAAATATGTCAAGTAACAATGCTGGCCATCACCGCATAATAGGTCTCCATGCCTGAAAATTCCATTTAAGTCTGTCAAAGAGAAAGCAGAGAAGTCTGTCAGAGAGAGGGGGGAGCAACCTTGTTTTTTGCTGTTCCAGAGACAAGGACCTGGAGCAATGTATTCTAACTACAGGAAAAGAGATTCCACCTAATTCCATTAGGAAGTTGTTCAATAAGAGTTCTTTGACAATTGAACATGTTCCCTTAGAGAGTGGTAGAGTCTCCATCTTTAGTGGTTTTTAAACAGAGACTGGATGGCCATCTGTTGGGAGTGCTTTGATTTTGTATTCCTGCATGGCAGGGGGTTGGACTGGATAGCCCTATTCGTCTCTCCCAAGTCTAGGATTCTATGAAAAAGTTTAAATTTGGACTCTCTACTCCTATTGACGGAGCAGGAGTGCTTCAAGACAATTAAGGATTGTTTTTTGAGTTGGGAACATAAGAAAATTTATTCTACCTCTCCCAGAGTATGCTCCCCTTTTGTATTTGGCATCCATCCGTCTTGTGTTACTAAGGGGAGATATATGGAAATTCCATTTGCTAACCGTTTATGTTTTTGTGAAGCATCCCCAGATACCCTACAACATATTGTCTTTCTTTGCCCATTGTATCAAAAACCGAGAAAGAAATTGATAATGAAACTGATGGAAATGAATTACTGTGTAATGGATATAACTCTAGTGCATTTATTGGAGGATTGTAATGAGCAGATTACACGATTGATGTCAAATTTTCTAATGGAGGCAACAAAAATTTGGCACAATTTGAACAGCTGTAGTGCATAGAATAACTTGTATAAGGAAGGAATTTTAAAGTATCTATGTAAATAATTTTAGTTATAATTTTAATTGTGTATTATGTTTTTGAGATGCCTAATAAAGGTTATGATGATGATGATGAAAAAGTTTTACCCATTTGTTGATTGGTCTGAGGGGAATTAGGTTGTTTTTCTAATCCTCAGATCAGAGCGTTAAGGCTGTTAAGAATTTTTTTTAGAAAGGTAAGGAACAAGAAGCTGAATACATGAAAAAAACCCTGTGTACAAATTGTAATATTCAATTGTAATAATAAAACAGGAAGGAGGTGCATGTGGACAAGAAATCCGAGCATCTTTAGGTAGAATTGGCAATGGTGAGGAGTGCTGTGAATTGCAATCTGGCAACACTTGGGGGCCCACATGATTTTTGCCCATCATTTGGACTGCCAACTGACTCAGTGTAACTTACTTCTAAGTAGATATGCATAGGACCACACTATAAGCAACGTAGCAGTTGAGTCGGGTGCAGAGGTGGGAATGAAGTGGCCCTCTAAATATAGTTTACATCAACCCAACATAGCCAATGAAGTTATGCTGGGAGCTGTAGTCCAAGAACATCTAGAGGGCATCATGATTCCCACTCTTTGGAGCAGCAGTTAAAGAAAAAGGGTGAATACCAAATGTAAAGGAGCCTAGGTCTTAAGGACATTTAAGGATTGTCAAAAAATGAGGATTTCAATAGCTACTGCTTGACATGCAGGGGTCATGCTTGAAAAAAAAATCCTCCTTGGACTAAAATTCTCAGAATCACACAGAAGCTTCCAACTTCTAGAAATGGCCGCCAAAGCAGCTTACAGGCCCCGGCCTCATGTGGGATGGACTTGGGTGGCGATTTCTTTGCAATAACACCCAGCTGCCTCCTGAATTAGGACTAAATTTGAGAAAGGTAAACCAGGGTTTAAACCCATGTGATAGGGTCCTTAGACACACACACCATTAGAGGATCTTCTGTTAAGGGAAAATACACTCATTTTTCAAGACAATCTCAAATCATGTGCTGCCTCTGACATCCAATGGATTGAGGAAAATCCAGAACAAATGTATTTATCAATTAATACTGGCTAAAGACCTTTAATCTTTCAAAGAAGCAGGAGACACTTTGAAGAGCTTTGTAATCCACAGGATGGACTATTTGATGCTTTGTTTGGTCACTTTTGACATCCTAGCAATTGGATTAGTTTGTCTACTCTCTTTCAGGGCCTTTACCTGACTTGATTGATCAATTGATTGATTGATTGATTGCCAGAAAGAGAAAAACAGATTGCTCACTGAAAGCACCTTTGAAAACCAAAACTGTTACCTTTTATTCTTTCAACCACCCCTCCCTTATTCTGTAGTGTGTTACCATGCAGTAATAAGTTTCTAATTCTACGTGTTTTAATGGAAACATCCTGAATAAACACTGATGCAAGGCTCCTGATGGAGTTGATCGGTTTCTAATGCAAACACAAATCCTGGCAGCCCTCCCACACTTATGAATATTAGATCGAGGTCCTCTTCAGAAATGCTGATCTCCTAATCCTCTAGCATAGCAATGCATCACCAGACATGAAGCTAAGAATCTCTGTGTGATGGGACCTTTCCAAGACTTGTTATTGTTTGCTGCTCCTCTCCTGCACTAGCATCATTTTATGACACTGGAGGTACAAATAGAGGTTCAGTTTAGCTGCTGACTAGTAAAGAGGGAGGTGCAAATTTCTTGCCACATGACAAGCTTTAGGTTGCAAGCCAAAGATGTGATTCTGCAAAAGCATTCTTCTGGAAGTTATAATCTGGGTCTTTCAGCAACTTCATTTTCTAAATGTAGTGATTAGAACTCTGCATTCACCTGGTAATCTTTTTGTCTTATCTGTGGAACAGATTTATCATCCCTGTGGACTAGACATAGGCGCATTACAGAGCGCCGAGAAGCAGCGCTCTGCCGCCGTCCCGGTTGCTATGTCCGTGAACCGCAGCGGCCAAACCGCGCGGTTCCCAGGCGCAGCAAGAAAGAAGCCGTACTATAGGCCCATCTGTAATGGGCCATAGATAGGCATTTCCCATTTGACCACTGGCATCACTTTTTAGAGATGGAGTATATGAAATTTAACTGACAACTAACCATGAGAAGCATTGGTATACACTCTCTGGAAGACCAGAAATTCCCCATCCTTGACCAGAATGCCACCTTTATGGAACTCAACTTTGTGAGCTATAAAGAAGACAAGAGCTGGCACCAACATGTAGCATCGTTTGGTAACTGCTTAGCCTCAGTGCCCTATTGCTATTTACTCTTCCTTTTCTGCTTAAAAAATTATGATGTTAGCTGACTGGATCTAACCACTTCCATGAAAGCCTGCTACTAACTTCTGACAGAGGAAGGCAAACTCCTGATAACATACTATTCAGAGTACTTTTACAAACAACCTGGTTTTTAAACCAACTTCCTCATCCTCAATCTGTGGAGAGGCAGCAATAATTGCTGTGGAAGGATTAACCTCTTGTTCACTCCACCTGCTTACTCCTTTGTGTATGTCAAATTGTAGCAAATGTTCGTGATGGGTAGAAAAATGACTATTGAAGTTCACTTGAGAGTAGAGGTGGTTAAATGAGCCCTTTTTTGAAGCCTGGTGTGGAAGAATGTGAATTAATGGACAGGACTAAATTTCAGCAGGAGAGCAAATGCTTTGCATGCAAATAGTCCAAGATTCAGTCCCTAATATGTCCAGGTAGGGATGCACAAAACTGTCTATGTGAAACCCTGGAGAGCCAAAGTCAGCAATACTGAGCTAAATGGACCAGTAGCCAGACTTGGTAAAAAGGCAACTCCTTTACAGCCCTATGTTTTCAGTGGCATTTAATCATTGCTAACTTGAGCTGACAAGCGATTCAGTGTTTAACTCTGGGTGAGCCATAGGAAATGAGTTCCAAACCAAGGGCATCCGAGAGTACATTTGGTAAAAGCAGAACAGAGATGGGGGGGGGGATCACATGCTAAAGTCTTTGGGAATCTTTTGAGAGTCAGTGGCATTAAAAGCGGGGGTACAGTCATGTGGCCTACACAAGATGACACCCCAGAAGATAGGTCACACCTGTTCAAGCCTTCCTCCTGTGGGGCAGTGGGAGTTGAGGCAAGGTTGCCCCTGCTGGCTTTGCTATGGCAGCCATGGCCTCTTCAGGAGGAGGTGGGGGTGGTGACAGCAGTCTACTCATGAGTAAGGCAGGGGTGCTAATGAAGCAGGATCTACACATGAATAAGGCAGGGAGGTCTACTCACTAATACGGTGGGGTATACTTGCAAGTAGGCCACTAGCACAGCAGCGAAGGAAATGGTGAGTGTCCCCAGGGGTGGGGGACACTGTTGGAAGTTAGACCATATTAAAAACACAAATGCTGAGTAATATCTTTAATGCTGTCTTTAAATGCTGACTCCACACTCCTACTCAAAAAAATACCGATAAAAAACCAGCAGGAAGAAGTTACAATATATCTGCCTGACATGGTTCTTCCACATTTCTGACACTGAGAAAAATTCCTGCCTGCAACCTCTTGCCATATGCAATTGTTGCTGTTGTTTCTAACTTTCCTGAAGTCGATTCCAACTCATGGCATCCCTGTGGATGAGAATCTCCCAAAACCTCTATCCAATACTGCTCTGCATAGATCATGCAGGCTCATGCCTGTGGCCTCCCTGATCTAAACATCTGCCACGTGGTCTTCCTTTCTTTCTACTGCCTTCTATCTTTCTTAGCATCACTGTCTTTTCTAATGATTCATGCTTTCTCATAATGAAGCCAAAGTATGACATTCTTAATTTTGTCTTCTTGGCTTCCAAGGAGAGTTCAGGCTTAATCCATTCTAGGACCCATCTGATTGTCTTCTTGGCTATCCACGGTGTTCTCAGCACTCTTCTCCAGCACCACATATCAAATGCATTGATATTCTTTCTATCAACTTTCTTCACTGCCCAGCTCTCACATCCATACATGGTAATGGGGGATACTATAGCTTCAACAATCCTTCCTTTAGTGTTCAGAGTTACTGTATATCTTTACACTTTAGGATCTTGTCCATTTCTTTCATAGTCATTCTTCCCAATCCTAGTCTTCTTCTGATTTCTTGAGTGCAATCTCTGTTCTGATTAATATTTGATCCAAGCTATGGGAACTCTTTGACTATTTCAATTTTCTCATTATCTAAGATAAATTCTTGTAGATCTTCCATGGTCATTATTTTTCATTTTCTTAATGTTCAGCATTAGGCCTACCCTGGTACTTTCCTCCTTGACCTTCTTCAGTAATTGTTCTAGGTCTTTGTTTGTTTCTGCTAGTAGTATTATGTTGTCTGGGCATATCTTAAGTTGTTAATATTCCTTTCTCTAATCTTCACTCCTCCTGTCTCTTAATCTAAGCCTGTTTTGCACATAATAAATTGAACAAATAGTGTGATAGAAAGCAGCCTTCCCTGACCCCTTTGCTGATTGGGGACCATTTTGTTTCTCTGTATTCCGGTCTGATGGCAGCCTCTTATCCTAAGGATGGCTTATGGTTCAGTACAATTAAATGTTGTATAGCTTTTTGTGATCTAAGCAGTCAAAGGCTTTGCTGCAGTCAATAAAGCACATGCAATTTTCTTCTGGATTTCCCTTGTGCACTTCATTATCCATTGGCTGAGTGGCTTCCAGGTGTCTTTGGGGCGTGCAGTGTCAAAACATCATGCCCCCAAGCCACCTGGAATCCGGCTTTTCTAGGGCTATCTGTTCAGCCCCCAATATACATTCCCATCCACAAAAAGGAGAAACAAAAGAATGCAGCAATTACACATTTTATATCGTTCTTCTGTGTACCATCTCAATTCATTTGTTTTTAATTTCATCCTGGTCATGTATTTTGCTGCCTTTCTGGTCATTCAGAATCCCCAGCCTTGGTTTAAATTTCTCTTTGAATTCCCAGAACTTTATTCTATTGGCTAGCTTCTATTGCTGGGGCATTTTTATATCACTATTAGATATGCAATAAGAAAAGGCGGCTCTAAAAGATAATAATATATCAACCAGGACCCCCAGTTAGTGGTAACAGAACATCTGGGCAGAAAATTGGCCTGGATTGTATTGCTTTAAATAAAAAAATGTTGTCAACATTCGGCACTCCTGATATTAATCAACTGTTATTCCCCTCCTGCCTCAGCATTGGCCAGGCTGGCTAGAGCTGATGGGAATTAGAGTTCAATATCATCTGAAGGGCCACATGTTTGGGTGGGTAATGATCAGCATATGGAGGCATCCCATGCCTGAAATGGCAAGGTGAGGCCCACACACCCAGCTTGGACTATGAGCGATCAGTGGACATATGCCTCTATACCCTTGACTATGGTATTCTAGGTGACAAATGATAACGTTTTCCATACATGTTACACAAACCCACCCCAGATAAGAAGTATACTATGTGTACTATTTTTTCTGATCTATTTAAACAGACATTTTAACTGTTTTACAGCCTGTTAGAGAAAGCATTGCTATTAGGTCTGAGCTTTTGAAGTCAAGTGAGTTACACTTTATTTCAGCCAGCATCTGAGCTACTACCCACTATGCAGAAAATAAGCCTCACTTACTTCCCTCTGTGTATAATCAGATCAGCTCCACAACTATAGAAAGAAGTGACTAAAACACCACTTAGTTTGGTGATCTAAAAGGCAAGGTCTCCTTGTGTCTCTCCCCCACTGTTTTCAAGGCCACACTGACTCCCTTCTTTTCTGCCCCCACCCCTCTACAATATACTGCTTCTCTTCTTTCCTGAATCCATAATCATTTCACCTGATAAGAATATATACCTCCAGGTTCTCATTTGACAACAGACACTAAAATCCTGGTCCTCATTTGCATGCTCATTTGCAAGACTTGTATTTATTTTTACTGCTTTTGAATCCTTGATATTTCTCCCAGCCCAGAGTCCACCAACATGTGTATTTCATTTCAGCACAAGGCACAGAACATTTTAGTACTATGACATTTCATCTGGGCTTCAGTAGAATAATATCTATAAATCTGTAGACCTGGAGAAGACTAATAGGAGAGCAAAAGATCAGACAGGGTTCAGAATAAACGGCATGTAGGCTACTACATATTTAATCTTTTAGCATTTTAGGGAGGAAAAAGAGCATTGCCTTTAAGTATTTAAAAGCTACTGTTGACAGGTTGTTTACTGGAAGTGCAAACTACTAATTCCTATGGGCATGTTGGTTTCTCAGCCACCAATGAATCTGTGGAGTGTGAGAACCCATTCTATGAACAAATTCTGCATCTACTTGCTTGTTCATGTAGTGACCTCTGAAGAGATGCTTGGGGTGGGGGACAAAAACCAAAACCAAAAGAGCAGTTATCCATGGATTCAAGCTGGAATAAGGCAGCATCCTCCTTATGTGCTTTTTTGCACGGGTATAAAGTCCACTGGTTTCTAGAGAGCTTTGAGAAAAGAAAACACATGGAACACAATGGACATCTTCCCAAGTCACTCCTGCTTCAATTAATCCAAATGGAACAAATGTTCAGTTAAACTCATAATGAATAAAACTGGAGACAATCTTCAGCCTAAAGTAGAAGTGACTCTCCAGATGTTGTTCAACTGCAACTCCCAGTATTCCTCACCATTGGCTATGCTGGCTTGGACTGCTAGGAGCTGCAATCCAACAGCATCTCAGAGGCTGTCTGGTTGCCATCCTGACCTAAATCCAGCTGTTTGTCCCCACTAAACCTGAACAACTGAATCAGTGGAATTTATTTACACGTTGACTTACCAAGTTCCCATTGATTTAGTGGTCCTACTCTACTTGAAACTGATAATTGGATTTAGGATTTAGGCCTACAACCAGCATTTTTCTCTGTATAACTACCTGCTGTGAATCAGCCCAAGCTTTCTCCAGCTCAGCTGCATCTGAAAGCAGCTGTATTTATTAATATAAACCATCCTCCTTAAAGGAACAGATTTTCCCAGTATATTTTCTCTCTCTAACATTATCCCCCCCCCAAAAAAACCCACCTTCCTCCTGCAGCAGTTTTCCAGTTTAAGAACTATCTCTCTTTTTCTTCCTCCTGAGTGTAGGATGAATTTGCACAGAGCACTTACCTTTTATTTTATGACTGATTGCTGAGCAATCTTCAATAAAAGGGAGTGCATGTCTGCATTTCCAATGCAAGGGCACACTTCAAAATACATGGTGGTGTAGTGGTTAAATGTCAGTACTGCAACTACTCACTCACAAGCCACAAGGTTGTGAGTTCAATCCCAGCCAGGGGCTCCAGGGTCAACTCAGCCTGGCATCCTTCCAAGGTCACTAAAATGAGTACCCAGCTAGTTAGGGGCAATTAGCTTACACATTGTAAGTCACTTAAGGAGTGCATAATTGCACTGATAAGTGGTATAGAAATGTACTTGCTATTGCTATCTACTTGGTTTTCTTCAACCTGGTGACATCTCAACACAATGAACTACAGCTGCCAGCATGACCTTAACTTAGGTTGGTTGCAGATGGAAGATGCTGCAGTTCAAGACATCTGGAGGACATCTATTTAAAATAAAATGTATATGAGAGAGCTGGCTTAGAGCATAACTTTGGACCAAAATCCTAAACATATTATTAGGGAGTAAGCACCACTGGATAAATGTATAGAACTGTTAGGCTGAGAACTGAAGAATACTCTTGTATCTAATGGATATGTAGAAGAGGGAATTTCAGCCACTGTTGCTTGTTACCTGGTTGTATGAAAAGCAACATCGGCTGAAATTTTCTTGTCTATACAACCATAAATGGTGTAAGAGCCCTCTCCAATTTTCAGCTTGAAAACCTTACACAGAATTTACTTCTGTATAGGCATGCATAAGATTGGAATGTAAGTTTATATCCTGATAGCTAGGAAACCCTTCTCTAGTGCAAAAATAATAGGAAAACAAAGCAAGTAGCCCGATGAAGATATGGAATCAGCTTCCCCAATGGAGTTTAAATAGAAACAGGGTAAAATCCAAAGCAATTAAGCACCAAAGGGAAACTTATCAGTTATTCCAAGTGACAAAAAAATTCAAGTCTGTGTTGTTTGTTGGCTTTGTATGGGATTCAAGGCTGCTTCAAGTACTGAAGAATAATACTGAGTAAAGTAAAATGACTGCCTCATGGAGCTGATTTTGAAAGAACAGCAGATGGTTGCATAATTTATTCTCTTTGTACCCATCCTTCCAAAGAGGAAAAGAGAGGCTTCGGGTGCCAAAATAACCTGGCTGGCTCACTATTATGCACTTGGATAAAATGGGCTTCTTTGGAGCCATATCTGGGAAAATATGGAAAATAAATAAATAAATTACTGTTTTGTCTCATACAACAAAATGTCTTGGTCAATTCCTTCCAAAAAGAGATTTCCACATTGCTTCAGATAATGTGCCACAGCAAACCACATTTTCAGCCTCAGAGTTTGCTCCATTATCATCATTATCTTTATTTATAACCCACCTTTTCCTCAAAAATTGGACTCAGGGTGCCTACTGGAACTCAAGACAGCCACCATAAAGCTATATCAATAACCCTTGTGCAAAAGGGAGATATTTTATTAAGGCCTTCAACAAAGTCTCCCACAATATTCTGGCAAACAAGCTAGTACAATGTAAGCTAATCAGTGCAACAGTTAGATGGATATGTAATTGGTTGAACAACTGAACCCAAAGGGTCTTAACCTTCTCTTTTCATCCTGGAGAGAAGTGATCAGTGGGATGCCATATAGTTCTGTCCTGGGGCCAGTGCTATTCAGCATCTTCATCAATAATTTGGATGGTGGAATAGAGGGCATGTTAATGAAATTAGCAGATGACACCAAATTAGGAATGGTACCTAACACCCCAGAGGATAGGATCAAAATTCAAAGTGACCTTAATACATTAGAAAGCTAGGCCAAAGCTAATAAAAAGAATTTTAACATGGAGAAATGTAAGGTACTGCACTTAGGATGAAAAAATGAAATTCCTAGATATAGGATGGGGGACATTTGGCTTGACAACACTGAATGTGAAAGGGATCTAGGAGTCCTAGTAGACCACAAGTTGAACATGAGTCAACAGTGTTATGCAGCAGCTAAAAAAGCCAATGCAATTCTAGTACCACTCTATTCTGCCTTGGTCAGGCTTCACCTGGAATATTGCATTCAGTTTTGGGAACCACAGTTCAAAAAGGATGTTGATAAGCTGAAGCATGTCCAGAGGAGGGCAACCAAAATGGTGGTCTGGAAACCATGTCCTATGGGGAGTGACTGAGGGAGTTGGGTATGTCTAGCCTGGAGAAGAGAAGGTGAAGAGGTGATATGATAGCCCTGTTTAAATATTTGAAGGGATGTCATACTGAAGATGGAGCAAACTTGTTTTCTGCTACTCCAGAGAATAGGACCTGAAGCAATGGATCCAAACTACAGGAAAAGAGATTCCACCTCAACATTACGAAGAACTTCCTGAGAGTAAGAGCTGTTTGTTTAGGACTGTGGTGATGGAAGGCCTTGGGATAGCAGCAACTGGTCACCATGGTCCTCTGATGGTTGGAGAGGAACTGGGGCTGGAGTGGCCACTCCAAGCTGGCCATCTTCTTCACCCCCTACTGGATGGAATGATTGCCCTCTGGATCTCTGAAGAGCTCCTGTCCACTGGTGTCAACAATACTGAGCTGGCTGGATCAATTCGCTGATTTATTCACCTTCCCTATGATAAATTCAGATAGAAGTAAACATAATCATAAGGTAGTGACACAGAACTGCTCTGACATGGCAGAAGGGTACCAAAAGAGGCATACTAAACTAACCCACCACCCCACCCTAGCCCACTAAAAATATGGTGGTTCAGGACAAAATGTCTGATATCAGCAAAGTACTAAGAAAGATAATTCCTGATGTTCTTTCACAATAGGAGCAAACAGAGTTGAGCAACACAATATATGGACTGAGGAGAAATAATGCTATTCAGGAAGCATGGGGCAAGCCATGACCCACATATCTGCCAGAGCTTCACTTTTAAATTTTACTTTGAAAAGATTCTTGCCTTACTTCTTTTGTCGGTAGAAACAAACCCAGAATGAAAGCCAAATTAGTGGTGTCTATCAAAATGTGTCCCTGAATGTATGCTATGTTTTAATCATCAAGGTGATCCAGTTTGCACTGCCTAAGTAACTATCGCGAGGCGGGATAGCACAGGTTATGGAACATGCATTTTCTCCAATATTGACATACTTTAAGGACAGGACAGTTTAAGACAACAAGGAACATAGAACCAGAACTCTGAAAGTTACTTTTTAAAAATATTTTTCCTGCTGCATATTATAGTAATTTGAAAGTATTACCTTGCTATGGTGTTTTAAAAGGAACTTGTTTTGTCACACATTGCATTGCTCATAAGAGGGCTTTTTGTTACTTTTTCAACAGTTATTTTTTTCAGATTGTTAAGAGAATAGCATAAAAAAATTATATCCATTTGCCTCTAAAATACCTTAAAATGCTCTTAAATTGTGAGTTTTCAATATAACTATAAAACATTGCTTGTTAGTTCAATAGCTATGTTCTGTTTGTTGCATTTTTTTAGCGATGTAACTTTGTTATGCCCTTTGTTTCTCCCCCACCCCACAAAGGCTTGTGATAAACCCTAAAGCCAGATACATTGGCTCAGTTACACAAACTATATAGCATCTCCCTAATGGGCTGACATAGTGATTGGTACCTACCCTAAAGCTTTTCTTACCAAGAGCTGGGTCCCAAGATTGGTCCATAAATCATCCAGTCAGCATTTCTCTTGTAGAGAAGGATACCGAACCTGCCTACTTTGACTCAAACTTGAATCCAAATCTGGATAAAGAAAATCACTAAACATGTGATAGGACTAGGGTGGGTGATGGATGTAGAACATAGGAGTTTATCACACTAAGGAGATCGGGACTTTATCCCGTGAATATCTCAGAAAAATCATGTAATTACACAAAACGATTTCACACGACATTGCACAAACCCCATCATTAAAATGGTCACAAATAAGCATTAATGTTCATCTTTTTACTTTTAGGATTTCAGCAACAATGCATTTCTGATATCACTTTATTTGTGCAACTGCATGTGATAATCATTTGTGCAATTACTCGGCATTTTCCCTTTATTACCGGGATGCTTTAAATGGGCTTTAATCTATCTTTAATTAGTCCCAGTGTGATAGTCTCAGTGTGATAAACTCCATAGAATGTAAAAGTCAGAATGACCTGAATATCCACCATTTTCCAAGAGAACACCCAATATCATGATCTGCAACAGCTTCTGCAAACTCCATCAGTGTTAATATTCTTCCTCTTGGAACAGTAAGCTAATAAAAAGAACTGAACAATGAATCAATTTTCTGTACCCTAATTTGAAGGCACTGGGATTGGCAAACTTTGATAAAACTGTTTCCATTGTTTAGAAGATTGAGCTGCCATTGCAAACCATCTTTTCATGACAGTGTTTCTGAAGACTACTGCTGAACAGCATTAACCAAGGATTCAGTTTTATTGGCAAATTCAGTATGTGTCTCTGGGTCTATAAATAAGTCACCTGAGAGATCTTTAAAAATTCGTATGTGAAACTACTGGACTAAGATGTGTTGCTGCTGCTGTTGCTGCTGCTGTTATTGTTGTTGTGTGCCTTCAAGTTGTTTCCAACTTATGATGACTCTATGACAAATGTATCATGGGGAGAGGTACAGTATCTTCTTTAAAAAAAAATACTTTCAGTAAAGGCTCTGATTGAAGTTTCCTGAACAAAATATAGATTAAGTGGAGTAACTAAAATAGAGAGAAGTAAATAATGGATTTCCTCAGTTCAGAAGACCTGGAGAAATGCCTACTTTCTTGTCAGTATTCTCCCTAAGAGTAACATTATTTACTCTATTAATAAATGATCTGAAATCATTGAGGTTTGATCTGGGCCCATGAGGTAATCAAAAATGCAGGTCAAAGTATTTCAGAATACTAAACTTGCATGTGGATTTCTCACTCGTGAAACCCCAACGTTCTTTCTAAACTGTGCCATTGATCAGTGGAAGGAAATACCGGACTTAAATATAAACAAAGGCAACAAGGTATACAACAAACAAAATCCATTCCTAATTTTACATCTGGCTTTAAAACTATTTTTAGAAAAAAACAATTAAAAGTTTTTGCAGCTGTCACAGTCACCTTCTAAAATAGCCACCATTACCTCAAAATAATTTTCCACATGAGAATAGGACAGCGAGCATAAGGAAGATTTTCATTTGGCTATAACCACCCAGAAATGAATTCTTGAAGCCACAGTAGAGAGTAGAAAGGCCTATCAAGATTATTTAATGTAAAGAATAAGAAGCAGGGACTGGAAATGGAACAGCAAGTATCAATAGGAAAGGCTGTAAATCCCAATTTTAAGTATCATTATGTTGTAATACGTCTCCCCAATATAAAAAGTCTGACTAAATCAGATGGAATAAAAAGAAAAACAGGTAATGTTCAAGAGAGGCACTGGGCCATTGACAACACCACTTTCTGAACCACTGAATCTCATTTGAGCAAGGTGCAAGCACCACTGGACTGAACCAGTGACAACACCACTTTCCTTTATATGTTGCAGTAGACATTAAATGACTAGTACATATATATTTTTCAAGTTAACACTGAAAGATATAGCAGTGTTAGTCTGTAAAATCAGTATGCAAAGAGATCTTGTAGCATTAACTGAGGAGATTATTGCACATGCATTTTTTGCCTAATCCAGCCACGGGACGGGATCAGGCTGCAACAGGGAAAAACAGGTATTATCACACACAAAATTGCTGCTGAACAACTGGCCGACCACCACTCATCCCCGAGCTGCACTTATCCCACTGATTTTGGTAGTACGGAAGCTTTCCATTCATCAAAATCAGCGAGATTGGGGACCAGTGGTAGTCACCCAGCAGCACAGCAGCAATTTTGTGTGCGATAGCACCTGTTTTCCCCTGTTCCATCCCAATCCCATCCCATGCCCAGATTGGGCAAAAAAGTAAATGTGATAATCTTCTGAAACTAACTTAAAGAAAGAAGTTGGTAGCATGATTGTGTCCAGTTCTGGGCGCCACAATTCAGAAAGGACATTGAGAAACTGGAGCGTGTCCAAAGGAGGGTGACAAAAATGGTGAAGGGTCTGGAAACCATGCCCTACGAGGAACGACTTAGGGAGCTGGGGATGTTTAGCCTGGAGAAAAGAAGGTTAAGAGGTGATATGATAGCCCTGTTTAAATATTTGAAAGGATGTCATATTGAAGAGGGAGCAAGCTTGTTTTCTGCTGCTCCAGAGAACAGGACCCGGAACAATGGATGCAAGCTACAGGAAAAGAGATTCCACCTGAACATTAGGAGGAACTTCCTGACAGTAAGGGCTGTTCGACAGTGGAATGCACTCCCTCGGAGGGTGATAGAGTCTCCTTCCTTGGAGGTCTTTAAACAGAGGCTGGATGGCCATCTGTCAGGGATGCTTTGATTTGGATTTCCTGCATGGCAGGGGGTTGGACTGGATGGCCCTAGTGGTCTCTTCCAACTCTATGATTCTATGATTCTATGATCTTTCGTAGACTGGAGTCTACTTCCTCAGATGTGTGGGATGGAGACTCAAGTAGACTCAAGTATAAAAAAGCTCATGCTACCAACCCCCTTTCTTTCAGTTAGTCTCAAAGAATCATAGAATCATAGAGTTGGAAGAGACCACCAGGGCCATCCAGTCTAACCTCCTGCCATGAATATGCAATCAAAGCACTCCTGACAGATGGCCATCCAACCTCTGGAGCTTATAACACAGGCCCTGGGGGATGGGATCAGAATGGAATGGAACGAGGCGGGAAGGGAACAGGACGGAGGAATCACGCATATTACTACACGGGAGAATGCCACCGATGACACTGGAAGTTCCCGATATGTTCCCCATCCGTCCCACAACAGCTGATTTTCAAGAACTGTTCAGAATTGTTCTTGAAAATCGGCTGCTGTGGGATGGATTGGGAATGGATCAGGAACTTCCGGCAGCATCAGCGGCATTCTCCCGTGTGGTAATATCCATGATTTCTCCATTCCGTTCCCTTCCGTTCTGCCCCAATCCCATCCCCCAGGACCTGTGCAATAAGCTCCTCTGTTTTAAAACCTCCAAAGAAAGACACTCCAAAGGTGCTACAAGATCCCTTTACATACTGATTTTCAGGTTAACAGTTAATTGTATAGTATAGTATTGTTATATAATGTTGTTTTTAATCTGTTGTGCACTTTGCAATTTGTATTTTCAATATTGATGTGATCCTACCTCAATCTGTAGGGAGAGGTGGGAAATAGAAATAAAAATTTATTATTATTATTATTAATCAGTTTGCCCTCCCTTTTGGCAAAATGAAAACATCAGTCTCAGACGATGGATATGGAGTATCCACCATCATCAACAGCATTATACACTATACAACTACAGTGGACCCTTGTTATACGCTGGGGTTTGGTTCCAAGATCCCCTGTGTATAACAAAATCCGTGTATGCTCAAGTCCCATTAAATATAATGACATAGCAAAATGGTGTCCCTTAGAAAAAAGGGAAAATCAAGGTTTGATATTTGAAATTTATACTTTTTTTTTAACCGTGTAAGCTTGAATCCGTGTATAAAAAATCCGTGAATAAGAAGGGCCGACTGTATGTGTGTGGCATTTAGATTTTCTACCTCATCAAATGCCTCATGACATAGGTCCAAAATACACTGCAGAAACACTCCAGTTTGAGACCACTTTAACTGCCCTGGCTCAATGCTAGGGAATTCTGGGAACTGCTGTTTTGTGAGACATTTAGCTCTAGTGCCACAACAAACTACAATTCCCATGATTTCCTAGGACTGGATTATTTCTGCAGTGTGTTTTGGACCATAATCTGCTGTAATTAATATTTCTGCCTTGCTGGAAACAGACTTAAATTACAAGACAATACAAAGTGGTCTCTTGTAGCTGCAATATATACATTCTGACCAAAACAATGGATTATGTATCTTTCTCCTTAAATATACTTAGACAGGATAATAAACGGCCCCTTTGGCCAGTAATTGTCCTCTCTCCTAAAGAACTCTTCAGCAGGTACTATGTCACTTTCAAGAGAATGAGACTAAAGCTGCAGGCTTGCTCCCATCAAATACAAAGCCATGCTCTGCTGTGTTGCTTTCCCCAAGATTTGGCTGAGAGGCTAACATGACTTTCTCCATTTTTATCTTCTCTTTGTAAGCACTCTTGAAAGTAAATCATTGGCTGCTGATTATCTACTCTTGTCAAGGAAAGACAGGGAGGGATTTATGGTATATTTTTGCTACCATGGTCCTAATAGCATTTTTTAACTGCAAAGTGGTGTGAAAATGTTGGGTTTACCTATAAGGGACTTTTCCTGAGGCCTTTCTCACAACTTAGCCCTACTCTTTATTTAAACAAAACGTATAGCCCCACATGGCCCTGTTGGCAAGGCACATCTCATTCTCTTTCCAATTTCACTGTGCTCTTTTGATAATGAAGAGAAGTATGGTGCAGGAAAATAGGCTTCTACCTCACACCCACTCTGACTTGAAGTATTTTTTTCATGTTAATTCACATTGCTCCAAGCAGATATTTTCCAGCACCCATTTACCATCTGACATACGCATACCCGGCCATCCCCTCCATCCCTGAAGAAGCTCCGCCGTTGCTGCTAGAAAATAATTATTCTTGCCAGAAAGCTGCATACTGCTCCAGGGCCTTCCTCTCTCTGTCTCTCTCTAATTTGACAGAGCCCTCAGGCTACAGAATGGCTGCCCCATAATAAATCCACTGCTCTTGGAAACATTTGCAAAGGTCTCTTTATTTGTCCATATCACCATGAGCGCAATACATGCTATGAATAACCACTCTTTGAAACACTGGCTAGGATCCAAAGCATTGCTTAGGCTCACACAAGGGGCTTAAATAAACTTAATGGGATTCCCTCCCTTCTACACACACACACTCCTTTGAATTGCAGGTCTTTTTGAATGCCTGATTCAAGTGACATATCACACACTATTTTGGTAGCTTCTCCCATGATCAGTTTCAAAGCTAGATTGTCAACTAATGTGGAAGCTGCTGATAGAAGGAAACAGCTACAAAACTTCTTCTGGACTCACAGAAGCAGTTACACAGTTATTTGGTACTGGGCCATGACTTTGGCATTAACCTGCTGATGTAAGTGAAAATTGAAAGACCTCTAAAGATTCAAAGAATGAATCTGATTGCCTCACAACTGTTGTTGTTGTTGTTGTGTGCCTTCAAGTTAACAATGACTTATGGAGATTGATATCAGTGTGGTTTTTTTGGCAAGATTTATTCAATGGAGGTTTTCCATCACCATCCTGTCAGGCTGAAAGTTTCCCACTGTCTTCTTGAGACAGTATGACTTGCTCAAGGCTACCCAGTGGAGCTCCATCATCGGTCATAGATTTTAACCCTGAGGTTTTTGGATGCACATGCTAACAAAGCATTGTTCCAGGTCAGCCATGAATATGTTTTCATACTGTGATGCCATGAGGGTGTCCAAGACAGTGCCACTGACTTATCTTGAACTTTTGATGATGATGATGATGATGATGATGATGATGATGATGATTTATATTTATATTTCCTGCCTCTCCCTGAGGATTGAGGTGGGATTACAACAATAGAAACAACATTACAAGATAAAAAACTACAATTTCATATAAAATACACTCAATAAAACAGTAAAATCACTATCAATATAATACACAGACTAAATCATCATTTAAAAAACATATCTTTACAAATAGAGATGGGGTATGTCTAACTCTCTTATAGCAGATTGTGTGGATAGGCCTGCCAGAAGAGATCCGTCTTAAGTGCTTTCTTAAAGACATCTAAGGTGGTAATGAGATGGATCTCCTTCGGCAAGCCATTCCATAATTTAGGAGCTACGACAGTAAATGCCCTGTGGGAAGTTGTTGTTAACCTGGTGTGTACATACCCTAATAAGTTCTTCTCGGTTGTTCTGAGAGTGCGGAGCGGATTGTGTAGGGAGAGGCGTTCCCTTAAGTAACCTGGGCCCAAGCCATGTAGGGCTTTAAAGATAATAACCAAAACTTTGTACTGCCCCCAGAAGCTAATCTGTAGCCAGTGAAGAGATTTTAATGCTGGTGTTGTGTGATCTGATCTAGATGTTCCAGTGACCAATCTGGCTGCCGCATTTTACATCATTTGAAGCTTCCGAACTTGGTACATAGGTAGCCCCATGTAGAGCACATTACAGAAATCTAAACAAGAGATTACCAGTGTGTGTACCACTGCTTCAAGGTCCTTTTGGTCCAGGTAGGGACGCATTTGGCGTATTAACTGAAGTTGGTACCATGCACTCCTGGCCATCATATCCACATAGGATGATAACTGTAAAGATGGGTCCAGGAGTATTCCCAAACTGCGAACTTTTCCTTTAAGGGAACTGTGACCCCATCCAGGACTGGTTGACAAAATTCCGTCCCTGGAGTTGTGGTACCTATCGCAAGTACCTCCGTTTTTTCTGGATTCAACTTGAGTTTGCTTTCTCTCATCCAGTCCATTACCGACCCAAGGCAGGCATCCAGAGGAGAGATGCCATCCTTAGTCACTGCAACAGTCGGAGATTTTGATGGCATATAGCCTGTGAATTGAGTTCATATATCCCCAACAAGCATCTAGGGGTTGCTGTGTTGGCCATAAAGCAAATCCAATAACCTCTGAAAAATGATACGTTTACTGGGCCAACCAAAATGCACAATTACATGTTGCAAGCTTTCAAGATCACACTGGCTTCTTCTTCAGGCAAACAGGAGAAAAAAATCAAAGATGTTAGTCATAGGCCAGCATTTTCTGTTTCTGGTCTTAGTTCAGATGGTAGGGAGGGCTATCTGCAGGCTGGCACCTCCCCCTTTGGCCATGTGGTCACTGGGAGATTTTCAAATTCAAGGAAATTTAATGTCCATTTGCAATTCAGAGAAGTTGTTTCCTTGGAATCCAGCATGTCTCCTTCCTTTATGAAGCCACAAGTTCCTATGTAGGTAGAGAACACTGAATTTCTCAAGAAGTCTTCATGTTTTGCATCAGGAAAACTTTAGGTGATATAGAGACAAAGCATGCCAATCAGTCCCAATATACAAATAAAATTTTTATTTTTTTATTATTATTATAAGCTGGGATCATTGGTCTAGAAAGCACAGATCGGTTCTTTCCCTTCTGCCAATAACATCTGTCAAAGAATCCATCTATTTTCTCTATAAACCAAAAAGAAACAGTATTCAGGTGGTTGGATGGTTGCTCAGGGAAAAGCAGACTTAGCTTCCCATTTCCTTTCTCTGAAGTCCTCTTTTGTGATAAGTATTTTACCTTCATTTTGCATTTGCAGCACCAAATGTAGCTCTAACCTGTTGGTAGAATTTAAGGAGAAGAGGGGGAATATCCTCTCTCATTTATTTCCATGAGAGCATCTAAGTGTTAGATCTAGGCAATCTGATCCTTAAATCTTTATAATGTTTAACATGTCTGATGTCACTTTTTATGTGTAGCAACTTTATCTTCGCTTCATTGTGCCAATAGCATATATTTCTCGAGCAGAGGCCCTATTCTTTCCATCCAAATGGCAAATTGGATTTTCTTGTCCAAAAGAACATTTCTTTGCTTTTCAGTGTTTCTTTTGCTTGAAAAGGGAAAAGGGTCCTTGTCTGCTTTGTCACTTGCACTGCAGATTAAAGATCGTCTCTCTTTCCACATGAAATCTGAAGCACTTAGGAAATGTGTTGCCAATTCTGTCCATTGTTAAAACCATTCACACCACTGACATACACACTTTTATATTTTTTAAAAAGAACAAATGTGCTGCAGCATTCTGCTCTCAGTGAAATGAAAAGATCGGCATAGACATCTTCTTGTCATCCTACAAAACCCACCTCAGTTTCAAAACACAGTCGAAGGACAATAAGATCACTGAGCACAAGGAGACACTAATTCAGCATTTTGTACCATCATTAGAGTTTCATAGACTCAGAGGCGTGAATATTTCATTCTGCTAAGGATCTATAGAAAACACGTGTCAAAGCCCTATATGGGGGGGAAACCAACTAGTATATTTAATTTTTAGTAGATAGTTCAATTTGATTTAATCAGTCATAAGAAAAGAAAGGACAAGTTAGATTTTGTAAGTTAGCCAGTGAAGCCACATACATTTGTGTCAATAGTTATCACAAACATAATATAGATACTGTTCTGATTCAGGAAGATGTGAATTATAATGAGCATAACCACAGGATACATGCAGACACTGTTTTCCTCAATCCTCCCACACTATGGTTGGTGTAAATTCTGTAAAGGACTGTGTCCATGACCTACCCATCTGATTATCCACCATGGTCATCTTGTCAGTGTGCATTAAGCAGTGTTATAACTCATCTGAGGTACTGCTCTCAAAATGTATACACAACTAATGAAGACAAATGACAAGCAATGTTGTTTGGCTCTGTTCACAAATGGCTGAAGACATTGTATTGCCTGTGGTGAAGGACAAGATGGCACCATAAGCCATGCCTATCCCATTTCCTCAGACAAAAACTGATCAGACATGCAGCTGGATTTGCTTTTAACCAGTTTTTTTTTTCTTATGATATCTTCAGTCTCATAGACGTCTGTTCAGAACGATGCGCAAAATAATAATCTTCATTATTATTTTGCACATAAGAGAACTGAAGGGTGATACCCAAAATTTAAAACATTGGTATAACAGAAATGAAGCCCTGCAACAACAACAAAAAGTGTACCTCAGGCTGCATCAGAAAAAATACAGTTAGCACCACTTTAACCGTCATGGCTTCATGCTAGAAATCCTGGGATTTGTAGTTTGTTGTTGCATCAGAGATCTCTGACAGAGAAGGCTAAGTATCTCACAAAACTACAAATCTCAAAATTCTATAGCATTTGGCCCTTGCAATTAGAGGGGTTGTCTGCATGGGCCAAATGGCTCGGGTTCACCCCAGCCTTGTATCATCTAGTGCAAATGACAAAGGCCAAAAACCACAAAGCAGGATCGAGCTCGATCCTACCCTTTTGCATACATATCTGGCAGATCCAGCCTATTATTATTATTATTATTATTATTATTATTACTACCCTGGGGTAATTTAGCCCCAGTTTTCTGGGAGTTTCTAGGAAAACCAATCTGTGCATATGTCCCATACTCACGCATACACACCCCTTACCTTTCCAGTGTTGGATCCAACTGAAAAGCCTCCCAGTTGCCCCATTTGATGCAGAAATGAGGCAACTGGCCACATGGGTGCAACCTCCTCCTCCTCAGGCAGGTGATTAGAAAGGTAAGAAGTGACCAGCTGGTCCTGGGTTAATGCAGGGATGGGTGAGGTTATCCTGACCCATCTCCTCAGGGCCAAAATGGTGTCAAGCTGCATTATTTCTGCAGTGCAGATATTGTCACTGAGTGCTTTTGGTAAAGGTTTCACCCATTCCAGTCCATCTCCCCCTCAATTTTTAACTCTCCTCAATAGTCAGCATTCCACCCAGCCAGGCTAAGCATGCCCAGGCCACACTGAACTTTGAGGGGGTTCTTCAGTTTTGTTTTTTGCTTCCACACTTGGTGGGATTAAATGGATATACTGGTGCTCAGTTCTAGCATCTTTAATAGCTTGGTTTTCTGTATAATTCTGTAAAATTATTTTGTACTGTATGCAGCTCTTACATCTGTCTCTGTAGATATTTAAAATAGCTGCTTGGTACAAATCATCAATGACTTTTTCTTCACCCAAAATGCCAGACAATGAAAAGTTCCTCTAGCCTTTGAATATTTGTGTGCCTCTCTGGCGAGTTACAGACCGCCCAAAACGGGCAGTCTGCCACTGCTGCGAGTTACTGCATCCGGGAACCACAACAGCCAAACCGCACGGTTCCTGGGTGCAGCCAGAAAGAAGCGCCAAAATGGCGCTTTTTCTGGGCCCTGGAAGTGGCGCTGCGAGGCACTAGTCGCGCACTCGCGGCATCCGGATGCTACGCGTCTGCAACGTCAAAATGGTGGTGGCCATTTTGTACAGACTTGGTCCGTACTAGGGTTGAGGGGCGTCAGGAAGTGACGCCCCTTCTCAACCCTAGCACGCCCCTTTGGTGCGTCTGGAACTTACTCCATCCTATCTTCTTAGCCTCTCCATCCAGTCAGTTCCTTCTCTCACCTCATTTTCTGTCCCCCCATTAGCATTGGTCACCCTGATTCTTTATGTGGCTGTTTTGAGAAGTGTTCCCACCTTAAGCTATTTTTTGTGCTCTGATTTATTTTTCTGTACTTGTATACATCTTATGCTAACCCTCTGCCAGCTGATACCTTTCTCAAAATGTTGTCATGCAGAATGGTTCTATCCAAGGGCTTCCGCCACATTCCTCACCCCACCCCACTAGAGGCAGCTAAATCTCTTCTGGGTTACCGTCTGAAATTTAAAGGAGTTATCCAAGGTGTTACACCTATTTCAGGGATGAAGCACAACACCATGAAGCCCTTTTTTAAACCCTACAGCAGATTCTCCAGGCCACTAACATGGAAGCTATCAGCCAAGAGTGCCCCCCGAAACAGCAAGTCAGCATCTCTGTGCTAAGTATAAGTAATCTACATTGGGCCCTAGGAGGTAGGTGGGAGTGCAGCAGGAAAACACAGGCACAGCAATAACTAAACAATAGCAATGGAAGAAGAGGACAAGGAAGAGGAGAAGAAATAAGACCAGGAAGACAAGGAGGACAAGGAAGAGGAGTTAAATGCTGCCACTGCTCTCATTTATATTATTACCAACTCAGTCTATGAACCAAGTGGTGCTAAAAACAGCGTTAAGTAAATGAGTGCCATTGAAAGAGAGGGGCCTACTGTAAGGGTTTGTTGCCCAAAGTTTCCTTTTAAAACATTTTAAATTAAAAATACATTTTTAAAAACTCAATATGGATTGTTCCTAATCCTGTAGTGACAAAAGCATGAGAACAATTCATAGATGAACTCTTGATAAACAAATATGGGAGCAGGATCAGCCCAGGACGTTTAGCTGCCTCAGGTGAATTATAACATCGGTATATAGAAAAACCAACTTGACTGGCTGCTGGATTTTTCTTTGTTGGTGGTAGTGGGACAGCACCCTCTGCCAAGCCTGAAGGCAACCAGCAGTTTACTTCAATGGATGCACTGCAACTTTCTTAACCCAAAGCATTTTCCTCCAGTGCCTTGCATTTTCTTCCCAGCTTCTGCCTCCTGAGGCAACGTCTCTACATCAAAGTAGGTCTAACCTGCAATAGGGAGCATTCTTCATCGGGCAAAACCTTATTTTTAATCAACTTGCTTTACAAATCCATTGTCTCATTTTGTTCTCTTTTATAAAAAACAACAACAACCACAACAACAACAATGAATTGGGTTTTAAAACAACCATGTTAAGCCCAAAAGACTCCAATCCCTGATCTCTATTTTGAAAGGTAAGTGCAAAGAAAAGAACGGCTTCATGCAAGATTTGGCTATATTAATCATAAATTAATTGGTGAAGCAAAAGTGAGGGGGGAAATGTTCTTCAAAGGCTAAATGGAAGAAACCCTCAGTGCTGTTATTCCACACTGCCCTGTTATACAACACAATTTATACTTTGAATGGTTTTCAACCTTTCACCTGCTACACATTAGAGATATTGCTCCATATTTTAAAAGGCTTTTCTTTGGAGATCAGTTTTCATCATGGCATCATAAACGAAGCCTGCCACTTCCCTAAGTGGGCAATTGTTGACAAGAGCCATTTAAACTGTCATGCATTCTAATAAATAGCTATTCAGTCCACAAGCTCTCAGAAGAAGGAAGCGGGAGGGGAGGAAAGACCACAAAAAATAAAACCACCCACACACAGCACCAAAGCCTTTTAAGATATAGATGGAGCTGAGAGCTCCGTTGCTGGGATAAGCTTTGTGAAACAGTGGGAAGGAGAACGTTCTAACAATGCCAACCCACAAACACAGTGGCACTGAGGGGAGATGCAAAATGCTGGCATAGATAATAACCACCAAAGTGCAGTGAATTCACAACAGCTTCTTAACCACCAATGGAAATACCTAGCTACCCTCTCCCACTTGTTGGCTGGGTATGGGCATGGAAAATAAGCTATTCATCTTTACAACAGTGCCTCATGAAATGATTGGTTACCATCTGCTATATAATTTTGTATGCCTGCCCTTGTAAAACAGCCAGCATGGCATAGTGATTTGAGTGTTGGACAAGACTCTAGAGATCAAGGTTTGGTTGCCTGCTTGGCCATGAAACCCACTGGGTTACCTGGAGCAAGTCACGCGCTCTCAGCCTCAGGAGAAAGCAATGGTGAATCTTTCTCTGAAGATGCCAGCCACAGATGCTGGCGAAACATCAGGAAGAAACTTTTCTGGAACATGGCCACAAAGCCCGAAAAACCCACAAAAAACAATGGCGAATCTCTTCTGAACAACTCTTGCCAAGAAAACCCCATGATAGGTTCACCTTAGGGTTGCTATAAGTTGGAAACAATTTGAAGGCATACAACAACAATAGGTTAATAATAACAACAACCTTGTTAAAAAGCTTCTTGCAAGTACAAACCTCACCCAGGGCATTGGGGGCATATTGTTTGGATTTACAACTCCCATAGTCCACCCCCTAATTTTGGCATTCTGGGGATTGCAGTAAAAAATGTGCCTCCCCCCAGCAGACTCTTATTGTCTGTTTTTGAATGACCTGGCTTTCCTAGGTAGAAACTGCCTGCATACATGCTAGCATGCATCAGAGATAAAGAATTAACATCGTCCTATTCTTTATGGGGACTGTATTGCCTCCAGATGTAGTTGGATGACAACTCTCATCATTCCTCAGTATAGGCTATGGTGGTTAGGCTGATGGGTGATGCAGTTCAACAACATCTGGAGGGCCACACCCTTAGTCTAGGCCCTCCATATTTGAGGGCATGGAAGAATGTAACCATATGATCCATTCTCTGGATCATATTGGAGACTGTGGAGACCAGTTTCTATCCCATTAGTTTCAATCAGCTTAAGACGATCGTAACTATCACCACATAAACTGTACACCATTTCACCTTAGTTGCACCAAATAGAGATGGAAGTTGGCCCTTGTTATGCTTCAGTTTTTATTCACTGAAGAGATTTTTCATTTGAGCTATACAGGATGAAGGGTTTGACAGAAGGAGCAGAATTCTAGACTGTGGGCCTGAGCAGATGCGGCAGGAACCCACACTATCCTGCCCCCAGTGCTCACTCCAGTTAGTTCCCGAGTTAGCAAAGGGAAGGGCAAGTGTTCACACACCTGTCCCTGCACTGACCCAGGACCAGTGGACCACTCCTTACCTTGCTAGCATGTGAACCATTGCCCCTTCCCCCCCCCGGTCACCCCATCTGACACAGAAATAAGGCACCTGGGTTCATCCATGTGTCAAGGTGCCCTGTTTCTGCACCTGACAGGGCAACCGGGGGGGGGGAGTTCTCAGAGAGTTTGCATGCCAGCAAGGTAAGGAGGGCAGGAGGGCCGTCAGAATTTGCCCAGTTTTGCCACAGAATATCTTAGAAAATCTGTGCAAAATCAGGGCTATTTTATCCCCAGAGGCTCTTTTCACTGAGGGCAGACCAGAAGCTCTGTACTGGTGGGATCAAACCTGATCCCATCATGGGTGTTTCAGCCTGCATCATTAAACTATATTATGCAAGGCTGAGGGGAACCCAGGCCATTTGGTTTGTGCAGCAACCCATGAGAAAACAGATAGATTTCAAATATTTGAAAGGATTAAGTGTCCTTGATAAAAGCTCCTCCTGTGTAGAAAATTAATACAGTGGGGTGGAAGGTTTAGCACCACCCTGTTATACCTCCTTTTCTTTGTGCACAGAGGGTTTTTTACATGGACCAACATCCAAAAATGCAGCAGTGTATGTGTATGCTTCTAGATTTCTGTTACTTCAGGTGACTGCTGCATTCCAGGCAAGTACAGAATGGCTCTCAGTTTTACTACTGCTTGGGGAAGTTCCTTTTTTGGATTACAGTTCTCAGAATGCTGGCTGGAAGATTTGAGAAGTTCTGCATCCAAAACAGGACTGTATCCAAGCTCTGCCTAGAAGTAAGGACATCCATCACCTCTTTGGGAAGCAACCCAGAGAGGTAGGACATAACGTGGGCACCGGAGATGTTCCAAGTCTGCATTGCTCCCTCAAGGACACCTGGAACTCTGCTGACTAGCACTTTGCTTTGTTTTGTAGCTTATTCTGCAAAACTGACCTCCTCAAGTTCTTTGGGCAACTTTAGTTACTGAAAACATCCACTCACTTTTATTGTTTGCTGCTGCCAAGCAATGCATCAATCCCACATAAAACTGTCACCCAACATATCCTTCACTTTACAGCTTCCCCAATTTCCCACCAGTACTAGTAACCAATATGCTTCCTGATTGTTCACAAAGGTCTTAATTTAAAGGATTTCAAACAGCAGCAAACACAAGGGAAACCTGAATGGCTGAAAAGTCTCTTCTTGTTCATTTCGTGGGTTTTTTTACATTTGCTTAGCCTCACAATGCTTCTGAGCAAGAAAGATGACAGTGGCTTTCTTTTTCAAAACCAATGGTTTGCTGCACCATTGGGTGAAATCCAAAGATTTAGTCAGGGTTGTTTCCCTTGCTGCCTGGCTTAGCACATGTAATGAAAATTATGTCTTCCACATCCATGCCAAGTGGAATACATTAGTTGCAAGAATAACAGAGTCAGCATTATACTAAGATAGACAGCGCTGCAGAAAATTGGCTAATGCATTCTGATGCAGATGGCATTCAGCTTCCAGGTTTTAGAATTAATGAATGACAATGGGGGATCTTGAACTGGTTTTAGGAAAGGTCTTCCCTTTAAACCACCAGCACAAACAAACAGTGTTCCTCAGATGCTTAAGGCTGGATGATCCAAAAATGAAGGTAAATCTCCCAGACTGCTGCCTCACTTCAAAATTAATGCAGTTTGACACTGCTTTAACTGTCTTGGCTCCATCCTATGGAATCCTGGAATTTGCAATTTGAAGTGGCACCAGAGCTTGATGACAAAGAAGGTGAAATATCTCACAAAACTACAAATCCCAGAATTCTATAGCATTGAGCCATGGCAGTTAAAGTGGTGTCAACCTGCATTAATTCTGCAGTGTAGATGCATTCACAGATGTTTCTCTCTATGCTCCAGATATCCTAGCTGGGCTGTATGTCTACAGAATGATTCAAGATGGTCAGAGATGAATGGCAGCTTCCTTGTTTCTATTTGTGTAGTGCTTTGTTTCACTGCATAAGTGAGTTCCATTGTTTTAACTGAGGCTTAGGCCTGTTACAGACTGCCAAAATAAAGCTGCTTCATGTCTCTTTGGAGGTATGCTGTTTAAATGATGCATGCATCCTAAGAATCCGGAAGCTGCACCAAAGCTGCACTCCAGTGCTTAGGAATGGAGTGTGGCTTTGGCACGACCTCCAGACTCTTAGAACCCATGCATCATTTAAATAGCATGCCTCCAAAGAGACCCGAAGCAGCTTTATTTTGGCAGTCTGTAACAGGCCTTAGTGTCAGATCAATGTGAAAGGATTTCAGCCTGAAGTGCAATTCTGTATGTGTCTGCCTAAATGTGGGTTCCATGTGTACATAAAATAGGTCAAAGGGGCCTTGTTTCTGGCAATTAAGGGAAAACAGACATAGCATTGTGCATCTGTGGTAGATTAGATTGCTACTTTGAGGTAGTTGTGAAGAAGGGCACCCCCTTCAACTTGGGTCCAAATCCAAATCTTTGTGCCACTTACCATAATTGAAAATCAACAAACAACTGTACCCTTTTCTATTGGTCAGAACTAGATCACATTTGCAAGCATAGTACCCCTTCATTGGGCCAAATTTCACACAAGTAGATCTGGGGAAGTTTGTGACACACATCTTTCAAAAGTGGTGGCGTGTGACTTCCATATCAGTTGGATGGTGAATTCACCCCAGGATTTAGTCCAGACTTTAGAGGTGGTGCTGTCTTCTACTAGGTTCAATAGCTTAAATAGCTCATTTAAACAAATAGACTTCATTTATATACCGCTTCATACCACCTAAGCAGTGTCTAAGCGGTTTACAACTGTAAGCTAATTTGCCCCCAACAGTCTGGGTACTCATTTTAGCGACTTTGGAAGGATGCAAGCCTGAGTCAAGCTTGAGCCCTTTTGCTGGTCTTGAACTCGCAACCTTATGGTTTTGAGTGAGTGGCTGCAGTACAGGCATTTAACCACTCTGATAGCCTTATGCCTGAAGGGCGGGGTATAAATACCATAAATAAAATAATAATAATAATAACCACTGTGCCACCAGATTAAAACCCAGACTGGATTCACAGCCCCCACAAGCATGGGAACCACCAGCTAGCACTGATGTTATGTATGTGCTGGGGTCTTTTCAGGGAATGGAAAATAACTTCTTTTTCAAATTTCTTGTCAGCACTGGATGAAAATTGTATTTGTTGCTTCTTCTGAAACAATAAAGCCAATAAACGCTGGAAGAAGGAGTTATGAGAAGGTTTGTTTTTGTTAAAGCCATATTTCCCTGCTGTTAAAGGACACAATTATTTCCATTACTTTGGGATAGGAGAGCAATTGCTAGGAAGATTATATAGAGGATGAAGTTGCCCACTTAAGAAACACAGGAACTTACCACAGGAACTTTAAAACCAGCTCAAGCCTCCTGGACTGCAGCCAGGACGCAGGATGGCGGTGGGGATTATCACATGCTAAATCGTCGCTTAATCGCCAGCTGCCATCAGCCCGGGTCCCAGCCACACTCCACCAGCACTTTTTAGACGCTAGAAAGCTTCTGACTTCAAAAAAGTGCTGGCAAAGCACAGCTGGGAGCAGGCTTGGACCTGGGCTGATGGTGGCCAGCAATTAGGTACCAATTTAGCATGTGATAATCCCAGCCTCCATCCCGCATCCCGGCTGCAGCCTAGGAGGCTTGACCTGGTTTTGAAGTTCATGCGATAAGCTCCTTACTGATTTCAGGACAGGTGCAGTGTTTTTTGTGGAAGGAGAGTGTTTAAATGGGGGAATTATATGCTTCCTCTTACCCTTCTGCATTCTGGGGGGAAAGGTTTCCAGTAGAAATTTATATAAAGATGGCATACATCATGGAGGCATCCTTAAACAAGAATCATGCAAAAATTGGGAATTATAAATTAAGTGCTTAGGAAGCTATTGATGAAGTATGAAGTGGAAGACAGAAAATGACTTCAGCAAACACACAATGCTTTGCCCTGACAGGTCCCTTCAATTTAAACAGAACAAATCTAACATCCCTGCTCTTGTAAGAACTAACACAAGGGCACTTAATATTGGGCCAGCCACTTGATGTGCTACTTCAGCATCCCTCCTGCAAAACAGTGGAGTTGGAGAGCCTTGCTAAATCCCTTAACTGTGATTAGCATTTTAGAGCTGCAGCACACAAAACTATACCCCTCCCCTCCTTAGAGATCTTTTGTTAGCATACCCTATTACCTCTATGGCTAGATTTGGGTTTTCATAATGAAAATCTAGCACAGGGCTAGAAGTCATGATGATGGGATCACAATGAACCAAGGTAGCTGGAAATGGACCAGTGTCAGGGTCACACTAACCAAGACATGACAGATCAATAGAAGAAAAGGACACACATTGCTTAGTTATGTTAAACAGTCCACATTTCTCATTTTGCATTTTCTCTCAAAGAGGAAGCCAAAGAGGACAATAACTGAAAATTCCAGAGACAATTCCCATGCTTTTCCTTTGATGTCCCCCCTATTTTCCTACCTATGTGACCATAAAACCAAGATCCCACCTGTGCATTGATACTGTAATGTCAAAACAATTACATTTTCTGGAATGCTTTGTCCAAGTCTTCAGTTAATCATTAAAGCTTTTGTAGCTCCTTTTGGGGAATACAGCTCATGCTCCAGGGGCAGGAAAAAGGTATGAATGCCCCTCAAACCTCAACCATCTTGTTCTCTTTTCTCTGTGCACCCTCGGATGCTGTCCAAGTCTTTCTACATGTTCCTACGAACCCTTCTTCAGGATAGGTAAATATACCCTTCTTAACTTTCCACTATCCAGCATTTCAAACCTTCCCTTTCAGTAGCTTTGTGTGAGTGTTACTGCCGAATCAGTTCTTACATGTTTGAGTGATTCCTTGCCTATATTCTAAATAAAAACTCATTTAGTCAGGACTGAAGTTTCTTTGTGGTTAGTACTGGTATAAACAGGTGTAAACATTTCCAAAGTTACCCACCTCTTTCATGCCTCCTTTTGAGCTAATAAATTCCTCAACATTTCAAAAGAAATGCTGACATTATTGGTGAGGACCCAAGCCTCCCCACACAAACACACACCTCTTTGGGTAATACTTTGTAGACATGGGTCCAAAACACACTGCAGAAATAATCCAGTTTGAAACCACTTGAACTGCCCTCGCCCAATGCTAGGGAATTCTGGGAACTGTAGCTTTGTGAGATATTCAGCCTTTTTTTGTTAGAGAGTTCTTGTGCCACAATACACTACAATTTCCAGGATTCCCTAGCACTAAACCAGGGCAGTTAAATCGGTCTCAAACCGGATTATTTCTGCAGTGTGTTTTAGACCATGGTCATTGTGTCTCTGCACCTCCTCAAATCCAAACTGCTATCAAACTTTCAAAATGGTTCAGGTGCTGCTTCAGCAGTTGCCCAAATCTGCCTGATTTGATTTAGAAATCAGCATTTCTTAAATGTGAAGAGCACATCCTTCATTATTAGCAATCACAAGTCCAGGTGTAAGTCAAAGGAAATGGAAAGAAATTCTGCTTAGTTCCCTAATGAGGAACCAAATAATTGCCAAAAATAATTATGTGACCAGTTTGGTGTTTATTATTGTCCGCTGAAACACAGTTAGGTCCCATAATTTTTCAAGTGCTCTGACAATGTGGCCAAGGAAGTAACAGACCTCCTAATATTTGCCTGTGCAAATAGCACTTTCTTTATGCCTCAGCATGATGCAGTCTATATTGGGACATCAAACTGTCCTTTAGATACAACGATCAGCAAGCATTGTACCTGCTTGGCTGAAAGTTGAAATTTGGTTTTTTGCCAGAATCTGTAGGTAAAAAGAGAAGCCAGAGGAAGCAAAGAGCTCATTTCAGGCTGGCAAAAAGCAGTCCTGGGGGACTGAAAAGCAGTCCTGTGCTGCTGGGGTTTTTTGGGGGGAGGGGGTTGACACTGTTGACCTTCCGATTTGTACAAGTCACTTGAAGACTCAATTACTCTAATGCTTGGTCAATATCCAAGGCAGCGTTCTGAGCAACATAAAAACATTAAGATCATGAGCTCATGCAATCCATTGTGCCAGCAATGCAGAACAAAAGTCTCCTTCAAAGGGAAGAGAAGGTGGCACTAGACCTACAAAGCTCCACTTAGGGAAAAGCTTCCTTATTATTATAGCATGGGTGGGCAGGATAAGACAAGAAACAGAATTATGAAGGAATCTGATAACTATTTCTTGAGTTTACCCAGCTCATCTTTAGCATACTAGGCTGAGACTTGGGAGATCCATGATCAAGCTGACACTGAAACTCAGCTTGGGCTAGTTCTTTAGTCAGGCCCCTTTCCCACTATAAAAAGAATCAGATTGCTGAGCGAATTAAATGACCCAAGTTCCCATTTGAAACTGGTTCCTGTTGCGATGTGATCGAATCTGTCATGATGAAGCGAGGTAAAGGCAAAAGAACCGGTTTTTCAAGGCACAAGCTAAAAAGAGGTTCTTTTGAAAAAACACGATTACAAAGGTTGTCGAGTAAGTGGGAACGAAAGATTGAAATTCCAGCATTCTGGAGGGGAGGGACTGATGGCAGAGGGGTGTTTATCATTCCTCCCCATTTTTTGGGTTGTCAGCCCCCCCCAGTGCTGTCTTGTCATTATTGGTGTGATGTTTGGTTCTTTTAAAAAAAAACCTAAGCGACAGAATAGTTTAGCAACTACTTGCAAAAGTGCTAAACCACTCTGTCGCTTAAGCACTTAATTGTATTTACCAAAAAAAAAAAAGAAAAGAAAAGAAAAGAAAACATGCCCTGTCCTCCTTCTCACAGGCCTCCCTGGGTCCTGGTGCCCTCCATTTCCATCATCATCATCATCATCATCATCATCATCCTCCTCCTCCTCCTCCTCCTCTTCTCCCTTCCCGGCCTGGTGATGTCCCTTCCCCGGCCCCCAAGCTCCCTTCCAAGCCTTGCCTCCGTCTCCTCCTCCTCCTCTTCTCCACCACCCCCCCCACCTTGCCTTGCTCCATTGCCATCCTCCTTGTCACATTCTAACAGCCTCACACTCTCTCAGCCTCAGAACACACTCTCTCAATCTCCAACCACCGCCCCCCCCCCCCATTTCCAAACTGGGTTTACATCAGATGATTGACAGGGGAGTTTAAAGCGGTGCTCCCAGTGGGAACCACAATCGCCTCAAGAAAACCCCAATCACACAGGGTAAGGAAAAAACCCTTTCATAATGAGAACTAGGGGTCTTTTGAAATCACTTTCCAAACCAGGGCAAGAGTGAATCACGAATCAATTCTTCCTACCAGTGAGAATGACCCCTGACTCGCCTACTTCACATGGTGAGTGTGGATTAGGAGAGCCATATACACCACCTTGAGCTCATTGGAGGAATGACAGCATGCAGAGATAACAAACAAACATGCATACCAGTTGTTTTTCACTGGTAGTCTGTTTATGAAGGTTGTGTGTAGGGTTGCTAGATCTCAGGGCCTGGCCCTGAGTCTTCAGTTTTCATGGATCATCTCCAGGTGGTAGACAAAGGTGCAAATTCTCCAGTTTTCTTCATCTCCAGGCAAGAGATGCCATACTCAGAGGTGGTTTTTCTACTTCCTTACTCTGAAATATAGCCTACAACAACCAGTATTCACTAGCACTCTGCCATCCTATTCATATCTGCCTAAATATCAAGATGCGGTGGCTTAGTGATTAAGATGCTAATTCTGACAACTGTAAGATCAAAAGGTTGGCAATTCAAGGCCTGAGTGCTGCATGATGGGGTGAGCGCCCGTCACTAATCGCAGCTTCTGTCAACCTAAAAGTTCAAAAGCATGCAAATGCAAGTAGATAAACAGGTCCCACTTCAGTGGGAAAATAACAGCATTCAGTGCAGTCATGCTGGCCACGTGACTACCTGAGTCGTCTTTGGACAATGCTGGTTCTTCAGCTTAGTAACAGACATGAGCACTGCCCCCTAGTCAGTTAAAACCAGACATTCATGTCAAGGAACCACCTTTACCTTTGAATACTTTAAAAGCACCAGATCCTATCTGATCTTGGAAGCTAAGCAGGGTCAGCCTGGTTAGTACTTGGATGGGAGACCACCAAGGAATATGGGTGCGGTAGGCTATATTTCAGAGGAAGGAACTGGCATAACCACCTCTAAGTTTTTCTTGGCTAAGAAAGCCCTATGAAATTCATGGAGTCACCATACATCAACAGGCAACTTGAGGGCATAGTCTCTATACACACATACAGTATATGCTTATTTTGATGTGATTAGAAATGTGTCACTGCATTACTGAGTCTTTAATTGTTTGCCTGATAAAATTTGGGACAAGTTTGACTGAGAAAATATACATTAAGTGGCATTACCTCTTTTCCTCCATGGGAATTATCTGTTGCAAACTGTATTTCTTTCCCACCCCCCACTTTCAGCTATGGAAGGGGAAACAAACATGTGTAACCACATTTTGTGTGCATTTTATTACCTCTTCAGTAAAGCCATTGAGAGTAGGAAGAGATTTTGATGAGGGACATGACATAGTGATAAATGGTTTTGTTTGATTTACCAAAGGGAGGGGAGAGCTCTCCTGTCCCACTACCCTGATCCAAATACTCCTGGTTTTGTTTTTTTGTTTTTGCAACAACCAAAAAGAGATTCAACCACATGACTTTGATATCATATTTAGTTGGACCCTAAGAATCATTTTATATACAGGAAACTCACATTTATCTGATGGAATAGGGACCGAAGGAATGTCAGAAAGTGAGATTGGTTGAAAAGTGAAACCCAGGGGGGTTATAGATTGCAAATGCACTTTGACCATGGAAGATGTCAATAGCACACTACATATCACTTTTTAATATGTGCAGAAATTAACACTACACACACACACACACACACACACACACACACGTGCACAAGTGGTCTTAAGCAATCCTCGTAGGAAAGAACTGATAAGAGAGGAACTCCATCTCTCTCTCTCTCTCTCTCTCTCTTTTGTTTTTAAGCAAATACATTTCTACTGTATATTTGTTTTACGAATCATTGGTGCTATACAGACCACCCAAAAAGGGCAGTCTGCCGGCGGCTTGTTTTGCCGTGTGAGGAAGCCGCAGCAGACAAACCGTGCAGCTTCCTCACGTGGCAAAAAGAACCCTCAAAAAGCGGGGGGGTTTCTGCGGCACTCATGACGTCGCAGTGCGCCAATGGCGCACTCGCAACATGACAAGGGGGCGCGACATGCAGACACTATGCATCCATCACGTCGTAATGGCAACGCACATGTAGACAGGGCACCGCCATTTTGCCGCCACCAGTACATACTAGGCTAACCCTAGTACATACTAGGGTTAGGGAGCATCTGAACGGTGCGCGCTCCCTAACCCTACTGCCACCACCATGCTACATTTTGCCGGTCTGTATCCCACCATTGACACCTAACTAGTGATGGATCCCATGATTTATAAGCACGTTATTCATCAGTGTCTAGTACTGTACAGGGTATGCAAACAAGCCAAAATGCTAGCCAAAAAAAAAAAAAAAATGCAATCCCTCTACATGAGCCATGTCGGGAGGCCCTCCTGATGTTGTTGGATTGCAAATCCCACCAGCCCTCACAAACATACCCAAAAGTGAGAGATGATCTGCAATCCAACAGGATCTAGAGGAGCCTCATTCCCCATGCCTGCCTTCTCTGTCTGCAGGTGTGCTCCTTCCTAATCCACCAAGGTCAGCCAAGCTGTGAAGTTCTGAGCACATTCTGACAGAAGGCAAAGGGCAAAGCTTTCTAGGCGGCACTTTGAAACAAGCCATGACAAGGGGCATAGAAAGGGCAGTCACTGCCTCAAGTCTGCCAGCAGCAGTAAGCAGCTCCCATTTGATGGCTTCAGGTGAATCTTATCCCAATGCATAATTCAAGCTCTGTCCTGGAAATGATTTGTGCCAGCCCAACATATAGTCAGAGGGTTTCTGTTTGTAAAAGGACACCAAGGAACCAGCCAGGGAATATGCTGGAAAGGAGTAAAGTAACCTCTTTGAACATCTAACGGTTGTACCATATAAATGTCTTGAAGAGCCTTCAAGTTGCAGTTTTCAAAGGAGTGTAGGGCCCATTTCTACCTTTAAAGTACTAAAATGGTGTTGAGAAAAACAGCTTGAAGGATCTTAGAAGATGTTTCAGAATCTCACTCGTATCATCCTATCATTGGTTTTCCTTCTTTTTCTCAAGAGTGTGCAGCCACATACTAAACAGTCAGACTCAACATACCCACTGACAGTGGTGGCACAACCTTGCTACAAAGAATAAAATTCTCCTTTTCCACTCACCTGCTTTGCTTAATATTCAGCTCCCAAACTTGCTGTCAGGTTGGCCGTAATAAAATTGCCTTGATGTAGAAGATTATATAACTGTGGGCTCCATTTGCACCTTTGTTTTGGTATGGTCATTCATTAGCTCACACAGTAAAGGGCAACCAGCTCCTGGAAGCAGCAGTTGTCTCTTTTCCTTTTTCCTTTTTCCTTTTGTCAGAAACCTAGGGAAGAGCCATAAAAATGTGGCCTTGCATGATTCCTACACCTATGAAACAAAGCAAGGGCAGGTTTAGTAACAGCTATTAACTCAGATAGGTAAATGGAACATGCATGTGTGAACTCAGTACATCTGTAAATTCAGATGCTGAAGTCAAAGCAGGGAATGCTGTCACCTCTATATTTGAAAGAAAATTGATGAACCTTTAATCTGAGCCAGCAGGGATCTTGTTTTCAGCCAGCAAGTGTTGGGAACAGCGTCATTAATTTAAGAAAAGCACAATGCCTTCTATAGCAAAGGATTTATGAATGCCACCTTTATTCTCATGCCCCCAACCCACCCCTTTCAGCTAATGTGAAAGAACAAATAATGTTGCTTAAGGCTAAAAGGATTTTATATAGTATAAAACTCACTAAATATGTACAAAAATTAACTAAACATAAATCACAAGCATGTTGTCCTTTAGCTACATCTCTTACACATAATTTGACTTCAACAGGCTCCACTTTGCCTAACACCCTCTGAGGGGCAGCTTCAGCTTTTTTAGGAATGGAGTTTCCTATCACTAATGTACATATACCTTACAACAGTTGTGCAACTTCCACATTTTACAGAAGAGGGATGTCTTTATTATTATCTTTCTATTGCCCTGTTCCTAAGAACTTGTGCAACTTAAGCATAAAGCTGAAGAGAAAAGAGAAAATACACCATCTAGTGCTGAAAGCAGATAGTGCCATATTATTGAGGGGGGGGGGGCGACCAAGTTCAAGTCTGACTGCATCTGCACTGCAGAAATAATGCAGGTTGACACCACTTTAGACTGCCATGGCTCAATGCTATGACATTCTGGGATTTGCAGTTTTATGATATAGTCTTATTTTTAAAATTTAAAAATGTAAATTTTAATGATGAATGTAAATAGAGGAAATGTTAACAACACATAAAGCAATTAAATAGAAGATAGGGGAAGGAGACAGAGGCCTGGTAACAGACGAAACAAAAAAAGCAGCTTCCGGCCACTTTGAGGGCATGGTGTTTAGACAGCGCATGTAACCAAAGTGGCCCAAAGCTGCTCTGATGCCACGCACCAGTCCTTTGGACCATAGTAAAAGGAGCTAGGATAATCTGGCTCCTGGCAGCACGGGTAGCCCGTTTTCAGAGTAGGTTATGCAGTCACCATGGTCCCGGCCTGCTTGTGGCTGGAACAGCCTCGGGTCACTCCTTCTCAGCCATCTTTTCTAGGCCAGAGGAAACAGGACACTATAGAAGGAGGGATTATATGAATATTGCCAACAATATAGGAGGAGAAAGCAACTTTGAGAAAGGTCAAGAAGATATAAAGGGGGAGAGAGAGACAGAGGAGAACAGGGACAGGATTCAAAACTGTCCTGCAAACAATAACAGGATTCATAAAATCAGGGATCATTTTGGGGGGTAATATAATTAATGTTCAATTACAATTACAATAACTTTATTACAGCCATTTTGCCAGCACAATAATTAATGTTCAACATTTTGGCAAGAGCATTTTGGTCAGAAACACAGTTTAGTCTTTAAAAAAAAACGCAGAGATATATGCATGTCCAACATGGAAGCTTTAAAAAGAAACACATTGGCCCAGTCCAGTCCGGCGCTTTGCGCCGACCTGGCCACATACTAGGGTTGCATGGGGGCAGACCATCCGCATGCCCCGCAACCCTAGTACGTGGTGGCGGCATCATCATGGCAGCCTCCCGTCCACAAGGGGCCTGCCATGATAATGTCACACACGGCACATGCGTGATGTCTCTGCACTGCCCCAGGCGGCCCCTGTCTCCCATGGCTGCGGCTCCCTGGGTGTCCAGGGGCATGAAGCCCCAAGGACACCCCTTTTCCGCTTCTCCGTGGCCCGGAAAAATTCTGGAATGGGGCCGCAGGGCTGCCAGTGAGGCTGCCCTGCCCACAACCCAGAGAAAAAGGGGGCATCACAAACCCACCTCTTTGGGACAGTCTGTGCCGCACCATTGTTCCCCTTAGGAATAGAATTACTTTGACTATTATTCCAAATATAAAACTCTATGCAAATAGGATTTAAAATGAAATAACCCCAGTTAAGAAATCATCTGTACAAGTATGTAGGGATGTTGTTAATTTCAGCATCAGGGTTTTTTAAATAGGTGCAAAATGTAATTTTTTTTTCATTTTAGTACAAATGTTAGGCTATGCTTGTTTATACTTTTTTTTATAAAAAATCCAAACTTGGTTATCTATTTCTTCAGGTGTTTCAACTATCCAGATGTCAAAGAGGAGCAAAGGCCACTACCATTCACTCATGGCTTTACAAATGTAGCGCCTTAATATGGGCATGAAACTGTTTTAACCCTTACTAGCAAAGGTCGGGGGGGGGGGGGGGGCTGGTACTTTTTTGGAACTCTTATTGCTACCCAATGGTCATTTGCACAAAACTAAGATGGCATCCAATGTGGAGCAACATTTAATGCAATCCTTGCTCACAGTGGGAGTCTTCTCATGTTGCTTTTAGTTTTCCTATAACAAAGAATATCTTAGGTGTCTCCAATGTGATGTGAAAGTGAAGTGCTTTTTCTTCCTATTTCTTTCCTAAGATTTCTTTCTCTCTTATTGTCTTTCAGATAGAGAACATCCTGAAAAAATGGACAGTAATCATGAGGAGCATTGGAGGAAGAGGGAGGAGGCAAAGCCAAGAGGGCCCCCCTCCTCTTCTGCTGCCTTGGCTTCTTCCTCAAGGAGAGAGCCATGGCAGTGAAGAAGAAGCAGTTGGCACTGGCGGCAGCACTGCACCCTTCAGCAGCTGGAGGAGAACCCAATCAATGTCACCCCTCTTCTGAGGTGTCACCCAATGTGATTCGCACCCCCTAGTGACGTCACTGGTCCAAACATATAACAGTGTACAAGATTTTGCTTTGACAGTTATACAATTTAAAAGTTAGTTCTTATCATTTCCTAAATCTCACACAATCCATGAATTCCTTTGGGGTCCTTAGGTAACCCGCTAATTTTTCAAGGTTTTCTGTGGTCTGTTTTTTATCTCTTACTCAAAACGATTTTAATAGATTTTGACTACATCAAAAACCTCCAAGGCTTTGAAGAGGATGGTAAATAAACACTATAAAGGTTCCATACCAACCTTGGATTCACTTTTAGAATAATGCTGCAGGCCTGTTTTCTTTTTATGGCAAACAATTCACCTTCTGTAGTGGGAAAGAAAAAGAAAAAAAAAGAATTCAGACCTCAGAGGTTGACATTTCCTTAACCCAAATGAAAACAACATTTGCTGGAAAAAGCAATAAGATCTAAGACAAATGTAAATGTGTATATATAGCCACTATGAAATAATTTTTAAAATTTTATGATGTCTCATTTAGGGATAAGAAGTGAAATAATATCACCATTAAAATGCACACAAATTAAATGTTGGCAATAGTCACTCAGAAAACAGTGGGATGATTAATATTTATTTCATCATTCTTCAGCATATACTTCATATTTCTGATGCTCCCTGGCATGATTTTCCCTTCATCGCCTTCATCCTACAAATGAACATGTTATGTTTATGTGTGCAATTCAATTACAAAGAAATAGAAAATGGTGTCTGAAATCAATAGTCTATTACAGTACTGCTATGGCTGGCCATTTCAGCTCTAGTTAGCGTACTGAAATATAAGCCTATGCTGCATGTTTGTAAGAACCAAAGTACCAGAGCAAAATTCGTATTTTTTCACCAATAGCCTTTCTTGCATACCATTCTATGACATCCCTATTTCTCTGGGTACATTGTTAGAAATAGAAGAGCTCAGCCCACACAGGAAGAGCACCAAAGCTAGTCAAACTACAGCTCATGGGAGTCATGTAGATTCCAAGCGTTTGTAAAGAATGAATTAATTCATTTCCCACAATATCTATTGTTGTTGTTGCGTGCTTTCAAGTCATTTCTAACTTATGGCAACCCTACAGCAAACCTATCACAGGGTTTTCTTGGCAGGTTTTTTCAGAGGGGTTTGCCATTGCCATCCTCAGAGGCTAAGAGAGTGTAAGTTGCCTAGAGTCACCCAGTCTGTTTCATTCCTGAGCAAGGATTTGAATCCTATTCTCCATAGTCATAGTCCAATGCTCAAACCATTGGATTTAAAATTAAGAGAACATGAAGACCAGCCTATTCATCACATGTCATTTATTTCAGTTGTTCACACAGAAATCCATCCCCCCCCCTTCACACACACACACAAACAACTGCAGAAACTGGAAACGCCAATAGACTTCAACTGAACATTAGAAGGAACTTGTTGACAGTAAGAGTTCAGCAATGGAATAAATTGCCTAGAAATGTAGTGGGTTCTCCTTCTGTGGATTTTTTTTTAAAAAAGGCTAGATAGCTACCTGCTGGGGATACTTTAGCTGGAGATACTGCAATTAAGCAGGGGGTTGAACGAGATGGTCCATAAGAGCTCTTCCAATTGTATGATTCTAGGGGATTATCCACATGGGCCAAAAGACCTGGGTCCCCTCAGCTTAATGTTATCTAGTCCAAACAACACAGGCAAAGCAACAGGGCCAATATTGGACTTGATCCTGCCAGACCAGATGTGGATCTGGATGATCCAACTTGACCCCAGTTGATACCACAAAGTAATTTACCCCTTATTTTCTGTGGAGTTTCCAGGAACCTCCATAGCAAACCCAGATTGTTCACACTGCCACATTCTCCTTACCTTGCTGTGCATTGCTCTGACTGAGAAGCCATCCCCCGCGTCACTGCATCTGATATGGAAATGGGGTGCCTGGCCATATGGGTGCATCCAGGCACCCAGTTTCTGTGTCAGACATGGCAGGAGGAAGCTTCTCCATTTGAGTGACACATGACAAGGTAAAGAATATGCACCTGTACTGGATCCAAGATCCAATATTGCACACCTCATGGTTGGTGTCAATGTGCTATATATTTGCTTGGTTGGACAGATACTGGACAACATGCTGAGTCTTGACACATTACTCTTCTAGTTCAACTAGCTTATGCAGCAGTGCTCTCAGATCTGGAGCAGAATTCCCAAAAAGCAGATGAAAAGGTTAATTAATTTGCTAGCAAAGCACTATTCCATAGAAGGCTACCATTAAAAGTTTCGGAAACCAAATTGAATAAATGGCAAGAAATATCAAATACATATTGTAATAGAGGGGAAAGAACCAAACTAAATAAACAACTTTGGTATAAATCACAAAAAAGAGGGAGGGTTGGACCTTCCCAATATAAGAAGGTATTATGAGGCTAATCAACTGAGATATGTGATAGAAGGTATGTTAGGTGCGACAGATTTAGAATGGTTAGAATTAGATACAGAGGAAGTAAATATGAGAATATGGAATATTTTTAGGGAGTTTACTAAGAAAGAAATTAAGATAATTGGAAATCCACTTATGAAAAATATATTAGAAATATGGAGTAAATATAAAAAAGAGTTAATGACTGAAGATTCAATAACACCAATAATAATGGAAAAGAAATTTCCAAAGAACTTGAGAGGATTGTTAGGAGAAGGAGGTATATACAGGGAGGAAGGGCTTATGGCTGGAAGGCGCATATTGCTCCAGAAGGGCCTGAAGGCTCCCCTGGAACTCCTGCAGCTGCTTTCTCGTGGCCATAACCCTCTGCTCCAGTCGGTGAGCTGCAAGGAAAGAACAAGGGAAGCGATTGGTTAGGAGACAGATATGTAGCCAATCACAAAGGGGAATGGACAGGATCCCCTTGCCCCTCCTTATCCTCTGCTGACTACACAGAGGCATACCTCTTTCTGTCCAACTGTTAGCTTCACCTATTGCTTGTCCTGTCACAGTGGGCAAACAAGCATGGCAGGATGTCCCTTTCCCATGCCATGGCTGAATCTGGATCCAACCATTGTCAACTGCTGTGAGGATTGGGTCACCTGTCAGGTCACCAGTGCTAGAGGGAGGAAGTGGACCAATAGGACTGCCACAGCATCTACACCATTCAGCCATGACCCTCTCCTTGGAAGACCTACCTTCTGGGAATCCAGACTTCTGGCCCACAATGCCAGGGGCCACCTCCTGGTAGTGGGATGATGGGGAACTAGATAGCTTGCCTTCCCCACTGTGATCCCCGTCACCAGTGCCTGCACATCCTTGTAACTAGGGACAATGAGAATGCCATCAGGCACAGCATGTGGCAGCAGGGGATAGGAGGGAGGACAGGGGCACATCCCTAAGGGCATTGGCCAGTATGGTACAGACCTGGCACTCACCTGGAGGTTGTCAGCCATGTCAGCTTGATTGGCATGCCCTCATCCATAGGGCTTACAGCTGGTCATAAAATGGGGCCATCTCCTCACTGAGGGCTCTTTCCTATGATTCTCCAGCACACGAAAGAGTTGTCCCTTCAGTGCCTTGAAGTTGCTCTGCCACTGAGGATAGGTCCTATTGAAGCCCTGGCGGTGCAGGCTACTAGGCGGCCACTGTGAAGAACCTCCGGTTTGGATGATTGCTGCTGCTCATGGTCCTTCCCATAGCAGCAGCATCCATGAGGCTGTCTGGGAGGATGTGGACCTCCTGGTCATGCCAGTAGGTGATCCGGTAGAGCACCCTCCTGGCAGCTATCATCTTGGGACCTCTGCACAACCCCATTCACGCACCTCAGGGGCCACTCATGGATCTGTCCAATCTGGACCCTGGCAGACCAGGTTAGAATCAAGGCCCTAATGTTTGCCCCAAGTAACCATCAAGTGGCAACAGTAGGAAGTTGATACTTTTTAGAGCAATGTTTAGTCATTGGTCCTGTTCCCATCACTGGCCAGGAGTCAGCTGTTCCCCCATGCCATTTTGCATCCTTTCGGGGGGAGGGGAGCTCCTTAGGTAGATGGACTACACTGAGCGTATGCCTGCATACATGATAGCCATTCACAGAGGTTGGATGCTGGGACGTTTATTGGACTGCTTTGCATGACAGGCTACAAGTGGCATGCAGGGGCACTGTGGCCCTATGCCCTCCTGGTCAATCATACAGAACACCTTACCTTCTGCTTTTTGCTACACCTACACTTCCACAATGGGTGCCCCCAGGGTGTCCAACACATGGTGACCGGCCTTGTCCAGCACCCTGCTCACTGTTCTGCACATGTTGTGTAGAATCACGTATGAGGCAATGATGGGGACAATGTTCTCCTCAGTCATTTTCAGCGTGGCAGTCAGGCCCTTCCACTCTTTCCATGATACTTCTGGTATGATTCAGGTGCTTGTTGAACATTCTCCCCTTTGCACTGGTGGCCCTATATTCTATCCTTATAAACTAGGCGCTGTCTATATCTACTAAGTTGAGATTGACTGTGCCCATTAGGATGGTACAGCTCAATACAGTGGAACCTTGTTATCTACTGGGGTTTGGTTCCAGGAACCCCTGTGAATAACAAAATCCATGTATGCTCAAGTCCCATTAAATACAATGGCATAGCAAAATGGTGTCCCTTATATAAAATGGGAAAATCAAGGTTTGATACTTGAAATTTATACTTTTTTTTGAATATTTTCAAGCAGTGGATGCTTGAATCCGTGTATTAAAAATCCATAGATAAGGAGAGGCAACTTACAAATCATGGTCTTCTGACGCACAAACGAGAAATTCTCATCAAAAACTGATCCCCAGTGTCAAAGTTGCCAGAGTGCAAAAAGCCCTGTCCTGATTCAAGCTAAGGCAGGACAGAAGTGCTGTCTCATTGCCACCAAGACTCAACACCAATGCCTCAGAAAGAACCAGCCAGTCTGAACCTTCCTCACACTCTGTGGACACTTGCTCAAGCACACAATTACACATTCCATATTCAAGGAGAGATCTGAACTGTGTGCATTCACCAAGACATTTAGCTTGACTGTGCCCATTAGGATGATAAAGACTCAGGTAATAATGACGTTCAGCCAGTGATCCTGGCCCAATCTCAAACTTTAGCTGGAACATAAAAGCCCTGTCCCAATCCAAGATGTGGCAGGATGGAAGTGGGAAGATGGCTCTTCATCTCAGAGTGGTAAGGATGCCTGACAGATCAGAAGCCATGCCTGTGAAATCCAAGGGAGGAGCCAAACCCAACATGAGAAATTACCTCCACAAGAAAACAATGAGGTTTAGACAGGTGTTGATTCAAGCCACATTAATGCAGCGGGTCTACTCTAAATGGGACTAACAAATGCATTTGGCTTGACTTTTTTTCTAATATTACATCTTCTATGATAGAAATGGGACGTAGTGACTTAGCAGTTAAGAGGCCAACTCTGATGACTGCAAGATCACCAGTTCAAGACCCAAGCACTGCATGACAGTGTGAGCTCACGTCACTAGTCCCAGCTTCTGGCAGTTTGAAAGCATGTAAAACTTGCAAGTAGATAAATAGGTACCACTTTGTAGGAACGTAACAGTGCTCCGTGCACCTTGGCATTTAGCCATGCTGGCCACATGACCATGGAGTCAAAGACACCACCAACTCCCTCAGCCTAGTAACAGAGATGAGCACTCCCAGACTAGACAAGCGCATCAAAGGGGAAATCTTAACTTTTACTTTCTATGAAAGAAATACAAGATATAATATTTTTAGAAATAAAATCAATGACATTGGATTATCTGTTCCAAATAGAACATTTGAAAACTATGTAGAGATTTCATATTACAATGCCAAATTGTGTCACAGAACATAAGGTAAGAACTATAAACTTTCCAGAAAAAGTCCTAGATGTTGGACATAACTGATTATATTTTGTCAGCTTTTTAATAATTTATTTCATTGTCGACTTGTGTGCAAATGAAAGTGGAACTATGCAACAATGTACACCGATTGTGCCTAGGAAGATATTTGTTTATTGATGTGCATACCAAATTCACTAGCAGTGATATCTGTATAAAGTTGTAGGAGATGTACAAACTATGGTCAGCTCACAAAGCTATAGCACCACAAATTTTATTAAGAAAGATATAAAAAACAGTTTTGGAACACTTGTACGTATTAGAATCAACTTGACCAGAGTTTATATAAACACTGATTACTTATGGGAAAGCGTTTAAACTAAAATATTTGGTTTAAAATTGACACTGTATCTCAGTTTCTTTATACAGTAGTCTACATAACTTACCCTCCAGCTAACAACACCATCTTTCCAGATAGAAAGAGAATCCTACTACTGGGAAATTATGCAGTGTTAGCATTTCCTGGACCCAAGACCTGTTTGTTAAAAGTCAATGCTTACCCAAGTCATGCAATCACCACAGCAGACAGAGCACAGAACAATGATTGCAACCATTCAATTTCTTAGTAGTCAAGCATAGATCCAGATGTTGATTAAAGTGCAAATTACATGTGTGCCAAATTCTGTTCAGAAGGCAGAGCTGATGTTTGAAGTGCTACCATGAACGGTTATACAACTAACCAGAAATGCTGGCAGTCTACTATAGGCTCTAGCCACAGATACTCGTTTTTCTTCTGACTACCAGCCAAACATGTACTCCAGAGCTTTGGACACAATGCTTTCATCTTTCCTGGGAGTTTGTCTGTCAGTAACCACCTACAAAAGATAAATGTGTGTCAGATGTGTCTCTTCTAAATGAAGAAAAAGGCATTTCTTTTCTCCAGATCAACATGCCTAGAATTTTTCTCACAATGCTTTCTTATAGTACCTGGTAATCACTAGTTGAAGCTTTATATGCTGTAGCAAGAGGTCTCATAGTGGAAATCCTCTGTGTACTTGAAGGCTGCACTGGTGTACCTAGTGTTTGCATTGGCGGCGTGAAGACTGAGGTTGGGGATGATGTAGGACCTCTATCTATGTTTTCCATCACACTCTATAAATAAAGTATTTGGGGGGGAAAAGATTAAAGTTATCTGGATCCAAGTTAGAAGCCTAACAAAGTATTGCATTTCATCAACACAAGTAATCTAAGACACTATTCCTTTTCCATGTAGAAGTGTAAAAGACCATTTGTATTTGCATTAGCAAAGACTGTGCACCATGCAAGCATGTGCAACATACAGGTACTACAGGTAAAGAGGATATAAATGTATTAGAAAGTAGGGTGCACAGTTTTTGACAATTTCTTGTATGTTCAATGACACTAATGCTAAAAACTTTTATGCTATTATAAGAAAGCAAGTCCCACTGAATTCAGTGTGGCTTCTCAATACATGACTATATAGTAAAAGTTATTTTAAAAAAATAGATCTCACAACAATGAAATTCCTATACATTTTCTTCCAGAAAAAAATATGCTTTTGGCACAAGCTCTTTATAGTAGATTTTCCTTTGATCTACTCTCCATCAAAAAAGTCTATTTGATTATTAGACAATCACATGACCATTCTGGAAGAAAAAATACTGAACAAACAAACAAATACCAATGTTCTATTCAGCTTATCTCTTCATTACATTTTTATGCTTACTGATACTTGAATTAATAATACATTATTTTAGCAGTATGTCAGGTGAGGTCCAAAATTTAATATCACTGAGGTGCTTGAACAAAGCATGTAATGGTCAGAAATGAAACAAGAAAAAATGCTGGTCAGGGAAGGACAAAGTGATGGACTCACAAGATGAGACATATGCATACTCTTTAATAAGGGAACTTACATTCAATACTTAATTTATAATGGGACTCTCTAAACTTGAATAAGAGTTATAGAAGTGGATTGTGCACTTTGAGAATTTAAAATGGGAAACTTCAGAAGGTATGGGGGCCACTTTTCTGCCCCAGGATCTTGCTCAGGCTGCCAAAACAATGGACAAAAACAAAACAAAACAAGTATCTGGATAACCTGCAAACTAATTTTAAAAAAACGCAAACTGTAGTTTCAGGAGACTTCCAGGAGAAGCTATTCAATATTTAAGAAATAAATCTTCTTAAACAAACAAACATAAAAACAGCAATTCAGAGAACTCCTATGCCACACTTTGCCCACTCCTGACCTAAAAAATCACATTGAAGCTCTGCAATCAAGTTATTAGCAGTTTCCTTACTGGTAAAAGGAATTAATTTAGTGACAGTGATTATACAATCTATCTGATTACATGTACCCAACGTGCATTATGTAAGAGTTCCCAAAACACATGTTTACAAAGGCCTATAAAATTAACTCACTTTATCTATACAAGGTTTCACTCCTATCATGATAGATTCACCAAAAATTCTTCCATCTTTGCTCAAGGCTTTCCGGGCCTGAAGTTTTGATTGATATCGAATATGCATCCAGTTTCCTGTGTTAGACATCTGTAAAAATGAGTAAGAAGAGATGAAAATAGAAACCAAGTAAGAAGATTAAGTAAGAAACCAAGCTAAAAATTTGAGTGGTTTTTGTTTTTAGAGTAAACAACATATCTAGATTTACCACATGCTTTAAGATGTTTCCATACTGTGCAAACTGTAATAGGATGTATGACGCTGATGCTTGTGGAAACCTGTAACAATGACAAGATTCACATTATCATTGGATTGGACACAAACGTAAACAGTCAATACTTAGTCTGCTGTCAGCATCTAATGCTATGCCATTAAAAGTGTTCCCAGAAATCCAGATTACTGTACCATGTAAATCACTGGAAACATTTAGAATCTGCCAGTCTTGTTACTCACAGTTTAAAGCTCCTTATGGGCCAAAATTATTATTACTGTAGGATTCTTCTAGTGTGCAGATGAAAGACTGAGATGCAACACAACAGTACTGGAATACAGACTGACTCTGTACAGTAAATCTGGCAGTTAAGATCTCCAAAGAATCATTTAGAATGTTTTAATTACTCCAAATTATATTATATAAACTACTTTCATTAGTTTGAACTATACAATAAAAATACCTTAAATATAAAATAAACCAAGGTAAACACCAACATTGATATCCTAAATATATAATAAAAATAATTTAACACTGACACCTGCATCCAACCAACTTAAGAATCAAAGGCATTCTTGTTGAAAATTATTCCATGGAAACACTGCACAAATCATTATCTATACTGTTACTTATCTCTCATGGTCTTCATCCTACTCCCCTACAGAGCTTATATTTCATGAACTGAAAAAGCTAAGCTTTTAAGATTCATACTGTAGATGCCTGCTCAAATGTACACTACTGTTCTAAGAGAACACAGTAATCTCTGTGTTATAGAATTAAAGATCCCTTACCCAAATACAGTAACCCAAGTGTCATCAAGATGATCTTCTGATGTTAGGGCATCTCCTTGAGTGTAGAATGGATCTAGCTGAGCTGGAGACATTGTAGTTTTCCTAGGTTGTGCAAGACTTGCTGGACTAAACACATTTGCACCTGTCAAATTGTAGTAACACATGCCTTAAATGTCATTATACTGAAACGAAAAGCAGACAACATGCATTAATATCAAGAAGCTAAGGGGTGAAACAGACCACCCCAAAGGGACTGCTTCAAGCCACCTCTGACAAAACTGTATTGGGGCCATGGCAACCACATGACATGGCCCCAACACACCTTCTTGCTGGCCGAAAAAGAAGAGGCAAACAGCCGCTCCTCTTTGCGCCAGCAAAAAGCCAGCTTTTCCTCCCCGCCACGGCTGGAAGCTGGCTTTAAAGTGCTCCAGCAGCATGTGGCGTGTAAACACTGCACCAGAAGCTGGTCCACTTCCAGGCAGCTTGAGGGGAGTGTGTACACCATACCCTCAAGACGCCTGGAAACTGGCTTTTTATGCCAGTCTGTTTCATACCTAAGTAACAGAGTGCTTGAATTCACAATAATTTCACAGATATGTCAGAAAGAATTACGTATAGGAAAAGAAGTTGTGAGGATCTACTGCAAAAATGAACATTCCTGGTCCTCCAAATGTTTGCGGACTTTAAATTCTACAATCTCTCACTCCTGGCTTTGCTAGGTAAAGTTGATGAGACATTCTGTCTGAGACTGGAAAGGCCACAACTGCTGATGTTTCAAGGCACGACAAACAGCTTGCTTGCTTTCCATTACAAAACCTGAAATTCTGCAGTTCCTGGGGCTAGAGAACTCAATGCCGACTTCCCTCTGAGTTCTCAATGAAACTCCAACCTTAAAAGTAGTCCAAATAGTGGGGTTGCCTTGTGGTCCCTTCCAGTCACTATAGAGGCATCAAATTCTGAATGTTTGGGGTGGGCAAAATGCATCCCTCCAAATATCAATAAGCTGCAATCCCAGAATTCCTCAACACTCTGCAATGGATAGAAATGGTGTGTTCACAATGAGCGAAAAGTGCTGCTTGCAATAGGATGGGATTTCATTTTCAGGTTTTTAGAAAGCTCTGTTTGAAGGGGAGGCAAAAAAAAAAAAACAACTCTGTTATTTCCACGCTGCCATCAAAGCCCAGCAGACATTTGAGAAGGACAGAACTTCCAAAACAGGGCTCCTTCCTCCTAGGACTGCTACTTATTTAAAAATGTAAGTTACAAGAACTAGCTATCCCAAATGCAATTTTTCCAACATCTGTTAAGGAGGAGCCAAATGAGGATCAGGAAGTTAGCTACTAGACTGAATCCTCATCAAATATTTGCAAGAAGCCAAGAATCAGATGTTGACCTTCTTTCAGTTGGGACATATACCTCCTCCTACAGAGCTGACGCAAAGCATTCAAAAATCAAGCTGACATAAGTCAGAAATGACTTGAAGGAACACAACATCTATTATTAAGATGTTTTTTCCCTATGGTCAAATTTGAATAAAATGATGGAGAAAGGAATTCACCAATAACTTTTTAACTGGTATGTTTTAAAGAATGGATTATATGAGTGTACTTTAATGGTTTTATAGTATTGTATTCTAACCATTGGTTTTATATATTTTTAAATTGTGTTTGTATTTTAACATGTTGTACCCTGTCTTGAGGAGAAGCGGGAAAGAAATAAAATTTATAATTATTATTATTGCTATTACTATTACTATTACCTGTTCCTGGAGTTGTTGGCATAGCTCCAACAATTGGGCTCTGCATTACAGAAAAACTGGCCTGCAAAAGGTTATACATACTGGATTAGAAAGTGTTTTCAAAAACAGAAAAGAAAATATTCTTCATAATATAAGTAGTAATGTATCCATGCACAGCCACTGTTGAAACTGTATTATTTTCTACTAAAATAATGCAGGTAGACAAGTTTCAACCATGAGATGGCAAAGGTATGCAAAACTTAAAGTGGTTATAATAGCCATTGACAACTTGGAAAGCAAAGGAAGTTGCCTCTTTGAATAAGTGTTTGCTTCTACATACACATACTGACTTCAGTAACAAAGGCCCAAAGGAGACAAGTGGCAAGGAGTAGCCTCCAGCCAAGACTAGCCCGGGACTGCAGTGATGTACAGCCTACTCACAAAGCAGGCTGCCAAGGCATTCCCAACAGCCTGCTCCCAGGGGCGGATTAAATCCGCTCCTTTTTCCAGCGGCTTCGGGCTTCCAGCCCCTTTGGAGCATGCGTCCTCTGAATGCCAGGCTCCTGAAGTGTTCAGAAGCTGCTTCTTTTGGCCCATCTGTTATAGGCCAAAGCAAGCAATAGTCCATCTTGTTGTTCATACAACAAAGTAACTGCAACAACAAATTGGAACTAAATATTTGCAGCTTTTGTAGCAGGTACAGGTTTTACAGCAATACAGAGATTGTGCTGCAATGGCATCTATTTTTAACCACTAGGCTGGGATCTAGTATCAAACTGACTGCAATGCTTCAGCACACAAATAAATGAAAAATATCAATTGTTTTAGTGGAAGGCTAAAACGTGGAAGGACATAGAAAGGGAATTCTCAGCTATGCAGTTTCATAGAGCTACCTATGAAAGCTGCTGCATTTTTCTCAGCTTAACATACAAGACAACAACAGAATCAGACTACTATGCGAGCACAGAGTGTGCATGGATGCACAGCCACTTGAGACTAATTTCATTAAGTAAAATCACAAGCTATATTTTTTAAAAAATATGCTGAAATATTTATCTACTATAGATCTACTATGTGCAAGCTTTAGTTTAACAGTGCAACCTGTTTTAGGGTCACTTACTGGTCTTCTTGAAGACAAGGGTGTTGATCCCAGGCCAGGACTAGCTACTTCATCATATATACTTCTAACTGGTGGAGCACCACCTTTATCTTTATGTGTTGGAACTACTGGTTGTAGAGGAGATCCACCTATGTTAAATAACAAAAAAAATTGTGTGTCATTTTTTATGCGATTCTGAAGATAATTTTTACATCCAAGCAGTCAAATGACCTTGCGAAACTAACGTTGCTAAGAAACAAAGACCTATTTCTATTAAAAAGCTTTCCAGAGCTTGCTAGTAATCAATCGTTAGTTTCATCTCAGAGAATTTTTATCTTATTTATATAGGCCTGTTACAGACAGCCAAAATAAAGCTGCTTCGAGTCACAGTGGAGGTATGGTGTTTCAATGATGCATGCGTCCTAAGAGTCCAGAAGCCACACCAAAGCCACACTCCAGTCCTTAGGGCTGGAGCATGACTTTGGTGTGGCTTCTGGACTCTTAGGACGCATGCATCATTGAAACACCATACCTCCACTGTGACTCGAAGCAGCTTTATTTTGGCTGTCTGTAACAGGCCATAGTGTCACAGCTGTGTGCAGAGATGAACCACTACTCTCAATTATGCTTATATATTGCAGCTTTAATTTTCTGTAGTTATAATATTCAAACACACATACAATAAAAATAGCAGTTGATCAACGCTTAAAAATTGCATTGTATAACTTGGCTGGGAAGACAGCTGGAAAGAACAGAGTACAGACATACATTAAAGTCTCTGCCAAAGTCTTTTTACACCTGCCTACTCCACCCTTTCCTCCTCATCCTTAGCCTACACTAAGGCCCATTGCTGCCTTGAGTCCCATTTTGGGAGATAAGTGGTATATAAATGTTTAGAAGATTTACACTGAACAAATGTATTCTGCATATAGTTTAACCATAACTAAATGTAATGTGCATATTCTTTTACTCTTGAAAGCACCTGTGTTTGAAATTTGCATGCACAGAAATATTGACACAGCATGACAATCTACATATTAAAAATAAATGGGGATTCTGAACCCAATAAATCTGCTCTTCTTGAATAAAAACACCTCACTCTGTGAAGGTTTTCTCTGCTTTCTAGTCTGCCTTAAATTATCACACATCCCAACTCGTTTTATAAATAGAAACTGCACCTAGAAATCTAATGCATTTGCTAGGGAAGACGTAGCAGCTGCCAAGAAAAAAATCCCTACAATATTTTGCACAACAAATATGAGATTTTGAAAGAACTGTTTTATTAAAAATAACAACATAGTAAACGGACACTGTAGCCTAATTAGACAATTTTAAAAATACCATTTTCCCAGGTGAGTAGCCCTGAGAAGTGAATATACAATTTGTTACTTTTTTGGCATACTGAAATTAATGCTATCAAATTTCCAAGGGTTACTTGCCCAAAAAATGTTCTTTGGAGAATTATTTAAACAGCTTGAGAATGCCAGCATTGTCAGTAGCAACAGCATTTAAGCTTTAAAATAACAAAACTTCTCTTAACAGCCGCTGTTCTCTCACTTGCTGCTACCAGACATACTTACTTGGGGGTGACATAATTATAATCCCCACAGAGACAAAAAACAGCTTTGATTGTTACTGTGGGCCCTTGGTATTTGCTGGGGTTTGGTTTCAGGACCCCTGCTCTGGATACCAAAATCAATGGATGCTCAAAAGTCCCATTAAATACAACGGTAGAATGAAAAGGTGTTCCTTATATACAATAGCAAAAAATAAGGTTTGCTTTTGGAATTTATAAATTGTTTTGAGTATTTCCAAGCCATGGATGGTTGAATCAGTGGATTCAATGGGTAACACTGTGGATTCAACAACACTGAGTTGTTGTGTATTAAACCATTTATAGCTATTCTCATTGGAAAAAAATAGGTGAAATTGTCTGTTCACTTTATTGTGGGTCTCTCTTTTTCTGGTAAACATTTTAGTCAAAATACTCTTGTTGGAAAGACTTGAGATACAGAACGTGAAATTTATGGCAAACCTTTAAAGCTCTGCTTACTAAGGAAAAGCCAAACATGCTTAATCAGGCTCTACTCCAAATCAGTTTGGATAAATGACATCTTCAGGAGCCTAAGAAATGAGGTTCTGTTCTTCAAAAGTGGGAAGCAATCCAAAGAATAAACAAATGCTAATTCTTTCCGCAAACGTCTTGCTTTTATGCAAGTTGTTTACTTGGTCTGATGCTACATAACAAGGTCACATCCCTGTACCTAAGACTGGGCAACATTCAAAGATGCCCCTTGTGGTGACACACATCCTTGGAGATAAAACATGGAATGAATGTACTGTATATATACTTGTGTACAAGTCGACCACATGTATAAGTCGAGGGCAGGTTTTGGGGTCAAAATTATGGATTTGGATATGACCCAGGGATAAGTGAAGGGTAAAACTTAGGGACATGCAACAAAGGATCTAAAGAGGAAAACACCACTTCCTTCCCTCTTCGGGACCTGTTCTGACCATCTATCACCACTTTCTTGGTGCTGGAGGAGAAGATTTTAACATTGGATTGGGAAGGAAAGGAAGTGGAGGTAAATGGGGTGTTTGGTGGTGAGAGAAGGTTTTAACACTGGATTAGGAAAGAAAGAAAGTGGAGGGAAATGGGGTGTCTGGTGGTCAGGAGAAATCCAAGGAGTAGGATGAGAAGGAAAGGCTTTAACATTGGTTTGGGTAGTGAAGCAAGTGGAGGGAAATAGGATATTTGGTGATCAGAGAGATCAGGAGGGGGAGAGAACATCAGACTGAGAAGGTTAATCACCTCTTTCACACACTCCCTGTTTCCATGGCTCTTTCAGAAATCACTGCCGAGGCACAAAGAGTGGAGCATTGGGGCAGAGCTTCTTTCAGGACATTTCCAATCAGTATTACTGTAATGACCCATATATCACTCAACCCAGGATTTTAGGGTCAATTTATGGCATAAACATTTCTGTTTATAATTGTGTTCACAGACACACATGATGAGAAGTACAGCTTTACCTACATTTAGGAGAACCATTTCACCAAGAGAGAATGCCCTTTTGTTGTGAGCCCAACACCATTACTATTATTAAACTACAGTGCTGTACAGGATATACCTTACCGGCAACCAAGGGCGACCTCATTTCCAGGACACCAATGGCAGGGCCGCTTAAGGAGCGAGGTTGTGGTGACACCGGCGTTGGCAAATCGCCCATCAAAAACCCAGGGAGAAACTGAGCGCCGGCGCTAGGCTTCGGAGAGGTAGGGGAGCCCAGTGTCATCGGCTCAGCACCTATTTGAGAGAGCGTTTCACATCAAAATGGCTCAGCAATTCTGCAGAGAAAGAAACTAGCTAGGACTGAGTGTCCAGGTGGCCTTCCTGTTGTCGCTAGACTCCAAGTGACAGCATTCCTTGACACAATTAACTACAGCTGCTGAGAGTTGCGATCCAAAAGCATAAGAAGGGTGTTTAAGTAACTTAAGTAACAAACCATGAATTGAAGGTGGGAGGGATAAGGGTGAGATGCCAGCATGGCATACAGTGGCTTTTAATGATGGACTATGACTTTGGGGATCAGGATTTGATTCCCACTTGATCATAAAAAAGCCCAATTGGGGGGGAAGCAGACCAGTAGTAAGAGTCTGTTTAGGGGCATGGCAGCTTCTTTTTGCACCGGGGAAACGCCAGATTGTGTGTGTGGTTGTTGTGGCCCCAATCCGGTTCCTCTTTAGGGCCGTCTGTTTTTGGCCTGGTGACTGTGGACAAACCCTCCTTTTAATTTAATTTGAAATTCAAGACTAAGACGAAGGCTTGGGAAACAACGTAACGCATGGAGGCCTGTAAAAAGAGGAGTTTAATGGTAGAAATAACAGGTTAATCAAGTCCACAGAGGAAGTGCTAAGTTTATGTTTTCCTGTCATTTTATATTTATGTTTGTCAAAATGTCTGTCTTTGATATTTGTTGTTGGTCTGAAGAAACTTGTAAAGAAAACTCTGTGATAGGTCCAGCTTAAGGTCAACCATACATCAAAAATTACTTTAATAATAATAATAATAACAATAATGTATTTCTCTCCTGCCTCTTCAACAAGAGCAGTAAAAACCCATATAATAGAGTGAAATAAACTGCCCCTCCCTCCTCGAAACACAAATCAACCTAATCATCCCAACATAATGACCATAGTAAAAGAGAGTCAAAATCATTAGTCATCATTATATAGTTATAATGTAATTATTAAAGCAGGTTTTTATTTATGGTTGACCGTAAGCTGGAGCCATCACAGGGTTTTCTTGGCAAGTTTCTTCACAAGAGGGTTTTTTTTTTTTTAAAAAGCACACATTTATTTAGGTATTGTTAATTCCAAGAACAAATATCACAGATGTTTGTCAGGTCACACTCTCTCAGCCTCAGGGGAAGGCAAAGGCAAAACCTCTTCTGTCCTCTGGAGTATTAGCTACTCCTCCTAATTTGGTGTCATCTGCAAATTTGATAAGTGTGTCCCCAATTCTGTCCTCCAGGTCATTGATCAAAATGTTGAATAGCACTGGGCCCAGTGTGCCTTCAAGCCCCTTCTGACTTATGGAGACCCTACCATGGGCTCTTCTTGCCAAGGCCTTGCCCTCCCTGAACCCCTGAGGAGTGCCTTGTCCTGCTGTTGTTGCCCGAAGTTTCCCACCGGGATTCGAACCCCGTTCTCCACTCTGCCACCGGGGGCCGCTTGCGTCATACCTAAGACAAGGGCTTCAGAAGCAAAGGTCACTTCCCGGGCGGGATGCGCGCGGCGCCTGTAGGAGCTCGCGGGCTCCATCGCGGACTTCTTTCCTACTGACGTCACGCAATTGAGGGGAGTGACGCCACGCCCTCCTTTCTCCCTCCCCTCCCTCCCTCTCTCTCAGAACTGATGCCGCGTTCTACAATCCCACCCGCCCTGCCCCGCATTCGCGCGCCACAAGCACAAGCTCGGCCGAGGAGGAAGGGAAGGAAGCCGAAAGGGGTCAATAAACTGACCCCGGCGGCTCAAAGCAAAGTACTCACCTACAGAAGGGGAAGGCAGCGGCAGCTCCATAGCGAAGGCAGACATTAGAAAGGAAGAGAAAGCGTGCGCGACGCGCCAGGGAAAGCAGCCGCCGAGACGCACGTGCACCAGCCAGCCCCGCCCACTCAGCCCCTCTTCTTTTTTTCCGCCCAGAGAAGCCGCTTTCAAATAGACCGGAAGTCGCTCTGCTTAGCCGGGTTGCCCGCTTCTTAACGTCACTTCCGGGTTAAGGGGTAATGGGGCGGAGACCTCTGTGGGGTTTTTGGGGGGAACAGGCGTTTCCGTTACAAAGCCTTGGCTCAATGCTGTGGAACTCTGGGAATTGTAGTTTTTGTTAGACATTGGGCCTCTGTCAGAGACAGCTCTGGTGTTGTCACAACAAACTACAACCCCCAGGATTCCACAGCATTGAGCCATAATGGTTAAAGTGGCAGATACTGGATTACATGTGCAGTGCGGATGCAGCTACTGTGAACTAATGCAGGCTGAATCCACACTGGAGAAATAACCCGATTTGGCACTGCTTTAATGCTTTTTGGCTCAAGGCTATGGAATTCTGGGAGTTGGAGTTTGTTGTGGGGCAATCTCCAACTCCCAGAATTCCATAGCCTTGAGCCAGAAAAGAGTTAAAGTGGTGCCAAACCTGGTTATTTCTCCAGTGTGGATTTAGCCACCGTTTGGTACTTTAGCTGCCATGGCTACAGAACCCTGGGATTTGTAGTTTTGTGAGGCACCAGCACTCTTTGGTAGAGAGGGCTGAACACACCTTGTAAAACTACGAATCCCAAGATTTCATAGGTTAGAGGTGTAGCACTTGGTGGTGTCATACAGCATGGTTTCTACAGTGGAGATGAACCTGTAGTCTTTATTTGAACCGCCACAAATCCCCACCACCACCACACACACACACACACTTACTTCTTGGCAAGGCCTTATAAATAACTGAAAAGGCCCATGGGAGAGTCATGGGCTGCATCCATACTGCAGAAATAATCCAGTTTGACACCACTTTAACTGTCCTGGCTCAGTGCTATGGAATTGTGGGAACTGTAGTTTTGTGAGACATTGAGCCTTCTTTGTCAGAGCTCTGGTGCCACAATAAACTACAATTCCCAGGATTCCCTAGCACTGGGCCAGGGCAGTTACAGCATTGTCAAACTGGTTTATTCCCGCAACCTGGGTGTGTTTTATTTTTATGTTTTAAAGTAATTTTATATTGTTTTAATTGTGACTTATTTTAGTTGTCCTTAAAATCGCACTGGTAGATTTTAGGTTGATTTCCTTCTCTGGAGAATAACCATTATATGTACCAGCAGCAAATTCAGGTGTTGAATTGAAGTGATTATCTCTAGCCAAAAGTAGGAACTGAGTTTATCACCCTGTTATGGAAGCAACAAAAAGGAGGCTAACTAACCGCAGTAGCCATAGAAAGCTTGCGTGTTTGTTGGGAAACTCAGGCCACGCTGCCATTAGGAACAACAGGACTTGCCTAATGGCAAGACAGCCACATGCATGTGGTGCCACTGGGGACAATGTGGACAAGTCCATGGATACCAAGGTCTCACTGTATATAAAGTGGCAAAATTAAGATTTGCTATTGCTACCTCTGCCTTTTAATCCTACAGAAAAAAACCAGAGGGAGAGATGGGCAGGCCAGCTCCATCAGGCCTAGCCAGAGTAAGAAGAGAAGAAAGGCCCTCCTCTCCTCCTTCCAGTCCATCTGCCTTGGTCCAGGCTTCAGAGGGAGAGAAGATCTACTGGATTTTTCACCTTCCCCACTGCCATTCCCTTCTCCTTTTGTGTCTTTTTAGATTGTAATCCTGAGGGAAGAGAAATGTCTGATTAAGTATTTGTAAGCAGCTCTGAGAGCCTTTGGGCTGAAGAGTGGGATATAAATACTCCAGATAAATAAATATTTGGTGTGTGTCTGTATAAATATTTTCAAGCCATGGATGGTTGAATCTGTGGATACAGAGAGGCGACTGTAATGTAATTTAAGCTTGATACATACTTCTTATTGTGTGCCTTCAAGTCATTTCTGATGTAGACGACTCTAAGGCAAATCTATCATGGGGTGTTCATGATCTGTTCAGAGGAGGTTTGTCATTGCCTCCTCCTGAGGCTGGGAGCGTGTGACTTGCCAAAGGTCACCCAGTGGGTTTCATGAGTGGGAATCAAGCCCTGTCTCCAGAGTCCCAGTCCAGCACTCAAACCAGTACAAAACAGTGCCTTGGATATAGACTGCATGTGACCCTAAAGTCAACACATTGTTTAGAGTTGGTACTGACTAGCATGTACTGTAATTCTGAATGGAAAACTTGTAGTTGGATCGTCTAGTAAGTTTACCACGAACCCAGAGCCTAGCCCTCCTGGGGCCTAACAATCACCCTGTAATTCCCCATTTTGGTAGAAATGAGTTCTTGAGATAAAGTGCCCTTGAAGAGAACGCAGGAATATTTGAAGGTTAAATTCTTTTATAAAGAGATAATACAATAAATAAGTAGAACGCTATTGTGAGCTTAAAGTTTTTTAGAACATAGCAATGGACCCACAGGTAGAGCAATGAGGCACAGTCAATCCAGGTTAATTCATTATATAATTATGTCCATTATTGTGAAAACTTGGGGAAAACACACAAAAGATTTAATCTGATGAAATGGATATAAACATATACACTGAAAAGTGAAGCCAAATTTAGTAATTCTGGACATCTTCCATTACATTGTAGTCAAGTTCACTTTTTCTCATTGCAGTGCAGCCAAAAAAGTTAATTCATCTCTCATCATTCCGAATCGTTTAGGTTCCCATTTTTGTTGTTATTCAGCTGGTGATATTTGTGGAGCTGCTCCATGAAACCGGGATTTGGACAAATAGCAGGCCTTGCATTTTTCACCAAGGAAAAAGCCTTGGCAAAATTGAGTCCTTCTGAGTGCATGAGGAAGCCTATTATGATGGCTGCTGCACGAGACACTCCAGCATTGCAGTGAACAAGCACCACACCATCCTTGAGAAACAAAGGAAGAAAAAGAGTGAGAGAGGTGGGGAAATTAAAAAAACAATTGCCAGTAAAACGCCAAAGGTAAAGGTAAAAGTAGTCCCTTGACATGAATCATAACCAACTGTCATAACCAACCGTAGAGGACTTGGCTCATCTTTGTTACTAAGCTGAAGAGTAAGCGTTGTCAAAGATAACTCAGGTGGCCAGCATGACTGCACCAAACGCTCTTACCTTCCCACTTAAATGGTACCTATTTATCTACTTGCATTTGTATGCTTTTGAACCGCTAAGTTGGCAGAAACTGGGACCAGTGACAGGAGCTCACCCCATCATGCACCATTCGGGCCTTGAACTGCCAACTTTCCAATCTTCCGATCATCAGAACTGGCATCTTAACCACTAAGCCACTGCACCCCTGGAAAACTCTACTTAAATAAAAGTAAAACTCTAATGCAAATTTTTGAAATATACATTTTAAATACTAATTTGAGCAAGCAGTCCCTCTACCAAAAAAAAAAGGGGGGGGACCTCTTAAACATAGATCTTAGGTTTCCTTCTCTCACATCAAAATCTTGGTAGGTTGCATGTGCTCTACTGTGCTTGAGAAACCTCCCATTGGTCAGTGTTGTCAGTTGTGTCTGATTACTTCTTAGAAGATTGTTGACCAGAGGTATGGAATCTCTCCTCCCAACTCACCTGATGGTGCCTGGTACTTATAAATGCTATGCCTATTCAATGGCTGTGTGTGTGTGTGTGTATTTTTGTTAACATTGGTCCTCTTCTGTTGTAATCTACCCTTGACATTTTAAGAGAATGTGAAGTTAAAATATAAATTTGCAAATATCAAAGAAAATATTAGTTTACTTAGGAACATTCAAAGGCTTAAACAAGATCTAAGTAAGAAAGTATTTAGAAGGAAATAGCACCTAATTTGAATATCTATATAATAATTTTTCTATGGGGCACAACATCTGCCATACCCTATAAAGTGTACGTTTTAAAATTAAGGCCTTTTTATGCATGCTTTTCAAAAGTACACATTTTCAAACATTATTAACTGAATAAAGCATTTTTATGAAAACTATAAGCATTTTTGTATACACAAAGGTACTAATTTTTGTGCATACTTTTAAAGTATACATATTTTGTACATGGTTTGAATTGGGTTTAGTTTCATTTTTCTAGCCTACCTCCCCATTTCAGAAAAGCATGAATTTAAAGAAATAAATACCTTGTAGTTACTCTTCAGATCATGTGAATTTGTTAAATAATGAGAACTGAATTAATTTCTCTTGCACACTTTCTTCTCATTTGTTTTCCATCTGAGCCATTTCAGGCAGAATAGACTGGACTAAAAGGAAAACAACCCTATATTGAGCTGGGAAATACTAACAATTGGTTTCTCCTTCTTTTAAAAATTTGGTCACTTAAACTGATAGCCAAACAAGTGATCTCCATGGAAGTTTACACCATTGTGTTTTTATTTCCCTAGGATGCTTAATTCAAATCTAACCATTATTTCACCCCATCATCTGAAGGGTCCAAATATGGTGTGGTTCATATATGGTTTTAAATAGAATTGGTAATGCCAGCTAGAGTAGATCAGTTGAATCAATGGGTTTTACATAAGTATTGGCTTATCACTCAACAAATGATTCAATGTTTGTACAGCAGCTGGGACAAGAAATTGGATTTAGGCCATAGGGCTGAATGTGGTGTCTAAGTAATTTTATAAATAATTAAATATGTACTAGGACACTTGCATATCTTTCCACACCAGCCCTTTGTAGCATTCAATGCAGCAGAGGGAGAGGAATCAGTAACAAACCTCTGTTTGAATGGAAGTGCTTTCTGCAAATGAAGAGGACTTAATAGGGCCCAGTGAATAACTGTACATCAGTTTTTTCAGTCATGTTTCATAGATACATTGATTTAGTTTGGACATAAGAATAATTTGAGAGTTGCTCAAACTTGGTGTTTATGTGCTCCCGCCACCACAAGCCAGAAGAGACTGGAAGCATTTGTTCTCTGGTTTAGACTGGAGCAGTATATGTCTTTAAATGCATATAACTGAGAATGGTAACTAGTTTAAACCAATAGCTCATTTTAACAAGCCAGAGTCAAAACAAAGTTTGATCTCTGCTTGTTTCAATCAATCTTACCTTAAACTAGCCATAGCTTGTCCTTGTGAGGTATAATGACAGCCAATAGTGACTTTTAAATTGGAAACAGAAGCATCCAATTTTTGCCACATTGCTGGGGTGGCATCTGGAAACTTCAGTTACTTCAAAATATGGCAGCCAGATTGGTCACTGGAAAAACTAGAAGTGACTAAATAACACCTATTTTAAAATCACTACACTGGCTGCCTATTAGTTTCTGGGTGCGGTACAAGGTGTTGGTAATAACCTTTAAAGCCCTACATGGCTTGGGTCCAACCTATCTAATTCCCTCTTCTCTTACTTCTTTACTGTAAGAGCAGTTTGATAGGGGAATGAACTGCCTCGGAAGGTAGTAGACTCTTTACCTTTAGAACTCTAGAGGACGAATGGGCATCTTTCAGGAATGCTTCAATTGTGTATTTCTGCCTGGCATAGGGTTCAGTTAGATGAAGCAATGGGAGGACATCAGTTTCGGATTGCATCCTTAAGGGACATTTGACCCCAAAAGCAGAGAATTAGCCTGATATATGTTCCCGTCCATCATATTGCATAATACAGTTTCATTGCTTTCCCCACACACATACACCATTTATAAAGTAGATAATTTTGGAATCCTGAATTCTCTTATTTTAGAAGTAAATTTCAGATCTTAATGTTACATTGTCTCTGGTTATGTGTTTTATTTTTGTTTTGAGAGTTTGTAGTTATTGGGGGGTTTGGGGGGGAGGGGATGAGGACAGTTTTACTGAGGCTATTGAGAGTCTCGTGTTTTATTATCTAAATTTTAGGCAATCTATTATATATTGACTGTAACAATAGCATACTGCATTATTCATTTATCAGAACTGTCAGGAAGAGATTACAAAAGCGTTCCCTAGTATAAAGAACATATTAAACCTCTGAGGCAGAGACAGTGGTGCTACGCTATTGAGGGTGGTAAATCTAATTTAGAAATGAAGTGGAAACTGTAACCGGAAACCTCCAGGAGGGCATGAAATGAATACACCTTTCAGTTAAGATGTAAAGAATACGCTGTGTTCTTTCCTTCTAAAATAACACAAGGCTTGATTGAGCAATATTATCTTCCTTAATTCCAAACTATGTAAATAATGAAAATGGTAGATCTCGTGGAATAATCTGGAGCCAGGCTTGAAAAGTCAAGATATTGTCAGGGTGCAGCATCAAATGAACAGATTATATGAAGCCGATTGAGCTTTGATTTCCTTTCACAATATACTGGCTATGTGAAAGGCAATACTCTGTACATTTATAAAATATTCATTCTAATACTGTATATAATCTTGGATTTACCCATTAAATGATATTATAGGCCAAAATCCTAGCACATATATGAATGTTAAATCTTCCATGTAAGTGTGCTATGGGTGTGTATATTCAATTCAATGCCACAATCCCCCCAAAAATAAAAATGTTAAGATATGCTCCTGAAACCAATGGACCTAAGTATACTTAATGTGATCATTTGTAAAATCAGAGGTTTTTTCTTGTAGCACTTCAGCTACAATAATCAATACTCACACACTGCATCAATTACCTTTAACTTGACCTCCTCAATAAATTCAAAACATTCAGGGAAGTAGGAGATAATGTCAGTCTCAGGAAGGTCTAGGATAGGGATTGTCTTGTATGTAAAGTCATGAGGGAAGGCATTTTCAACTCCGTAGGCTACATTTAGAACGTGGGTGACCTGAAATACATTAAAGAGAGAATAAAACAAGACAGGTTTTTAAATCTTCAACTCCTGACATGGATGTGGACTTCAAAGCAAAATCTAAGGGACCTGTTAGAAACACTTCCTTCCATTTCATGGCATGAAACCAAGGACAGCAAAAACAAGAATCTTTTTTTCAGTAGACGGCTTTAGGAACAGGCCTTAATGTTTTAATATTTAATGCTAACTAGTGGAGATGAAGAATCAGCATGGAGATGAAGAATTATGTAACCTTCCACTTTAATTCTAAATATACTACATGTATACTACATTGCAATTTTAAGTGTACTTAATCAGTCTAATGGGGTTACTCCCTAATAAGTGTGCTTATGTCCCTAAGTCCCACAGATGTTTAGTAGAACATGTTTCCTTGCTAGTGTACATAGCAGGATGGATTTCAGTTTCCCTTAAATAGGAATCAAGAGTACATTTTGTGATTCCTTTACAAACCTGAGCATTGTGTTTTTTAAAAACTTCAGCACAGAAAAATAAGCTTTAAAACTGTTTTGAAAACTCCAATCTACACAAGACAGGGCTTCAAAAACATATATCAAACATGTGCTCACCCTGTATTTTTTCATTGTATCCAGATCATGAGCAGCATCCTGTGATCCTGTGATGAGAGAAGCACAGGTTATCCCAGCAATCAACAAAAAAACGACATACAGAAAAGGAGAGAGAGAGAGAGTGCTTAGCTCTTTCTGATAAAATGAAGTGCTTGTTTTAACCTCAAGTAACACTGGAAAAGTGGAAGACCGCATTACATGTGGATACACGCAACAGGACCTGAGCAGGGCTATTGATAACAGGGTCTCTCAGCGTTCATAGGGTTGCCGTTACATTGCAGCCAACATGACACCAATTAACAACACTAGCACTTTGGGCACCCAATAAATATTTGGTGGCAAAAGCAATAATATATTGTGAAAGGAAAAAAGTATAGGGCCAAGAACAGATGTCAAAGCCCATAACAGAGGACTGTTATACAAATAGGTGTGTAAGTATATTCACACCCTCAAGCCTTGTTATTTTAACAGTTCTGCAGCTTTGGCTCTGGGGATCAGGATCTGAATCCCAGCTCCAACATGGAAGTTCAGCAGGTGAGCTTGGGTGAGTCACACTCTCTCAGCCTCAGAGGAAGGCAAGGGAAAAACTCCTCTGAAGAAATCTTGCCAAGAAAACCCCATAATAGAGTCACCATAGTTCGGAAAGGACTTCAAGGTAGACAACAACAAAAACAACAAGAAAGGATGCCTCAAGGCCTTTGATGCCTCACACACACATCCTTAAAATTAAAGATTATCATACAAATAGGTGTGTCTGTTTGAGAGCCAGTGTGGTGTTTGACTAGGACTCTGAAGACCAGGGTTTGAGTCCTAGCTTGGCCACATAAACCCACATGGGCAAGTCACACTCTCTCAGCTTCAGGGCAAGGCAATAGCAAACCTCCTCTGGACAAATCATGTTAAGAAAACCCCATTATAGGTTCTCCTTAAGATCACCATAAGTCAGGAACGACTTGAAGGCACACAAGCGCAAAGGTTTATCCACATGCCTTGCTATTTTAACAATCCTGCAGCTTGGGCTCTGAGATCAGGGTCTGGGTGGTGGACTAGTACTCTGGAGACCAGGGTTCGAATCCCAGCTCCGCCGTGGGCGAATGAACGCAGGCTAAAAGGGGCTTCTTATCAAAAGTGACAGCAAAATGAAGACTCAGAAATCTGGAATAGGAAAAAGGAGAAGAGAGAAAAGCATCTTTATGGAAGGGTTTGATTCCCTGCTTGGCCATGATGAAAGCCACTGGAAGACCTTGGGCAAGTCACACCAGTCTCAGGAGGTGGCCAGGGCAACCCCCCTTGGAAGAAACCTGCCAAGAAAACCCCAGGATCGGTTCACCTTGGGGTTGCCACATGTCACACTCTCTCAACCTCAGAGAAAGGCCAGGGCAACCCTGAGCACATCTGGGGCAGATCCATCCACCCACCTAGGAGGAGCCAGGGCCGGAGGAGCCCCACTTGGAGGTCGAGGCTGAGGTCCTGGACGTAGCCGCAGGCGTGTCCCAGTTCCTCGGGGCAGTCGACCACCTGCATCCGGGCGTCCTTCCAGGTCTCGATCAGCCTCTTCCCGGACAAGGTGGTGACCCGGGTGCATTGCTTCCTCAGGTTGGCCTTGGAGAAGGCGCGGATCTCCTGGGAGAGCGAGTGCATGGTGGCAGCAGCAGCAGCAGCAGCCACATGGAGCAAGGCAGGCAGGCAGGCAGCCCCCACAAGCAGCTGCTGCTCCTGGCAACAAGCTTGCAAGGCCAGCTTCCCTTTCCCTGGGAAAAGACACAAAGAAGGAGAAGGGGAAAGGCCTCCTCTAAAGAGGCTCCGGATTGGCCAGGGGAAGGAAAGCGGCTCTGGATTGGCCCAGGGAGAGGGCTTGTTTGCAAGAGGCATGAAATAACACACTGCTGCCTTCCTTCTGCAAGAGGTTTTGCAAAGGGGGGAGCCAAGAGGAGAGGGATGGGGGCAAGGAGGATCCAGGCAGAGGGAGAGGGGGGACCCCGAAAAAGGTGGGGGTCACATAAAAATGTAAATCCAGGCTCCCTAGTACTGCTCAGAATGGAGGACTTTCAGGGAAAATGGAGGACGTGGCCAAATCAAAAGCCAAAAAAAATACTCATAGAAATATAAATCCTTGCTTCTTAGTCCTGCTCAGAATGGAAGACATTTTGACATGCCTCCGGACAGGAGGTTGAAATGGAGGGCAGGCCCTGGAAAAGGAGGACGCCTGGGGGCATAGAGAACAAGCAAGGGATTCCCACACTGGCAGAAGAACGAAATGCTTCACTCCTTACTACTGGATTTTTCCTCAGAGGGAGCTGTGTTGGCCATTCGACAAATACAAACAAAAATCCACACTAGCATCTCCAACTGTTGGGTTTTTTTCTTCTCCTGTTTGGTTTGTAACCTCTTGCCTGATGAAGAAGCCCATGGAGCTTCAAAAGATTGCAACAAGTATATTGGGCATTTCAGTTGGCCAATAAAGGTATCACTGATGGATTTGTAGTCTATTACATGTGACAGACTTACACAAACAAAGCAGCTGATATGTTAGAATTTAGAGTGAATGGAATAAACAAATGCACAGCCCTTTATTTGTGATCTTTGAGGGGTTTGCCATTGCCTTCCCCTGAGGCTGAGAGAGTGTGACTTGCCCAAGGTCACCCAGTGGGTTTCATGGTGGCTGAGTGGGGAATTGAACCCTGGCCTCCAGTATCATAGTCCAATACTCCAACCATTACAGCACTAATGCTGGGTAGAAAACACAGCATGGCCTTACAGGAGTTCTGTGACATTGCAGAAGCAAGAAAATAAGGCACTTGTGGATTCAGAGGGGAAATAGGATGGAATGCATACTTGGGGGCTAAATCTAATGTTGGTACACTCAGTGAGATCAGGAGAATTAAATTACACTTAGGGTTCTATATCCACAGATTCAACCATCCACAGCATGGTTGAATCTGTGGATATAGAACCCTAAGTGTAATTTAATTCTCCTGATCTCACTGATATCCAAAAAGCAAACCTTGCTTTTGCTTTTTTATGTTAGGGACATTTTTTCTATACCATTGTAGAGTCAGCCCTCCATATCCACTGATTTTTTTTAATCCATGGATTCAAGCATCCATGGTCTGAAAATATTTTTTAAAATATATAAATTCCAAAAAGCAAATTTTGATTTTGCCATTCTATGTAAGGGACAGCATTTTACTATGCCATTGTATTTAATGGGACTTGAGCATTCATTGATTTTGATATCCATGGGGGGGCCTAGCATGTCTGGAGGCAGACTGTATATGACAGAAGCTCAACAACAACAAAAATACTGTATTGGTTGTCACCTGTGCCCCTACTGATGCTTGTTGCCCTTGAGGATTTTAAATACTGTATACCCCTTTGCATTTTCTTTATCCTTTTGGGATTGGTCAGAGAGCTATGGCTCTCTGGCTGCTGCCATACTGTAAAATTAACCCAGTTTGACACCACTTTAACTGTCTTGGTTCCATACTAAGGAATATCTCACAAGGCTACAAATCCCAGAATTTCATAGCATTGAGCCATGGCAGTTAAAGCAGTGTCAAACTGCATTAATTCTGTAGTATAGATGCAGTTCCTGTTACCACCATACTTGGCAGGCAGTGGGGTCTGGGCAACATGTGGAAGCTCTGGTTCAGGTGAGAGTAGGAAACATATGCCACACCAGGCCTGTATGAACTGTTATTACACCCACTACTCCCTCATTTCAAAGATACCCACTCCTCCAAAAATTTGCACAAATCAAGAAATCTGAGTTTACCCATCGCTCTGTGTGAGGCACATATGTGATCTTTTGTAGGAGCTATCAACAATGGAAAGCAAAGCCAAGCTCATCAGCTCAGATTTGGGGGATCAGGAGTCATCAACTGGATCCAAAGGACATTCCCCATATAACTTCAGTTTCTGATTCTTTGGTATCTAGGTGGTGAGATATGACAGGAAGAAACTTTATGACACATGAGGATCAGGACTAATAAGGACTACATTGCATTTTTAGACCCATATAGGCAAGCCTATGTGGAATGAACAAGATTATCATGTTTACTAAAATCCTTATTTACATAATTAAAGTGTGATATTTTCAATAACAGGTTGAGCCCCAAATGTGTCAAAGAGCCTTCCCTGGCTAAAGAAGTTCTCAGTAGCTATTTCCTCAAACCAAATTTCCCTCAGCCTTACCCCCAGTCCCTCCTTCATAACAACGGCCAGCGTTTGCTGGGCTGCTTTCTTCTGCCTCATGGTTCTCCCTCTTTCTGGCTTTTAGAATTATTCTGTTCCAAGGAGCAATTGCTGGAGTTCTCTAGTGAGACCTCTTCTTGAAATCTCATACTGGGGCTTGCTACCAACTTGGAGGTTAACCATAAGCTCACAGCATGACTTCCCTCTTTCCTCAGCAACCAGCTCTGCTCTCCATTTCTTCTTCAGAAGAATTATCTCAAACCTTTTAAGGAAGTCCTGTCTTCCTGGTGGGGGGGAAAAACAACAGAGAATGCTCTCTGACATATTTGGGACTCAGGCTTTTATTGAAGTAAATAATGGTTTTTCATAAACATGATAATCTTGTTCATTCCACAGCTCACCTACATGGATCTAAAATGCAAGTTTGGGGCAAAATAGACAGCCCTGAAGTGGTGTCATCTACATATCTTAGATTGTCGATATTTCTTCCTCTGATCTTCACTCCTCCTTTTTCAAAGTCTAAACCAGGTCTGTGTGTAATATTTTCTGCGTATAAATTAAATAAATAGGGTGACAGATGACACCCTTGCTTGACTCCCTTTTCCCATCGGGAACCATTCTTTTTCTCCACATTCTGTTCCAACTGTAGCCTGTTGTCCTGAGTATATCAGGACAATAAAAGGTAGTGGCACACCCAATTCTTTAAGAGCAAGCCATCGCTTTTCATGATCTATACAGCCAAAGGCTTTGCTATAGTCTATAAAGTATCTACTGATTTTCCTCTGGAATTCTCTGGTGTGCTCCATTATCCAATATATGTTTGCAGTGTGATCCCTAGTGCCTCTTCCTTTCCTGAAACCAGTTTGCATCTTTGGAATTTATCACTCCATATATGATGGCAGCGTTTGAATTTTGAACTTGGCTTTGTATGGGAAATTAATGCAATGGTCCTGTAGTAACTGCAGTCTTCTGTTTCTCCTTTTCTGGGGATAGGAAAGTATATTGGAATGTATATTTCCAAACTGTGGATCATTGTTTTGTTTTCCATATTTGTTGACAGAGTCTAGTTAGAAGTAGTTGGTTCTGTCTCTATAGATTGCAGCAATTCTATTGGCATGTCATCTGTTCCTGGTGATTTATTCCTCCCAAATCTCTTGGCCAAAATCTCTGACCAGTTGTGTTCTTGATAGGTTTCTTATTTGGTGACTAATACAATTTGAACGTTAGTATACATGTGATGCCTAAAAAAACAAAAGCATCCTCTTGCTGTAATCATTCTCATGCTGTCGATGTGAAACGTTCATGCGATAGCAAGTGTATCCCAACAACCAGGTATTTAATTTCTAATTATCAAAAATGTGTCAACAAATGTGCACTTGGCATTACTTGATACACTAATTGTACCAGGCTAATCATATCTCCTTTTTTGACAGTTAGTATCATATACTGTAGTGACATCTTGATTTTAGCAAGCCTTTCAATGCTGTCTCCGTTATATGCCTGTTGACAAATTGGTAAAACATGGGCTAGAGATAATGGTGGTGTTATAGGGATTTGTAGATGATTGATTAGCCAATACACTATTGTACTCATCAATTGTTGCTCATCACCCTGGAGAGACATGGCTCATCAAATACACACATTGGACCAAACTGAATGTAGGACACTCAGGTACATGAAGCAGTGCAAAAGATATTTCACAGAGGATCATTATTAATTTAGGGCCCGAACAGACAGGCCAAAATTAAGCTGGTTCTGATTTTTGGAGGTAAGCTGTTTAAATGATACACACATCTTAAGAGGCCAGAAGCTGTGTCAAAGCTGCGCTCCAGTCCTTAGGATTGGAGCATGGCTTTGGCGTGGCTTCTGGCCTCTTAGGACGCATGCATCATTTAAACAGCATACCTCCAAAGTGACCCGAAGCAGCTTTATTTTGGCCTGTCTGTTTGGGCTCTTTGCTTCTAGCATTTTGTGCATTTAGTATCTTTATATGTGGGGTGTACATTTTACTAATCCCCCTATCAAATATTGTGCAGATAGTTTTCACCAGCTGCTTAAACTTACATTTCACATTCCAGTAAGAAACGAATTGTCTCTTTTTCTACTGATTTAGTTAATAAAACAGATCCATTATTTAAGAAATAATTTCAGTTAATCAGATAATTTCTGCAATGGCCAAAGACCACTGTTCTTTTATGGGAGGAAAAGTAGCATTTCCCCAACAATCCCATTTAATCCCCCCTCCTTTTCTGTCTCTCATCTAATGATGAGGAGCTTATTGCATTCATTTTTACAAGATATGGGGGCTGCACATAGAGTACATGATTTATCCATGACTTTACAGGGCTAACTCCATTGCACTCCACTGAAAGCTTTTTCTGGAGCCATAAGAAGAGTCATATAATCGTACAATTTATAGATCTCTTTAACCGATAAACGCTGATATAAAATTTCTTTTAATAGCCTGTGTGACTCGTCTTCAAAAAGACCCACATTCCATGATTCAACCAGATCAAGAGCTTCATAATAATGAAAGAGGGAATTCATCCTGCTTTACTAATATTGCTCTTGCTGCCAAAAGCACCCTCTCCTGGCACATGCATTAGTTTTAAAAGGAGTTTTGCACTGTAGTACATTGATGGTATTTGCATTTGAAAGACTGCAGCTTTCCCGTTCTTAATATCATTACACATGCTGCCTAGAATTAGCATTCCTATGCCTACATAGTGTCCAGCAGTGGTTCCCCACTTCCCACCTCCCACCCCATAACCATCAACTCCAACAAGCTGGACCATAACTTTGTCCTCATTTACATATCTGAGGGCATGATTTGGGCCATGACCAGAATGCCACAGTATCAGTACCTGACTAAAGCTACCACAAAGGATGCCAAGACCACCATTGTGGCTGGCTACTTTGCTATCCAGCCCAGCATGATGTAAGATGAAAGGGACATATTCTACTAGATGCCATTGAACTAAGAAGTCCCACTTTATGGATAATGGACAACATCACACACGGGGGCCATCAACTGATCTTCTTGTTTGACATCTGATAATTGATCTGATGCCTGTCATTTGATGTTTTTAACCTGTTGTTTGCTTATTTTATTAGTTTGTATTATTATCTACTGTTATATGCATTTGTTATTTTTAGATTGTACGCCACTGGCAGGTTTTATTATTCTTATCGGTTTTATCCATTCTGTGTACAGTGCTGTGCAAATCTACAGCGCTTTATAAATAAAATGTAATAATAATAATAATAATAATAATAATAATAATAATTTATCAGCTACATCCTCCTGGAGGTCTGTGAGACTGAGGATTACAACTGACTGTTTCTTAGCCCTCGATACCTCCTACACAAACAAAGAGACAATCTATATGGTAAGTTATCAGATATTATGGGAGCTGGTGCCCCTGAAAAACACCACCAGCATTGACAGCAAGGGATCTGTGCCTCTGAATGACACAAAATACACATTGTGTTCATGTCCAATGAGAGGACAAGTAGCTCTCCTTTGGGAATGCTCACAACACATTTGTAACACACTTGCATGCTTTCTTTCAATTCTATCAAAACTCTCAGTAAACACACAAACTTTTCGCTTTCTCCTAGGAAACAAAAACAGCTTTTGTCTTTATATAGAAGGGAAGAGGAGAAGGGGAGTGGAAGGTTTGGGAAATTTACTACATGGTTATATATTAATTCTACTCACTTGTCCCTCACACTCTGCTGGAAGCTTGGAACTGGTTGTAGTCACCAGAAGAGAGGAACCTGGGAAGAAGTCAGATGATTAAGACCAACATTACAGCCCCAGTCACAGATTTCCGATGTAACATGTACCCAGATATTGTCTTAGTTTTCTTGACCCCCTGCTTTTTCAATAATCTATTACTAAACAATTAAAACATAATTTTAAACTTAAGGAACAGGACATATATTTCAATTGTGAGCAAGCATAATACAAACTGATTTGCGAAAGCCCTTAAGTAGTTTTTTGTCTGATGGTGATGGTGATGATTGTACTGTAATGAAGAAGACTATTTACATGATTCATTGTCGGTGCTTTATTAAATGAAATTGTAGCAATGACTAATATTCCATATGGGACACCAAGTCCTATGTGAAAATTATTGTGTATGAGGAGGGGGAGAATCTGTGCAGCATTAGATTCCCTCCCTCTGGCTCATAACATTTTATAGAATATTGTATTCACTTAATTAAAAAGCACATTATTATAAATACCATCTGCTGTTTCACCTGCAACCATTTCTAACTAACCAACAAACAACATTCATACATTTTTAATTCTATGTAAAGAGTAACTTAATAACATCTCACAGGTGCAGACTTTCCTAATATTAGATGTGTCAAACATAACAGAAAGCTATTCTCATTGTAATGACACTCAGTGATTAATACATCCACTCAACATATACTTGTCAACATTATTTTATATTTGCATATATTTATATAAAGAATACATCATAGCATAATGGCTGATATTTTCTAGAAGGTGATTTTTATTTATGGAAACCAGTGCATAAAACAGTAGATTTGAAAGACCTTGGTGCAATTAAACAATTGGGACACAATTCTGTGACAACAGTGGGAAACCTTTTTAGACCCATAGGGAACATAGTCATATAGTGGAGGAGGAAAAGAAGAAACCTATAATCAAACTGTCTTTTGCAAGAAGGGGGTGGCAGTCCGTTGGTTTTTTAATGCATCTGCGAGCTTCAAAGTTGACCTCAGCTGATTCCAGCCTCTCATCCTGCTTCAATAAAATCTTCTCAGACTCACTGACATGTTAGTGATTAACAGAAAACCCAGACTACACAAGATCCCTAGCAGCTGTTTGCTTCCATGTCAACTGCCCTGGTTTTTACTCTGAGCTGTAACAAAGCTATTTCCCCAAAGAACACACTATCCTGCAATTAGGTTCAGTGTCTGGTAGAATTCCCTTAAAGTTTGGTCTAAAACCCAGAACAAATTCACTGTCCCACTGATATAGGAGCCACCTGTTGTCAGTGCCCAAGATCCAATATGGGAAAGAGTGACCACCAAAAAGTAAATGGTTTGTATGTAGTTTGCATAAGCCAATGTATATGGGAACATGCAGATACAGAAATAATTACTATCATTTAAATAGAAATACAATACCTCTTGCTAGGTGATTGATCTGTGTACCTGGTCAGCTTGCTGTTGGGTGTTGATGGGCAACTTGAAGGCCTCCTGCTTTGTTCTCCTTCTTTCTGGTTCTTCAGCTTTAAACCAGACATGGCCTTTCAAATGGAGGAAAACACCTGGAAGGTTCTGTTACGTGACGATCTATTCAAATAAAAGACTGTGCTCTGAAGAACAGGACGTGGGACCATCCTAGTGTTAATGAGGTTTGGGATCCAGTCCAAATTACCAGGGCTTCTCAGTCCAAAAGAAGGCCTGGGACCAGACTACATCTGTTTTGTTTTTCTTGGTCATGTCATTATTTGTTCATTGGTTTTGACATCTACTTTAAAACTGGTGAATTTCAAAGGAACTAATGATATACAAAATTTGAAATCCCATTTAAAGATTTTTACCCAGTCCAGCAAGAGTTCAAAATTGGTGCCAGGTGTGCAAGAACCTGCCTACCAGTCTACAGCGCTATAAAAATAAATAAATAAATAAATAAATAAATAAATAATAATGATACCAAGTGAAGTAGCTTGACTGGGGAGGAAAGGAGAAAAGTCTTCCTGCCGCCAGGCTATTTCAGCCAGTGGTGGTGGTGTGCCTTCAAGTCGTTTCTGATTTATCATGACCTTAAGGTGAACCTATCATAGATTTTTCTGGGCTTGAGGGAGTGTAACTCACCTAAGTCCACCCAAAGGGTTTTCATGGCCAAGCAGGGAATCGAACCCTGATCTTCAGAGTCATAGTCCAACTCTCAAATCACTACATCACACTAGCTTTCTCCTGGCACTGGAGACTTCCTCTCATTTCCTCCCACAGGCCACACCAAATGTCTACTTCACTCCCCCCCCCCCCACACACCATCCTCCCACACACACCGTTTGCTGCTGGGAACACTGCGGGCACACCCATTAGAAGACCCCCTGGGCATCAGATCTCTGTGATCTCTTCCCGATTCTCAGGAAGTCAAGGTGAGCAAAAGAAGAGCCCCTTTCCCATTCTCTCCTTGGGGGCACAGTCAAGAGTCTCTTTCCCAGCACAGAGACACAAGCTTACCCCAGAGGTACTTGCACAGCCAACCTGCAGTCACCTGGTGCTAGCCCCTACCCATTGTGCAGATCTGCTGGCTAACAGTATGGTGGTGGTTCAAGTCATTTCCAACTTATGGCGACCTTAAGGCGAGCCTATAATGGGGTTTTCTTGGCAAGATTTGTTCAGAGGTTTGCCATTGCCTTCCCTGAGGCTGAAAAAGTGTGACTTGCAGAAGGCCACCCAAAGCGTTTTATGATCAAGCAGGGATTCAAACTCTGGTCTCCAAAGTCACAGTCCAACACTCAAAACCACTACAGCATACTGATTCTACTTGGCTAGCAGTAGGAGGGGCTAAAAATTTTTCACTCAGGCCAGAACCAACTCTCAGTGGCCCTGGTCCCTTGGTGGAGAGAAATGATGGGCTCCTTTTATAGAGGGAAAAGGGGGAGAGCATTCTGGAATGTTAAGGGATGAAAGTGATAAAGCAATGAGAAGGGGGTCAGGGAGGAAGAAGAGGAAACAGATGTGAAATGGAGCACTGCCTGGGGATTAGGAAGGAAGCAAAAAATAAAACAAAATCAGGATGCTATTGAGAGAAGTGGGAAAAGGAAAGAGCAAGAACAATATGCATTTATTCCCATCTCCCCATCTACATTAAAGTCAAAAGGGCCAGTCATCTCATCCTTTCATTCTTGTGTCCACCTAGTATGTAGAGCAACCAACTCTGCTAAGGCTGAGCTCCCATCCTTCTTGGCCTCACTTCTTGGCCTAGCTCCCAGCCCCACCCTCCCCAGGTACTCTCCATTCCCTGCTACATTTCATTCCTTTTTTGTCTTGCTGTCACTACATAGACAACCTCTTGATTCTCCCCTCTTGTGGTTCTATGAAAAGCAGCTACGAAGTGCAGAGGCAGTTCATAATTCCAGATCTTCCCTAAAAGTCACATGTATGTTCAGCTGGGAAAAATAATATATAGAACGAGCCAGAGAGCTGCACCCAGTTCGTATTTCAATTCGTCACAGTCTGCAGATGTACAGTGGGGGTGTTGCATTTGCAGGATGAGGCAATTTCTGGTGTCAAACGAGAAGTAGCTACTCTTTGGTTGTTTCTAAAATACTCATCAGTTTATGACAGCTTGTACTGTCATGCAGATGACATCTTATATTGATTAAGATGCAGCCTTTCTTCCACACAGCTGTGTTCCTGTGTCTCATAATTGTTACTGCTCCTTCCATCCTTGCTCTCTTCTGTGGAAGGTAGAGGCTGGACTTAGAAAGAGCTGGTAAGATAAGCACTGGGAGTATATATCATGTAGGCAGCTGATGTATGTATATTCCCAAAGAAGGTAAACCTCATAGGTGAGGACATTGAAGCCTTGCTTCACAAACTGTCAGGCCAAGAAGTTAGACAGACTGTGGCAGAAACAGAATTATTTGGAAACTATCCCATTATTGGGCACTTTCACACTAAGTGATTAAAGCACTATGAAGCACTATACTTGCCACGGCATCCTCCCATGGAATCCTGGGACTGGCAGTTGAGAGAGGGGTCTTTCCCCTGAGAGTTCTTCTAGTGCATCTGAACAAACTACAAAGCCCAGGATTCCAGAGGATGGAACCACAGTAGTTAAAGCAAAATCATAGTGCTATAATTCTGTAGCATGAAAGGGCTCACCATTAATCATCACAATCAGTGCATTATTTGCATCATTGCAATGGTGCCTGTGTGGTTTGAGTGTTGGACTACAACTTTGGAGGCCAGGATTCGAATTCTTGCTGAGTCATGGAAACGCACTGGGTGACCTTGGGCAAGTCACATTCTCTCAACCTCAGATGAAGACAAAGGCAAATTCCCTCTGAACAAATCTTGCCAAGAAACCTCCATGATAGGGTCACTTTACAATCACTATATATCCAAAATGACTTGAAAGCAGACAACAACACTGATTTGTGCTTCTTGCTGTTGTTTTGTTCATTTCCATTCCTTGCTTCATAAACTTGTGGTACAAAAGCAGCATACATTTATAAATTTAGTCCAAATGCCTGTAAAGATGCCTTCTAATGCTCCTCAAAAGAGTATTACAGAGCTCTGTACAGCACTCCATAAATAAAGCTTAATTATAGTTAATAATATCAGCCAAGGAAGCTTCTAAGAGTAGATGGTCAGAAAGGAGCCAAACTGCGTCGTTGAGCACCAAAATCCTAAGGGTTCTGATAAAGCCATCGGCGTAAAAAATGTTTTACCTCGGTTGAAGCCCCAGTCCACAGATTCCTCAGGGTTCCCTGTTGCAGCTACAATGCGGGATCTTGCAATACAGAAAACAGGCAGTGGCAGCTGTGTTGGCCATTTAAAAAAGACAAATAAAAATCTATTAGTGATACCGTTATTAGCCAACCAAAATGCACAATATACTTGTTGTAAGCTTTTGAAGCTCCATGGGCTTCTTCATCAGGCAAGAAGAAGAGGA